>NW_024412406.1:30759036-30787840 GCF_014898765.1 Herpailurus yagouaroundi | reverse complement strand
TCTCTCTCTGCCCCTCCCCAGTTCATGCTCTGTCTCTCTCTGTCCCCCAAAATAAATAAACGTTGAAAAAAAAGATTAAAAAAAAAATAAACAAACATTAAAAAAAAATAAGTGGGAAGTCAGGGTATGAATAATAAAAATGATGCCTGGGGATTGACTAAATATGAAACAAAATATTTAGAGGAAATACAGTGTATTTCCAAGAGTCTGAAAATCAAGACATAATCCGTGAAAATAACAGAAAGTCTAATTGAATTTACATTAAGAACAATTTAATTATAATTTTAAGATCAGCACGCCCACAAGGAAATGGAAACTATCAAGCAAGACCATTTACCATGTGTCTTTTCCCTCTTTTCAAGTATAAGACCAAATTTGTATGAAAGTATATTTTCTCGCTAACCCGGGTGTCATTAATATTATTAATGTTTTATAAATCTGCAGTTGGATTCAATACCTGGAGAGCAAATGCTATTATCCACATTACATAAATTAATGGGAAATAATGTCCTAATAATAAAAAAAAAAATTATGAATGCTCACTGATGCATAAAATGTTGGGGTTCAGAGCCGAGGGCCAAGAAAGGGTTCTTGAGACATCTTTGGTACCAAAAGGTGGTTTTATTGAAGCACATGGGCAGAAAGAGCTGAAGTGGGGTCGTGAGGAGTGACTGTGACCTTCAGGTTGGGAGGGGGTCAGGGATAGTGTAAGTCTCTAAGGAATTTTGGAAGCAAGATTTTTGGGACCCTTAAAGAGGGCTAGCTATTGTCAGGAAAAAGTCATTTATTACCGTCTAGTAAACCCTCAGTCCTGACTCCCTTCCGATGTGTATCAGTGGGCCATCAACTTGGAGTATGATTGCCAACATATGTCTTGGTTGGGGGAGTTAAAGATCAAGGAAGTTTCAATAGGAATTTTTATATGTGAAAGTAGACCCACAGGATCCCTGGGGGTCAGGCTAAGACCGCCTTGTGCCCTTAGCAGAGCGTCATCATTGAGGCAGCTGAGCTCCTTAGAGGAATGTCACTCGGCCTGTTTCAAGGACTTGTCAATGGAAGGAAATTTAATTTTTTCTTCTGCCTTTGTTTCCCACGTCACTCGCAAAGATTACGTGTTTCCAGACAAGAAAAGGATGCAATTTTTTTTTTTTCAGGAAAGAATTCCTAAAATGCTCTGGAAAGCAACCAAAGGCAGAAAAATTAGGATTAGAATATCCAGGTGATGTGTATTACTCACACACTGACTCATCGTGGCCCTCCCATCCATCAGCTCTTTAGCTGCCGCGTTGTAGTGAGCATGCTTACGGAAGCTGATGTTGCCTTTAGTGGTGCGGATAGGAAGCTTCACCACTAAGACATAAGAAGCTGCTTTCGGGACATTCAAAATGTGTGTGTTTAAAAACCCCCTAATTTATAAACAATGATGTATATCCTGTAATTTATGCATTTCAGTCCTAAATTTGGGGGGCAGAATGGCCTAGAAGTTACACAAGTATCTGGTGAGACTCCACCTGTGTCCAAAGGAGAGCCAACACAACATAACTTATTTTTGTGATTCACGGAAAAAAAGAATAACGGCGACCTGAGATTTCCCCAAGTGCTCCTCCATAAACAACAGACAGGGCTGAAAATAGAACGACTCTCAGATGCCTCTGAAAGATTTGCAGAATTTACATAAATTCAGCAGGGGACGATATGAAGTGTGTTTCAACCAGCAGGAGTGTTCTGTGGTTTATGGCTTTCTCTTATGCAAATATACTCTTCAGAAGATATATTTTAAGTGAAATAAATTTATTTTAAAAAACAACCTCCTTGTACATGTTAGGGGTGCTAGAAAGAAAACTCCAGGTCTAAAATAGTGTCACTGAGATTGCAGCCCCAAGTCAGTAAACAAACTGACTAACCTAACCTCTAATCTGCCAACTGTTCCAACTCAGAGGAATGGAACCTCTAACCTGTTGGAGTTTTTTTAATGGGCACCAGGGAGTCTGTCACGTGACCCTCTCCTTCCATTCTCCGAAGGAAGAAGAAGTAATCTACCTGATAAGATCCCCTGGAGGAAAAGTGACTTCCTGGGACAATCCTTTCCTGTCTTTGGCTGATAGCTCTCTTGCCCCACCCTCCTTCCTATGAACACCTTCGGTTTTATACAGTTCCTTGAGTTGTTCTCTACTTGCTAGATGGGATGTTGTCTGATTCCTGAATCATTTAATGATTAGATCTTCAAACTCACTTGGTTGCATTTTGGTTGTTAACAGAGGTAATGTTAGGTCTGTAGGTCGTACAATTTAATTTTTTTCAAACCTTATATTTTATATATCAACAAATAAAGCCTATCTCTGAAAAATGATCCCGTACCAAAGCCATTTAATTTTTTTTCAAATAATTAAAAATTGTACAGTGTTAGTTGCAATAAAATATTGAATTTTATTATTAAATAATGATATTTAATCTCACCAAGGGTGAGATGTCCTTCATTGTAAGGAAAAGAAACGTTCAGTTCTTTTTGATTGAAACAGTGAGGACATTTCTTGTGTCCCAAACAAAATGTCTGGAAATAGGACTGCTCCAAAAATGACATAGCAGAGCTCTGGATTCACTTCTCCGCATGATTGACCATGATTGACTCTGTCTCCCTTGCTATGTTGGCTTCATCTTATGTTTCCCAGTGTGATTGTTCCCTTCCAAGCATCAAATTCACTGGCAAAGCAGAAAACTTAAGGCAGTCTGGAAGTATTCATCTACAGCACCCTCCAGGCCCCCCGCCAAGACTTTCCTTTATAGTTTCAAGTCACATCGTCTTTTTTAAACCAATCGCCCTGGAGGAGAAAGGGATTATGAAGAATGACTGATTTTGAGGACGAAATGGATGTTGAGAAGTCAACTTCCAGAAATTCCATACCTTAATCCTTGGTTTTGACACCAGGATGGAGCTTTCACGGGGAGAACCCAAGGGTTATGAAAATAGTGTAAATGTAATAAACACAATTTTATAGTCTCAAATAAGAAAGGGCTTTATTTTTCAACTATCAATTACAAGCATTCCCCTTTTCAGACAAATGAGAACAGTGGACTAAAAAATAGTCTATGATGACAAATAAACAGCAGCCTCTGAAAGACAACAGGGACACCTACCTCTATTAAGATCTGTCGAGGCTATGGGGTGCCTGGGTGGCTCAGTCGGTTAAGTGCCCCAGTTCATCTCAGGTCATGATCTCAAAGTTCACGAGTTGGAGCCCCATGTCGGGCCCTGTGTCTCCATCTCTCTCTGCCCCTCTCCCACTCATGCTCTGTCTCTCTCTTTCAAAAATACACATTTAAAAAAATTGATAAAGGGGCGCCTGGGTGGCGCAGTCGGTTAAGCATCCGACTTCAGCCAGGTCACGACCTCGCGGTCTGTGAGTTCGAGCCCCGCGTCGGGCTCTGGGCTGATGGCTCAGAGCCTGGAGCCTGTTTCCGATTCTGTGTCTCCCTCTCTCTCTGCCCCTCCCCCGTTCATGCTCTGTCTCTCTCTGTCCCCAAAATAAATAAACGTTGAAAAAAAATTTTAAAAATTGATAAAAAAGACTTGTCTGCGCTGATTTAGTAAAACTCAACATCTAAGATGTTGCATGCACAGTTAACACTTGTATGTAATTTTTATTGTCACACTCAATTTGATAAACCACTATCTAACGCAGACTTACCATATTTTGTTCTACTTTGTGCATATTGCTCTCCGTAGTGCTTGTACCCTTAGGTTTCCACATAATGAAAATACAATATTTAGAAAGCAAGTAATATATACTAAATGATTTTCTCTTCATTAGATTGCTTGAAATAAAATGTGATCTAATAATAGTTATCTTATCTAGTCTTTAATCAGCCAGCTACTGAGATTCTACCTGGAACCAATAGGGCAACAAACACAGAATAACCTTTTTCTTAATTCATGAAAAGAGAATAATGACAACCTGAATTCTGCTTAAACAGTGAACACAGCTGAAAATATAATTTCCTCAGGCCCCTCTGAAAGATTTATGAAAATCACAGAAATGCAGCGGGGGATCTTATTAAGTGCATTTCAATCAGCAGGAAAACTTTGTATTTTATGGTTTTCTCCTATGCAAATATATTCCTCGGAAGATATATTTTAAGTTAGGTAAATTTTAAAAAAAATACATGAGCATGTGCATGTTAGAGTTGAAGGTGAATGAATGAGAAATTGCTCATAATTTTCAAGGAAATCTTGCATTGATGGCCATGTTCCTCCCTTTTCTGAAAAGTAATGAGCTTTGATTATAACTTCAGTTTTGATTTAAACATCTTCCTTGACTATTAGTCTTGAAGCAGTATTTCTAATATGTCACTTGAGGAGCAAAACAAGGAAAAAAATAAATGAGGGAGTGAAAATAAGGAAGTTTAATTTTTTCTTTTTTTTTTTTTCACTTTGTTGCTTGATGTAGAAACAGAAATTCATATGAGAGAAATATAATGGCAATGGCAGGTAACAGTAATAAAAAAAGAAAACCTACCAATCCCTGGTATATTATTCTATATCCACTACTTTAGATGTTGGTAGTAGATGTGGGAACAGACCAAAAGAAATAGAAGACCAAAAAAAAAAAAAAAACCAGCCTCTCAGATTTGGTGCTTCAACCCTAAAAAGGTAAGCAGATCATTTTATAATCTCAAATTAAACAATAGCAATGTCCAATCTCTGCTAGTTTAGCAGCTGGGATTATTGTTTGGCTACCAATCTGGCTTTTAAATCATAGGCAACCCAGGGTTTCCTGGGCCTTGAAAATGGTGTATGTGAATGTTTTCTTGGGAAGGGAAGATACTTAAGAGATCTCCAGTATTTCTGAAGGTTTTCCCACAGGTGTTATGATTCATGGGGCAGAGAGATCTAAATGCCTTCAAACGTCTTCCATGCCAAAGCAACACTGAGCCTGGATGTCTTCAGTTCGCACTTACTGTTAACTTAGCGTTTAATAATAAAAAAAAAAATCTCCATCTAAAAGAAGGTGAAAAATATCCTAGACAACTAGGAAAACCACAAAATGAACATCGTACTTAATGGTGACAGATGGGGAACAAAAGAAGATGTCCGCTTTGGCCATTTCTATGCAACTTTTGTGCTGAAGGTTCCAGCCAAAGAAATTAAGGCGGGTGGGGGGGGGGGAACGTTTGGATTAGGGAAAAAAAGGTTTTAACACTATCTCTCATAGAAGGTGTCATAATCAGGGGAGCCTGGGTGGCTCAGTCGGTTAAGCATCCTACTTCGGCTCAGGTCATGATCTCACTGCTCGTAAGTTTGAGCCCCACATCGGGCTCTGCGCTGCCAGCTCAGAGCCTGGAGTCTGCTTCGGATACTGTGTCTCCCCCTCTCTCTGCCCCTCCCATGCTCATTCTCTGTCTCTCTCTGTCCCTCAATAATAAATAAATGTTAAAAAAAAGAGAAGGTGTCATAATCAGATACACAGAAAATCCTAGTAAGCCACTAAAAAATAGCTGTTAGAACTAATAGTCAAGTACAACAAGGCTACAAAATAAAGATTATTAAAAAAATCAATTTCTGTAAGGTAGCGATGAAAAAGAAATTAAGAAAAACTTCCACTTACAATATCAAAAAGAATTAACATGTTGAAAAATAAATTGAGCATAAGGAGATAAGAATTGTATACTCAAACCTACAAAACGTTGAAAAAAATGAAAGGAGACCTTAAGAAATAGAAAGACACCGATGTTTATGAATCGGAAGATTTAATATTGTAAAGAGGACAATATTCCACAAATTGTTTTGCAGATTCAACCAATCCTTGTCAAAATTGCAGCTTACTTTTCACAGAGATTGACAAGCTGAAACTAAAATTCGTAGGGAATTTCAAATCAACAAGAATAGCCGAAAAAGTCTTGAAAAGAAGCGGATTCACATTTCCCAATTTCAATATCTATGAAGGTAAGCAATATAGGGTAGTAGATTAGTGGAAGATATTGAAAGGTCCAGAAATTTACTCTTACATGTATTAGCAATTGATTCTGACCAGGGTATCAAGACAATTCAGCGAGTAGAAAATAATCTTTTCCCCAAATGGTGCTGGGGCAACAGGATGTCCATACACAGTAGAATGAAGTTGGATTTTATACCTGACACCATATAAAAAAAGAACTCAAGATGGAACAGAGATCTAAGTGTAAGTGTTAAAACTAGAAAACTCTTAGTGAAAGCATTGGATGAATCTTCATGACCTTCACTTAAGAACGATTTCTTAGACATGATGCCGAAAGCACATGAGACCAAAAAAAGAAAAAAAGAAAAAAAAAAAGATATATTCTACTACATCAAAATTAGGGATGCCTGGTGGTCTCAGTCAGTTGAGCATTCAACTGGCTCATGTCATGATCTCATGACTTGTGAGTTCGAGCCCTGCATCAGGCTCGCTGAGCCTGCTTCCTATCTTCTGCCCTTCTCTCTCTCTCTGCCCCTTCCCTACTTGTGCTTTCTCTCTCTCTCTCTCTCTCTCTCTCTCAAAAATAAAGAAATCTGAAAAAAAAATTGTAAATGTTTGTGCTATGATGTCAAATGGCATAGTTACGTGCAAAGCACTTCAGCTTTGCTCCTCAAATTCTTTTTTTTTTTAATGTTTTTATTAATTTATTTTTGAGACAGAGAGAGACAGAGCATGAGCAGGGGAGGGACAGAGAGAGAGGGAGACACAGAATCTGAAGCAGGCTCCAGGCTCTGAGCTGACAGCACAGAGCCCGACGCGGGGCTTGAACTCACGGAGTGTGAGATCATGATCTGAGCTGAAGTCGGACACTCAACCGACTAAGCCACCCAGGTGCCCCTGCTCCTCAAATTCTTAAACACAGAGTTTGCCTATGATCTGTCACTTGTATGTACATATCCAGGAGAAACGATAACATGTCTACATAAGATCTATACCTGAATATTCATAGAAGTATTATTCATAAGAGCCCCAAAGTGGAAACAACTCCAATGTCATCAACTGATGAAAGAGTCAGTGAAATGTTGGGGTGGCTCAGTCCGTTAAGCTTCCGACTCTTGATTTCAGCTCAGGTCATGATCTCACAGTTTGTGAGATCGAGTCCCGCTTATCAACATGGAGCCTGCTTGGGATACTCGATCTCTCTCTCTGCCCCCTACCCTGCTTGCCCTTGCTGTCTCTCTCTAAAAATAAACAAATAAACTGAAAAGAAAAAAAAGATGAAGAAGAAGTGAAGTGTGATATAGCTACATCAAAAAAGGAATAGAGTACTAATATATGCTAGAGCATGGATGAACTTTAAAAACATTGTACTATATGGAAAACAATTTGGCAATAAATTTCATATATTAAAAAATAAATAAATAAATAAATAAATACACTGTACTAAGTGAAAGAAGCCAGTCACAATAACTCCCATATTGTATGATCCTCGTTACATGAAATGTTCAGAATAGGTAAACATATAGAAACAGAGAGCAGGTCAGTTTGTTGCTTAGATCTAGGAGTATGGAATACACTGAGAATTACCTCCTGAGGCTGTGCTGACAACATTCTAAAGTTAGGTTCTTGTCATGGAGGCACGAAAATCCAATCAAACGTCTGCTTTAAAATGGGGAAATTTTAGGCTATGTGGATTATAGCTCTATAAAGCTGTTAATAAAAATAATATTACTTGCTTTAGCAATAATATAAAACACAAATGTAATCAGGGGCAGAAAACAGTTCAAAGGAGAAAAGAAATTATTTGGGGATTATCTTTTCTTTTGGATTAGACATACTATTATTCTCCTCTATTAATCTTCCTAGAAGTTATAACATAATTATCACATTTTTGAAAAGCAGCTACTATGTCGTCATTTTGAGCCTTTTCTCAGTCACTTGTTATTACTCTAAATTATTTCCCATTTTTATACAATAAGCATTGTGCTTTTTAGAAAATATCATTAATAATGCATTTAAATTCCAATGAATATCTAGGAATTTGGAGGCTTTTTACATGGATAAAATGCTGCGATTTCATTTTAAGTCTGATTTTTTTTTTAATTGCATTGAGGCCAATTATTTGTAACTGACGTGTTTTCTTCTTATGTGGGTAACTTTTATATCCAATTTTCAGTAATGGTACAAAACTAGCAAACCCTCAGAGGTGAAATCAGCTCTCTTTATACTAGTGAATTTTCTGTGTCTATACTAAGGTCATTTCCCAAATTATCAAGAATGACACAGATATTAAAAGTAAAGTTATTGAGAGAAATGTATCTTGCTTTCAAGTTTCAGCCTCATCAATTCATACTTTTGAAGCTGACAAAACTCTTTTCATCATCAACAAAGATACTGAGATGAAAAAAAAATCAAAACACAGTCTTTAACATGGTCCTAATGATTTTCTACCTAGGGGACTTTGTCAATCAGTGTATGCCTATGGTAACTGATATCTTTCTACCTTGACAAATATTTTTAAAAATCCAGAAAATAACATTCTGTATACAGAATGTTATATTCTGGATTTTTAAAAATATTTGTCAAGGTAGAAAGATATCAGTATTTTTGATACTTTTATACCTCTATTATCTACAGAAAAATGTGGATAAATTATTATTGCAAATAGTTAAATATAATTCTTGATATATAAAAGAAGTTTTTTTTTTGATTAATGGCTTCTCTATACAATATTTTCTTTTTTTTTAGTTTTTAAATGTTTATTCATTTTTGAAAGAGAGACAGAGATGGAGACAGAAAGCGTGAGCAGGGGAGGGTCAGAGAGAGAGGGAGACACAGAATCCAAAGCAGGCTTCAGGGTCCGAGCTGTTAGCACAGAGCCCGATGCGAGGCTCGAACTCACCAACCATGAGTGAGATCATGACCTGAGCCAAAGTCCAACGCTTAACCGACTGAGCCACCCAGGGGCCCCTCTATGCCATATTTTCTAAGTGTACTGGTATTAGAACATAAATCCTGAATCTTTGCTTTGTTACTCTCTCAACATAATTGCAAGTTTATTATAATATATGTATGTATTAATTTTGAGAGATGATAGATAATAGATAATGTAAGTGTTAGACTACAGTTACTAATTTGAGATGCAAAAAATGAAATATAAGAAGGAAAATTATTGTCTGTTATAAAATAAATAACCTAAATACTAGAATAAGAAATGCTATTGTTTTTATAAAGTTTATTTATTTTTGAGAGAGAGAGAGAGAGAGAGAGAGAGACAGAGCTTGAGAGGGGAAGGACCAGAGAGAGAAGGAGACACAGAATCTGAAGCAGGCTCCAGGCTCTGAGCTGTCAACTCAGAGCCCGACGCGGGGCTCGAACTCACAAACTGCAAGATCATGACCTGGGCCTAAGTCGGACACTTAACCGAGTGAGCCACCCAGGCACCCCACGAAATGCTATTTTTTAAAAGTAACTTTTTAAAAAGAGTTTGAGAAAACAACAAAATGCAATAATGGTTGCCATTATCATTACTTTCATTCCCCTTATATCTAGGAACAAGATGATGGAAAAAACAAGGTCACCAATGGTTCCACCAATCCAACGATGGCAAAGAACTGTCCTTTTCTGACTGAAAGGGAGTTGGCAGGAGAGAAAGATACCAACAAAAGGCCTAATTTGTTGTGAACTATGTGGCTGGTCTGGCAAAGATTCTGTGGCAAGCACCTCAGACAATCACTTGGATGAAATGACCACTAAAGTGAATAAAATATTGACATCTCCTTTGAAAATAGGACTTAAAAAGTAAGAGAAACCATTTGATAGAAATTATTATGCCTCATTATGCAAATGATCTGTAAATTTATGCTAAGACATTTTCTTAAAAACGTCTCTCGGGGCGCCTGGGTGGCTCAGTCGGTTAAGCATCCAACTTGGGCTCAGGTCATGATCTGACAGTTTGTGAGTTCAAGCCCCGCGTCGGGCTCTGTGCTGACAGCTCAGAGCCTGGAGCCTGCTTGGGATTCTGTGTCTCCCTCTCTCTCTGCCCCTCCCCTGCTCGTACTCTCTCTCGCTCTCTCTCGCTCTCTCAAAAATAAATAAACATTAAAAACAAAAGTCTCTCCTCATGTGCTATTGATTATTAAATTTAGAAACCCAACTAAATAAAATTACACCTAGAAAATGTACCCACATGTTGAAATGATTAACTCTATGTGGTGAGATTAGGAATATTATTTAATGTCTTCTGCTTGTATATTTCCAAATTTATTTAATGAAGAGGTGTTTTTACAAGAAAACAAAAATCAACTTTCCTCTTAAAGTATTGGGAAGGTTCTTCTCCAATCGCTTTAGTCTCTGTGTCCTCTCTCTTTTTATATATGTAAAAGCATATTTGACAGTGTAAAAGTATTCATAAGAAAGATACTAGCGAGATAAGAGCTATTATTAAAGATGAAGATTTCTCAAACTTTTAACTGCATTTTTGCCCCCAAAGTATTTGAGGAACAATTAATAACAATCTTCCCCAAAACTTACTTAATGCCTATACCTAATGAAATTACTACAAGTCCAGTGAGATTGTAGTTCTGACCGCACGTACATTAAAATAATATTCAGCAAACATGTGTTTAAAATGTCATTTATGCACTATTGATTAGTAGGTTCTCTAAAACGGATACATGTATTTCGTTACATACCAGTTAGTGATTCAATATTTCCCTCATCTCCTTTGCACCTGTCAGGTAATAACGACAACAGCATTACCAGCAAAAGCCTTCCCATGTGCCAGGCATTTTTCGAAACGTTTCACCTTACTGAAATCATTTAATCATCAAAACGTTCCTTTGAAACATTATTAATAGATGAGGAAACTGGACACAGAAAGTTTGACTAACTTCCCAAGGTCACAGAGCATGTAAATGGTGCAGCTGGGGTTGAATCTAGAAAGAATGGATTCAAGCCAAACTTTTACCACTGCACTCCACCTTGAATCTTCCTGTAACACAGAAACACACACACACACACACACACACACACGTACACACTTATATGGCTTTCTTTAATTTTTTTTAAGGTTTATTTATTTTGAGAGAGAGACAGAGAGAGAACACACAAGAGAGCAGGGAGGGACAGAGACAGAAGGAGAGAAGGAATCCGAAGCAAGTTCTGCACCTGTCAGCACAGAGCCAGACACGGGCTTGATCCCATGAACTGTGGGATCGTGACCTGAGCGGAAATTAAGAGTCAGATGCTTAACCGACTGAGCCACCCAGGCGCCCTGGCTTTATTGAAATTTTGTTTAAAATCCATCCTTCCCCAAACTAACAATGACTCGGTCTGTTCCCTTATTTCATGTTACATCTCACGGAACCTCTGGTGTAATTGTAATTTACATTACAATAATTAAATGACACCTCTGTTATCCTCATTGCATGACTCAATAAACTTGACTTTATTGGACTCCAGATCTGTTCTTGGTGGACTTACACTGATTACATAGAATGGTTTCCACAAACACTCCAGAAAGTACTTTATTATATGCCCATTTTACTGAGGCCAATTAATTTGGTCAAGTTGCTGCAAATAATAATTGTCAGCAAAACTCACACCCAGGCATGATATCTCTAGAATCCTTATTCTTAATTCCTATGGTATCAGGACAATAGCCAAGACTCGAAATCAAACTTCATGGATTTATGTCAGCAACATTTTGACAGCAGAAATCAAAAGAAAGTATGGAATTGCCCAAGGAAATCAGAGAAATTAAGAAGAACAATGGGCTGGGTTTGTAAAATACAAGCGTTAAAACATACAGGCAGAAAAAGAGAGATGAAGACTTGAGAAGAGGGATAAATACCAGCTCTGGGGAGGTGGGCACAGAGCCAGAGGGACGGCCAAGGTGAGGCTTTCACATGGAACTGACAGTTTCAGTAAAGTTAAAAAAAAAAAAAAGAGAGAGAGAGAGAGATTTTGAATTGAATGGAGATGTCCATGTAATCTAGAGTAGTTTGTGCAGAGCTGTGGTATCGAAAAATGCATTTCAGGGGTAAAGGTTTGGGGAGGAAATTGGACAGGAGAAAATGGAGCTAGCAGAAAAATAAAGATTTTTTTTTTTTTTAAAGAAACTTGCCTTAGAAAAGAAAAAAGGGCTATTTTCAAACGTGAGACCAGGTCAGAGTTTTTTCTTCATTTGGTTGTCAGAAAAGTAAGAATGTTTATAGCTAGAGGAAAACGTTCTACTCCAGAGATAGAGGTTAAAAGTAGAGGGGAGAGAAAAAGAGAGAAAGAGGGAACACTTACTAGAGGAGATTACTGGAGGACATAACAAAAAATAAAAATCAAGATAGTTTGCCGGACATTTACACTCCTGGCTGTTGATAGAGAAGCTTGAAACCGATAAATGCTCCCACTGAGAACAATGGTTTGAACAAACCAAAAGATGGTTTGAAAGAATCGGAGGGCTTCTAACGTGTCCAGGACATGAAATGACACATCCTGGGGAAAGGGAAGAACTCGTGTTTATACAAGCCACTTTTCCCCTCAGACATTTGCCTAGATTTTGTGTAGGAAAGAGACTAACAAGCCAGACAGAAGGCAAATGCTAGAAGAAGAGGTACCAACAAAACTTTGAGCAATCTCATGTTGTAGAGAGAATAAAAAATTAGAGCTAATACGTCAAGACAACCAACGATTAAGAGGCCAAGACCGGGGCGGCTGGGTGGCTCAGTTGGTTGAGCATCCAACTTCAGCTCAGGTCATGATCTCGTGGCTCATGGGTCCGAGCCCCGCGTCGGGCTCTGTGCTGACAGCTCAGAGCCTGGAGCCTGCTTCAGATGCTGGGTCTCCCTCTCTCTCTCTACCCTCTCCCACTCATGCTATCTCTCTGTGTCTCTCAAAAATAAATATTTAAAAAAATTTTTAAAAAAGAGGCCAAGGCCACAGAGAGCGGGGAGAAGCAGAGAGAGTCAACCAACATTAATGCTGTCCCCTTGAGACATTGTCACGTTTATCTACATAGTAAACCATATGAGAGTTATCTGCACAATGCAGGAGAATAAGAAGCAAAGAAATAAAAAACAAAAAGGCTGCAAAGCAGAATGAAGTTGCTAGAAGAACTCACTCTAGGACTCAAAGAGAAGGAGGGCTCTAAGAATTACCCCTGGCCGTGAGTTCTGGCCTCTGGGGTCCTGCACCATAGGAGCGTGGGTGAACCGTTCGGTGAACTGACTGCAGATGACACCTTCCAAAGGCTACAAACCAGGGGGCACCTGGGCAGTTCAGTCGGTTCAGCATCCTACTCTTGATTTCAGCTCAGCTCACGATCTCATGGTTTCGTGAGTTCGAGCCCCGCATCTGGCTCTGTGCAGGCAGCGTGGAGCCTGCCTGGGATTCTCTCTCTCCCTTTCTCTCTGCCCCTTACCTACTCATGCTGTCTTTGTCTGTCTCAAAATAAATAAGTAAAATTTAAAACACACACGCACGCACACACACACACACACACACACACACACACACAAGGACTATGAACCAACCATGAATCAGCCCCTGGTGGATTTGAGGTCATCTACCTTTCCGTTCCCTGCCCAGACTGCCAGAGTATAGGATAAGTCCTCTATGAAGGGAGAAGATAGCCTATCTTCAATTTTTCATATAAAATTCCCAGCTATCATTCAAGAAAGTAACAAGCATGCTAAGGCAAATAAAGGAGAAAAACAGACAACAGAAACAAACCAACAATTGACCAGTATCAGAGCGGGTGGAGACAAAAAACTGCGGGTGTGATATTTATAATTCAGTGAAACAAAATAATCATTACACTCACAGATGAAGGGCAAAGAATCTCAAATTCTACTGAAGACTTATGGGAACAGTGAAAGTGAAGATGTCTAGTATGAGGACTGGCAAAGAAATCAAGAACTGCAATCCTCATACCCCAATGGTAGCAATGCCAATTGTACAACTACTTTGGAAACTGGTTGGAAGTATCTAGTCAAGCAAACGTGTTCATACTTAGAATCTCGCAATCCCATTCCTAGGTACAGGCAGAAGTGAAATGCACACAGTTGTGTGTCCAAAGACACATAGCTCACAGCAGCCCTACTCAGAAGGGCGATAGCGTGGTAAAAACCCAAATGTGTATCAGCAGCAAAATGGTAAATGGCACTGTCATCACCTGAACTTGATCAGACGGCGAGCAGAATGAATGGTGTAGTGGCACACAGAACAACATGGATGAATCTGGCCAACACAGCGCTGAGTGAAAAACATCTCCCTGCAAGCAGTTCATATTACGCAATTCCGTTTTAATTAGGTTCAAAATTGGCAAACGTCATCCAAGGTGTCGAAAGCCAAAAAAGTGGTCATCTTTGGGGTGGGGAGTGACCATATGGGGACACAGAAAAGACCTGTGGAATCCTGATTTATGGTCATCTCCATGCCCACGATCGGATGCTCTCAGCCTATACCCTTTTTGCCTCAGTCATGGCTATGGCCTTGCTCTGAATGCAGGTGTTGTCTGGTTACATTTGTATGACGTAGACCGTGTCTCTTCTGCCCGGGGCTTCTCTGCAGCTGCCACATGGGATAACCACAGGAATCCCCTCAGATATTCTGGAATGTATGCAAATACGTAAAGGCAAGGTAGTCACTACTCCTTACAGCCTTTGCCAATATTAGACAGAAGCCAGTTGCTGGGACTTCTGTACTACTTTTTTTTTTTTTTTTTTTTGTTCCATGAAGGCAGCTCTGAGGTATATTCACAATTGCTTTTCAGAGATCCCCAGCTAAATTGAGCCCCAATTACCCACAACAGTAATTAGCTCAACATGCACTCTTGAATTGTATTTCCCCCTTTACGGGTTTCTCTGTTTTTAGTATCCTCAGTTATGTCCCCTTTCATTACCTCCCATACTTAACTACTTGCCCACAACCCCTTGTCTCAGGCTCTGCTTTTTGGGGAAAACCCAAGTTAAATATATTGGTACATGAGGAAGAAGTTCCTCGGGATGAAATTCTGGAATGGGAATACTATTGGTCAGAAGAAAGTCACACCCGAGTGCAGGAAAAAATAGAGAAATGATAATCCTTCACCTACAATAAAATTTCCGTTACTGAGATCTGACCAGTGGTTGGTTATGATGAGGTACACATGAAAAAGAAAGCATGGGTTTAAGTATTGGTGTGGCATTTAAATAGCTTAATGACCCTGACCGTTTCCCAGGTTGTTAAAGGTTTTAGAATGCTAGGAGAAAACAAGAACCAACTAAGATTAGCCAACTGTTGATTATGCTAACCCTGAACAAGACAGAGATCTTCCACAACAGCATTTAAAGAGTCTTCTCTTCGGGCGCCCAGGTGGCTCCGTGGGTCTTGATCTCAGGTCATGATCTCATGGGTGAGTTTGAGCCCTGCACAGGGCTCTGTGCTGACAGCTTAGGATCCTCCATATCCCTCCCTCTGCCCCTTCCCCACTCTCTTTCAAAAATAAATAAACATTTGGGGAAAAAAAAAAAGACTCTTCTCTTTCAGCTAGGGGCTAGAATGTGCTAAAAATTAGGTCCAGAATGTAACTGTAAGAGGAGCCAAGGTCCAGGGACAGAGAACATCCTGCTTTGACATGTTTCTGATGGCCAATATCGGGAAGTTGCTAAGATTCCACCTCCTGTCGGCCAGGTGGTAGCTTTCAAGTGACAAAGGCAAGAAGGACGTGTTTCCTACTCCGGGTGATCCAAGGGAAGAGGCGGGTAAGAAAATAGGGAGTTACCTGACTTAGCGGAGAAAAAGTAACAATAGCTTAAAAGCAGAATGCGGAATTCAGCTACAAAAATGAAAACCTGCTATTCTTTACGCAGTTTCCAAACATAAGCCAACGCTCTGAGAGGACACCGACAGTAAAAGAAAGGACGTTTCCGTTTGGAGAAGGATCCCAAGTGCTACTTCATGTATATGACCACTGTTACTTCTATCTTTTGCCGAAGGAAGCTGAAGCCGTGTCCTAATACCTGTGTGGAGCAGGGACGAAGTTTGGCCTTGTTAACCATTAGGTCAAATCAGTGAGCAGAGGAAGCACCCTGTCCCTTGGGCTGTTCATTCACTCAACAATTAAACAAGATGGCTTGTTCCGTGGACGACTGGGGTACCTATCTAGTTAGCCATGCTAAGCACCATGGACTTTCCGACAGAGCGCTCACGATGGCAGAAGTCTATACTTCGGTTCAAAGTATAGACTTCATTTAACAAAGGTCAATCTACACGCCGCCACTGCTGAGAGACCAGCCTATCAAGATCAGAAACCAATACTGAGCTTTTGATCCTGCACCATTTCCCAGCAGGGTGAGCCGACTTCTTGGTGGCACGCTGATAGTTGGACACCTTCCACCCTGAGGGTAACGGAGATCCGTCCTCACTGTACTCCATACCAACTCTAGAAATGGACTTGCCTTCCCCACTCAAAATACGTCTGTCATTACCACCATCTGGGGGTTTACAGAATACTTGATTTACAGGGGACCGTGATTAACATCACCTCAAACCAAGGAACATTTTTTTGAGGTGGAAATATGACAGACACCTAACCAAGAGGCCCAAGTGCTCCGCTCATACATGGCATTACGTGGAAACAGCTGGCCTAGTCCAGTGACGGAAAGCTTATTAAATGCTCAGCTAGAGGTTATGCTTAGTTTTTGGGTGATGTCCTGCAAGATACAGTATATGCACGGAGCCAACAAATAAAATACTGTACAGTGTCCATAGTCACTGAAATGCATAGATTTTAATGCAAAGGCTTAGAAGGAAGATTGGGTCTTCTTAACGTCACTCCAAGTAACATAATAAAGAAGTTTATACTTCCCGTCTCCACAATTACATTGAATAAGAGGTGCTTGTCTCCAGTATGTGTATGTGTGTTTGGTGCGGCGGGGAGCGGGGGTAACTTCCCTAGGGGTAAACAGTAAGAGTCCCACTGAAGTCAAAGCTGTGACTTTCCCCCTGAAAGTTTTGGGGGCCCCGTGCTGGTTGACCAATAAGCAATGGATGAAGTTAGCACGTTGGTAGAGTTCATTGAAAGTGATTATCATGAGGATCTAGTCATGATACTACACAAAGGAGACAGAAAGAAATACACCTGGAAGCCAGCACACTCACAGATTTATCGTTTGGTGCTTGTAGGTCCAGCAATACTTGTAAATGGGCCGATGATCCTGACCTCCTCAACGACGAGCACAGGAAGATCCAAAAGTTCAAGGACTAGGCGGAACATCAATCGGTCTAATGTTTATATTTGGCGATTGCTACAGCCACCAGCTGGGCGGGAGTATGGGCTGAGAACATATGTCCTCAATTTTCCTATATACCGTTTTCTTTCTGTTTGGAAATACTCTTTTGCTGCCACCCACCTAAACGAGTCTGCTGAGCCATTCAAACATACACACGAATCTGGAAGTGTTTAGGCAACACTCCTTTGGCAAACCTTGACCAATGTGGAAACACATGTGTTAGGCTGGACAAATCTCTCCTATGCGTACATCAGATATACAGGTCCTCAAAGGGTCCTCTGTAGGACTGACGCTGACTTGCCCAATCCCCAACCACTGGGTTGGTTTTCCTTTCCTTATTCCACTCTTCCAAATCCCCCCCCCCCCCAGTTCTATTCTCTGTGATAAATTTTCAATGAAACTATCTGAGTCCAAGTCCTTGTAGCCAGTTCTGCTTTTAGGGACAACATAAACTACAAATGTGGGAATGTTCTATTCCATAATCTTGTCATTGCTACATGTAAATAGAGAGTAGTAAGTGTACTATTATGCAATAAACAGTTTATTTTAAAAATAATACATTTTAAGTGCTGAAATAATAAATTCTAAGATCATGCTATCTTATGAAACTTCTTATTCTGAAAATGGCATCCACTGACTCTTAATATACCTTTTCTTTGCTCTCTTGAAAACAGCCAGTTTCTTACTCTTTTTATATTCTACGAATATCTGAGATTTTTCTTTTAAAATTACCATTTTAAAATAATTTCAGGTGCAGGGCACTGGGGTGGCTCAGTTCGAGCCCCACATCAGGCTCTACAGTTTGGATCCTCTGTCTCCCTCTCTTTTCTCCTCCCCGACTTGTTCTATCTCTCTCTCAAAAATAATAAAATAAAACATAAAAAAAAATAAATAAAATAGGAGCACCTAGGTGGCTCAGTCGCTTGAGCAGCCTACTTTGGCTCAGGTCATGATCTCATGGTTTGTGAGTTCAAGCCCCACGTCAGGTTCTGTGCTGACAGCTCAGAGCCTGGAGCCTGCTCCAGATTCTGTGTGCTCTCTCTCTCTCTGCCCTTCCCCCACTCACACTCTGTCTCTCTCTCTCAAAAATAAATAAACATTAAGAAAAATTTAAAATAAATAAAATAAAATGGTTTCTGGTGCAAAAACAATGCTAAGATTTCCATATACACCGAGAGTCCCCACATGTTAAAAACTTACACAAATTACAGGACAATTATTATAATCAGGAGATGAACACTGATAGAGTGGTATCGTCTTATCTGTAAACCTTATTCAAATGTCATCACGTACTTACCAATGCCTTTTCTCTAGCCCTGGACCATCCAGGATCACACGTTACATGTGGTCGTCATGGCTCATTTGTCTCCTCTAATCTGGGTCAGCTCTTCGATATTTCTGGGGTTTTGCGTGTGTGTGTGTGTGTGTGTGTGTGTGTGTGTGTGTCCTTGACACTTTTGAGTCTCTTTTTAATATCACTTTCTTTCTTTAATCAGATTTAAGTCTAAGGACAATTTCTTAAGCCTGCCATTGAAACTTTCAAATTGCTTTCAGTTCTGTGTTCTTTCTCAAACTTTTCAGGAAAAACAAAATTAAAAGTAAATTAAAAAATGTTTTGCCTAGGGGAGCTTGGGTGGCTCAGTCGGTTGAGCTTCTGACTTCAGCTTAGGTCATGATCTCACTTTCGTGGGTTCAAGCCCCACGTCGGGCTCTGTGCTGACAGCTCAGAGCCTGGAGCCTGCTTCGGACTCTGTGTCTCCCTCTCTCTCTGCCCCTCCTCTGCTCATGCTCTGTCCCTCTCTGTCTCTTAAAAAATTAAAATAAAATGTTAAAATGTTTTGCCTCCACTGTTGTACTCAGGTTTCCTAGTTCTGTGGAAAAATATTTTAAAAGGTTAACTAGTATTACATTTGTAAATATTAGTGTCTCTTCCCATGTCTTTCTATAATCATTTTTAAGGGTTAACTGAGTTGCCTTTTTTCATACCTTCAGTATGTATTCCAATCTTCACTGTCTTCTTATACTACTTAATTATTGCCAACCAGTTTCCTACCCATTTTTTTTGCCAAGAAAACATTTTTTGAATAAATATTTATTAGTCAAGGAATATTGATCACTCTAAACGTGACAGCAGGGCAGAAAAAGATAAATAGAAACACTGTCCCTGTGGACCTCGCATTCCAGTGTGGGAAGAGAGAAATCAGGGAGAAATAAGGAAAATAAGCATAGGGTGTCAGAGAAAACCACTGGAAATTAGGAAGATGGGATCTGAGTAATTAAGCTATTAATGGCTTGTATACATAGACTCAAATAGAGATTTAAGGTGCCCAGGATATCACAGAGGAATAGGCAACAATTTTTATGCATGTGAAGGAAAGTTCTAAGGCAATGTGTGTGCTTATACATGTCTTCTGCCCTCGTCTCCTACTGTGTGGACTGCACCTCACGGGCTCCCTTAATGACTAGCTGTCAGTGTGTTTGCTCATCCCAGGCAGGAGGAGAGGAAGGTTTGGGTAACTCGTATTGGGTCTGTGGAGTCCATTTTACCTGAGCACCTGTGAGAACAATCAGCACTTTACAGAAGGAGTGTTTTAGAAGAAAACAAGCTTCTTGTTAAAATACGATGCCTGACTGTGGAAAAGCCTGCTAGCTGTCTCCCAAAATCTCTGTTCACTCCTTCCTAGCACCCAGCAGACAGAATTTCAGTTCTTAAGAGTCTCAGGAAGCTGGGTGCATCCTTATAACTAAGCTAAAATCAAGGGGACCATCAGGAGATCATGTAAGGCTCTCCTACTCTTGGCTCGTGACAATTTTCCATCCATGCCCTTCTCTGTCCATTTCCTCCTCCAGCTACGTAGGATGGAGACAGTCACCCAGAGCTTTGAACTTAGAAACCCATGGAAGGAGACAGGGTGCCTGTCATCTTGAGACCTCAATGTGAACAATGGCCATGATAACCCTGCTCACTGCAGGTACTATTAGTGAGTAAGGGGTAATTATACTGTGCTCCCATCACTGTGCATTTTGATTTGGCATCTGTAACTAATTGTCAGAGGGCCTAGATCATCATAACTAATTCACGGAGAAACAATCAACTTGAGGAGTTAGAACCGTGCCTAAAATATGCAATTGGCTTGGAGATAGGAGGACTCTTAAGAGACCCAGCAGGCGGAGCTCGGGAGGCTTGAGAACAGGTGAGGAAGGGGATTTGCAGGGTGGCTAATGAAGGAGCACACCCTCGCCAGATCCACCGTTGAAGGCAGCACGTCGCACGACTTTCGGGGATCGTCTCACAGGCATCGCAAATTCCACAAGGCCAAGTCGGAATTCACGGCCTTCCCCCACGATACTCCTGTGAGTACCGGCTGATTGAATCCTGGGATTCATGGGTTTTGCAAAATGGTGCCGCTGGCCACACGGCTCATCAAGTCGGAAATCGCCGAACCATAAAAGGAGCGACATCCAGCCTTCTTACCTCCATCCACTCCCTCCCAGAATCTTCACTTTAAAGAGCAAATCTGATCAGATGACCCCATCTTCTTTCCCTTCTTTCTCAGTCCCTACCCTACTGTGATGAGCCATAAATCCTTGTCTTTTCTCTTAGGACAAATTCAAATTTCTTACCATGGGCATACTGGCATCGGACGATCTTTCCTTTCGCTTCTCAAAGATATCATACGCTTTCAACTCAGGGTTGTCAGATATGCTGCTATTTCTGCCTCATGTATTCTTTCTCCACTTGAGACTCCCTAACTCGCCTTCCACACCTCAGGTCTTGAGAACACCTTCCTTGAAGTCAGACTAATGTCTTCTTGCAGAGCCCTACGCGTTTCCATTCGTAGAACTCCTTGTAATGATGAAGAGGTGTTCCATACTCGTGTAACCAACTTAAAAGTAGATCCTTTGAGGGGAGAAAATATCTGTTCTGTTCACCGTCTGCCTTGTTCACTATTTGTTGAATAAATGAAAACCTTGCATCCTTTCCAGGGAACCTGGGTGACTCAGTTAAGCGTCCGACTTGGGCTCAGGTCGTGATCTCATGGTTCGTGAGCTCAAGCGCTGCGTAAGTCTCTCTGCTGTCAACACAGAGCCCACTTCGGATCCTCTGTCCCCTTTTCGCTGCCTCTTCCTCACTCACATTTTCTCTGAAAAATAGATACACATTAAAAAAAACAAAAAAAAAACTTGCATCCTTTCCAAATGGCCCCTACTGCTTCTTCCATAGTCTTGATCTCCTCCTGCAATCTGGACATCTAGACTGGAAACACACAGGGAAACCTCAATGACTCCAAGATTTATACAGATGGTACAGGTGTTTGAAATCTGCAGGTAAGCCCCATAAATAAGGTGTTGTGGGGCCACTCGAGTGAGCACTGCGGTTATGCAGGGCGGGTTAGACGGGCAACGCTGCAGGCAAGATCGGCATCTGGAGATACATTTTACAGAAAGAGAGCCACGTGCTTTGACAGAAGGAATTAGGATCAGAAAAACCCCCAAAGGGAAAATGTGTAGATATACTCACTCGGCTAACATAGTCATGGGCATCCGAGGATAAATAACCATAAGCTCCTCTATCAGATGCTAAAAACACACAGGAGAAAATGAACAGCAAATCTCACTCATGGAATGTGAGAAGTTCTCTGTGCAGTTATGCGGTTGTGTTAGATTGCTTCTGGCTGAACCACTGAATGAAAAGGCCAAGATCATAAGGGTTTATTTCTCGTGTTTAACAGGAAGTCCAGGGCAGGCAAGTCTGGGCTGCAGTTCAGAGGCTCCAAGGTGGGTCTGCCGCAACATGATCACACAGGCCTTTCGGTCCTACCTGTGCAGGGGTGGTGACAGTACCAGGTTGTCTTCCTGTCAAATGGTAACGACCAACGTGGTTCTCTGTTGGGGGAGGTCATTGCAAGTGGCAGACCTCCAGTTGACCCACAAGCTGGATCCGAGCAATCGGAGGCTTCCCACTCCTTCCCCTGTCCCCGGAGTGTGCGCGGCACCCACCTTCCCTGCTCCTAGATGCTGCCCTGAGAACACAGCCTTGACATAGAACTGTGGTGTTGAGACCACGGACGACATCCACGACTGAACGCAGGGGAAGCCCGGACGTCCGATGCTCGCGGACCACCTTGGGAGCACGGGGATGCCTTGAAACTGCCAGCTGCTTTAACGAGCTTATTTAAGGAGCTGCTCCTGGTGCGCCTGATGAAGGGAAACTCACGCCTGGGCGGTGGGCCGACCTCTACTGAGGGCCTTTCCCTGAACACGGACACCAACTAGAGGCTGAAACTCGAGTTAAAGGTTGGAGGAACAGCTGAGACCGGGGAAGGGCATGAGGTGTCCGTACTCTGCTAGTTTCGGGGCTGGCAGGCGGGGTGGGAGAGCAGGATGAGAGGTCTGGAGAGCTTCAGGTGCCATTCTGCAAAGCGAGGAGGGCACAGGCGGCCTGGGATCAAGATCTGAGCGGTCGTGACAAAGCCTGATCGGGACGCCAAGGGGTGGGATCTCTGGAAAAGTGATGCACAGGAGGAGGAGACGATACGGTGGTTGACGGGGGAAGCGGACAACACCCCATGCTGTCCGACCCCCGACATGAAAAATGTCAAACAACAATCACTCCAAAACACCTAGGAAAAAACTTACATCCTGTCTCTGTCCCTTGAAGCTGTCAATCTTATCATGACCTTGGAATAAACACCCAATCCTTGCTCACACAGACTAAAGGAAGGTCACATGGCGGGGGGGAAAGGGGGTGCAGGGGACAGGATGGGGGTAGTCGGGTGGGTAGATGAAAACACAGACTGTGGTAGGAGTTCCCCTGCCCAAAAAAGTCAAGTCCACAGCCTCCATGAGTTCACAGACCAGGGGAAAGCTTTAGCCATTTGAGCGGGTACGTGCTTCACGGACAGACTTTTAAAATGAAAGCTGTGGGCTTCCTGTTTGTGTCTGTATGTTTTTGTATGTCCATAGATCGATGTTCTGTATACACAATGATTTCTTACCTCTAAAGGGTATCCCCAAAATTGATGTGTAAAAGAGCTAAGGTTTTTCACAAGACTATTATAAATAATAAGGGTTTTAAAAAATGACTATATAAAAAGTAGATAAGAGAAATAATATGAGAAGCACTTGGGTTGCTCAGTTAGGTATCAGACTCTTGATTTGGGCTCAGGTCATGATCTCACCTTGGTGAGATTGTGCCCGCTTTGGGCTCCACACTGGGCGTGAAGCCTGCTTGGGATTCTCTCTCTCCCTCTCCCCCTGTCCTCCTGCAACTCATGTGTGCACACATCGTGACCTCTCTCCCTCTCTCAAAATAAGAAAAATAAAAATAAAATGTGGTTTTCTGAATAACAAAAGATACAAAGGGCATAGGGGGTTGGTTTAAAAAAAAAAAACCAAAACGTCATTTTATCCTAAAGTAAAATTTATATTATAGGATTCCTTGTAAAAAAGACAAAAGCTGGGGTGCCTGGGTGGCTCAGTCGGTTGAGCGTCCGACTTCAGCTCAGGTCATGGTCTTACAGTTCATGAGTTCGAGCCCCACGTCGGTCTCTGTGCTAACAAACAGCTCAGAGACTGGAGCCTGCTTTGGGTTCTGTGTGTGTCTCTCTCTCCCCCTCTCCTGCTCATGCTGTGCCTCTCTCTGTCTGTCAAAACTAAATATATGTTAAAAAAATTTTTTAATAAAGAAGACAAAAGACAAATTGATATAAAAAGTTTCAAAGAGTTTGTGAAAAAATACTTTAGAAGATATTTTATATACGGTCAAGCTAGGACCAAACTAGATTTATTTAAGTTAAGAAAATTTTATATCAAAAGTACACTGGTATAAAATGGATCTTCTCTTAATAAAATCCGCTCTTAAAATAATCTTAAAATAAGATCTGCTCTTAATAAAAAATTGTAAGCAAAGGTTTTTCTATACCTTTAACGTAATCTGCCCAGGGGAAAAAATGATTCTGTGTCTTGTCTTTATCAGGTCTTTGATTACTTAAGAAAACAGGCTTCTCTATTGAAAGAAAAGCTAAATTTTTTTACAACTAATTTCATTAGTAGCACAGTCAAATAAGAAGCGATGCTACACTTTCTTTAGGGTGTATTTTTGTAAAATTCCTAAAAATCTATTATGTCCTGATATAATATTATCAGTCATAAATTCAAATTGTATGTCATAGAAATAATGAAATTCCCTTGTGAATTGCATTATAATACACTCTCCTCAGTTCTTTAGTGATGACCATTTTTAAGTCTTTTATCATTTACAGACAGTTAATTGCTTGACTCTGATATTTCAATTAAAAGTATTTCTGCAAAAGTGTTTCATCTTTAAAGAGATTCATGGAAAAGACTGACAGTTTCTGATAACCTGATAAGATCAACACTTTTTCATGTGGGAGGGATAACACAGAAACTTCTAAGTGCTTCCCCAAAGCTACCTGCATAGCCTCACCATATGCCATGAGATAATACCCCAGAACCTGTCCCCAGTCTCCTTCCCCACATCAGAAGAATGGCTCCATTGTATTAATGATATCATATCAACAGGTGAGGACTTGTTGATACCCTGCAGGCTTGGCCAAAACATCTGTGAAGGAGAGGACAGGTGGTGAGCCCACAGCAAAGTCAAGGCCCAGGCGCTGCCATGAGGCTTTGGGAATCGTGTAGCTGGATAAGACACATATTCTTCCAGAAGGTGTTTGATAAGATACAAGCCTATACAAGCCCTAAAAATGTAAAGAAGATAGAAGCCTTTGTGGGGATTTGGGGTTTTAAAGGAGTTGTATTTTCTACCTGCCATGGTGCCTCTGTCCCTTTTACTACCTGGTAAAGAAAGGGCACACATAGGACTAAGGATAGAGCAGTAAGCCACCTTTGAGAAGGCAAAAATACCAGTGAAACAGATTCAAGTCCTGGGCATCTCCCAAGCAGGGTCGGCATTTGGGTTAGATGTGTCTGTGATGCCAGAAGTATGGGTTGGGCATGGAGGCTGAAACAACAGAAGGTGAGATGGCCCCTGGGGTTTTGGTCCCAGCTCTAGAGGGGGCACCAACCCAATATGCCCTCATAAAGGAAGAGATATTAGCAGTATGCACAGTGCCACTTCAGGTGGAGCCTCTTGGGATGGAAGGAACCACAGCAGCCAGTGACCGAACTCAGAGT
The DNA here is from genome assembly GCF_014898765.1 of Herpailurus yagouaroundi. Lineage (NCBI taxonomy): Eukaryota > Metazoa > Chordata > Mammalia > Carnivora > Felidae > Herpailurus > Herpailurus yagouaroundi. Next base: position 30,762,477 of record NW_024412406.1, on the reverse strand, counting down.
GATCTGTCTGGTCATTCATGAGCCCTTACCATGAACCCTTTGCACTGAAGTTGGGCTGCTCTAAAGAGATTAATCCTGTGGCTTAGACAATGAAAAGCAGAGGAGTAGATGACTCATGAGTTGGCCCTCATGAGGTCAAGACATTTAGAGGGATACTTGGGTCTGCCCACAAGAGCCCGAGGCAGTCCTCACTGTTTTCTATGTCCCAGCTCAGAAGGCCCTGACACCCCCTGCAATCAGGAAGCTAATGCCTTAGCTACTGTATGAGAACTAGCAACTGACCTATCAGTGGACACAGCAAATTGGGTGCATAGAATGTGTGGCCCTATGGTGCCTAGGTGGGATGTCACGGGTGCCAGATAGCTCTTAACATACAGTGACTCCATTAGTGCAGTAATAGAATGTCCTTTGTGTTGTAAACAGTGTCCATGGCAAATGCCAAAGGAGTTTGGGGCCATGGATCAGAATTCCCAACTGGTGAGGGATTGGCAAGTTGGTTATATTGGCCCCTTGTCTCTGAGTGAGGGCTCTAAATACTCCTTGGTTTGTGTGGCTTAACCCACACTTCCTCCTGTTACCAGGCAAATCAGGCTGCCACCATTAGAAGACTAATAAGGTTGAGTATCATGTATGGATACCTCTTTTGAATAGATAGTGATTTCAAAGCTTATGGTATACAAGACTGGCGAAGACACATGAAATTAGATGGAAATTCCATTCCATTCAATGGAAACAACAAATGAAAGAAAGAGTGGGAAAGAGAGAGAAAGAAAGAAAGAAAGAAAGAAAGAAAGAAAGAAAGAAAACAAGAAAAGAAAAGAAAAGAAAAAAGAAGGAAGGAAGGAAGGAAGGAAGGAGAGGGAGAGGAGAAGAGAGGAGAGGAGGGGAGAGGGGAGGGGAGGAGAAGAGGATAAGACAGAAGAGAGAAGAGAGGAGAGGAGGAGAGGAGAAAAAAATAAATACGAAAGCAGTAGATTAAATTTCTAAGAGGCAAAACCACCTTGGTTGTTGGACTAGTACTATCCCAGGCTTTGCTACATTTAAATGGCCAACCAGCAGAGCCTATTGCCCCATATACTAGACTCGAGACCCCTGCCAAGACACCCAATACAGCAAGGGTGTAGAAGTGACAGGAAATAGCCATTGTCCTCTCGCCTTGGATCGATGGTGCTATGCTGCTGAGAATCACAAGCCCCATCATGCCTGGGGAAGGAGTGATGTGTTTTGAGGGTGGGGAGAAAGGAGTTATCTAATGGAATATACAATGAGAATTTACAATGGAATTTACAATTTACCTGACGATGTTGCCTCCCCAAGCCAACGTGTTTGGTCTGTTCAACAAAGTCAAGTCCCTAAAGCTGCCAACCTCCCTTTTCTTCAGGCCAGATGGGTACATTCTATTTCCTACTGGTACCATCATTTGGCTGCAATCTTTTTTCCTTTCATTGGCCTGGAGGACATTATAGGCCATACTAAATTCACCCAGCAAGACTTGAATGATAGTGAACAAAACCTGTCTTTACTAAGCACTGAATGCCAGTAATTCAAAACAAACAAACAAACAAAACTATCCTCCAAAATGAAATGGCTTTGGACATTATTATTGCCTCACAAGGAGACATCTGTGACATGCCAACAAAATGTGTGTTTATACCTAAGGAGTCTGCTAATGTTCTACCTTTATTAAATTGCATAAAGACAAAAGTGAATGCCCTGATGAGTAACCTAGCCCCCAGCCTAGGGGACTTAGGAAATCAATGGTTCAGATCACGGGGATCTTGATTTAAAAAAAAATTGTCACTGATATGGGGAATTATTGCCTTAATCTGTGCTTTCGCTTACATGCACATATGTTGTTGCTATGACACCTGTGTCCCATGCAGCCAGATAGCTGCCAAATGAGCCACCTGGATGGTAGGAAAACTCTTCTTATTGCTCAGGGCATCACAAAAAGAGGGGGCATATGAGACCGTAAGAGCCGGTCACAAAAAGTGAAATATTGGGAAAAGTCATTGGAAAGACGTGACCGTTAGTTGAATCACGATCTGGCCCTGAACAAATGGAAGTTCCTCACGCTGGCCTCCTTGGAATGTGTCCTGCACTTGTTTTCTTGTTCCCAGAAGCTACCCAGTTAAAGCCCGTATATAAACTTTTTCAGATTTGAAGGGCAGGTTCAAAGGTCTACCCGCCCAATACAAGCCTCATATGTAAGTTCCCTTGCTTCCTAAAATTGCTTCTTACCGATCTGAAATGGCCTACCTCTTTTGTCGGCCTTTCCCTGCCCTTTGCCAAGGGAGCCACTTTCAGATGATACACAGGAAGCTCCCAGAGTTGTGAAGCAATACTCTTACCTCATCAGTCTTATTGTTAGAGCAAATAAGGGGAAGGGGGGGCAGACACTCACCAGGAGCCCTGCACTGACACCACGTCAAGTCAGGAGTGCTCAGCTAGGAGCCAGGTTGTGAAGGTGGGTAACCGACATCTCCTACCCTGAGAGCTTGGTCCGTATCTGCGAGCAAGAAACGAAATGACAGCTATCGGTGTTGGGGTCTATCAACGGCATGTGTATGTGTGGAAATCACACAGATATTAATGATTAGCTCCGACCTAGGAGGAAGGTCTTCAGAAAAGAGGTGGTGACTAAGCCCATCAACTCCTGTGTGTTGAGCACCAACATTGTTCCTGGAAGTGGGGTGCGCTGGGGAGAATGGTTTAAGAGCAAACAGGGTCCCTGTCATGGAATTTCAGGCTGTTGAACTTGCTAGAGTGTCCCTTCTTCAAGATTTGCATGTGGTTGACTGTGTCTTGTCACTCAGGTACGTGCTCACATGTCACACTATCAATGCAGCTTCCAGACATCCTCATGTCTTCGATCACCACAAATGACTCACTTCAGATGACGGATACAAACAGACTGACAGAAGGAATGGAAGGAGATAGTCTATGCAGATGGAAACAAAAAGAAAGAAGGGGTAGCTATGCTTATATCAAGCAAACCAGTCTTTCAAACAAAAACTCCAACAAAGAACAAAAAAACAGCATTATACAAAGTGGACAGCCAACAAGAGGATATAGCATATGCGAATATTTATGCACCCAACATAGGAGCACATAAATATAGAAAGCAAATATCAACAGACCTAAAGGGAGAAATAGAGACTAATACATTAGTAGTAGGGGACTTTAATACTCTTACATCAGTGGAGAGATCATCCAGACAGAAAATGAATAAGGAAACATCAGCCTTAAACGACACTTAGACCAGATGGACTTAGATAACACAGAACATTCCATCCCCAAACAGAAGAACACACATTCCTCTCAACTGAACTGGGAACATTCCCCAGGATCGATCATAGGTCCGGCCACAAAACAAGTCTGAATACATTTTAGGAGATTGAAATCATATGGAGAATCTTTTCTGACCTATTAGAAACTATC
>NW_024412406.1:30746468-30759026 GCF_014898765.1 Herpailurus yagouaroundi | reverse complement strand
GTTAAAATGCCTAATGTTAAACGTAAAATGTTACAATGTCCATGCTACCCAAAGCAATCTACAGATTTAATGCAATCTTCATCAAAATTCCAGGGGCATTTTTTGCAGAATTTAAACAAACAATTCTAAACTGTGTGCAGAACCACTAGAAGCCTCAAATAGCCAAAGCAATCTTGAGAAAAAACAAAGCTGGGAGCATCAGTATCCCTGATTTCAAACCATTTTACAAAGCCATAGTAACCAAAACACTATGACATTGGCATAAAAAGAGACACAATTGAACAGAAGAGAGAAGTCAGAAATAAACCCACTCCCATGTTTAAACCACATTATTTACAACAGCCAAGACACGGAAAAAATGGAAGAAACGAATAGGTAAAGTGTGATTGTGTGTGTGTGTATCTACATATAGATATAGATATAAATATAGATATACATGATATAGATATGGATATAGTTATGATATATATAGATGATAGAGATAGAGAGTATATATGTATATTGCATATATATTGTATATATGTATATTGTATATATATTATTGTATATATGTATACATGCATATTTTATATATATATTATATATTGTATATGTGTATATTGTATATATATATTATATATTAATAGATTACACACACACACACATATATATATGTGTATATATATATATATACATATATACACAATCTTGCCATTTGTGACAACATGGATAGACCTTGAGGGATTTATGTTAAGTGAAATAAATCAGAGAAAGACAAATACTGCACGATCTCTCTGATATGCGAGGTGGGTAAAGTGAGTGAAAGGGTCAAAAATGTACAAACTTCCAGTTAAAAAGGAAATAAGTCATTGGGAAGTAACATGCAGCATGGTGACTATAGTTAATAACATTATATGTTGTATATTTGAAAGTTGTGAAGAAAGTAAAAGTCCTCATCACAAAACCAAAAATAATTTTTGTGTAACTGTGGTGATGGATGTTAACTAGAGTTATTATGGTGACCATTTCACAATATATACAAATATTGAATCATTATGTTGTATGCCAGGAACTAATATGATGTTACGCACCAATTACACCTCAAAAAATAAATGAAAATGAGACGAAACATAATGATGGGCAATATGTAGCCTTAAAATTGAATGTAGTAAATACAGAAGAGAAGTCATTAGTCTTACAATGGGCAGAACAAAGAAGTTGATAAAAAGTGATCTCTTCAGGTCACGAAAAGCTAATGTTACTAAATACAGAATTAGGGGTTGGTTTGGAACCCAAATTCAGTGCATGCAAAAAAGAGTATCTGTGAGTGGAGGCTTTTCACCACTATGCATGAGTAAAACATTAAAAAAAAAAGAAAGTGCAGTGTGAGTTATTTTTACCCATTCAGTGATCCATGCGTACTTTGTTCTTCTTGAGGAATTTTTTTTTAATTTTTTTTTCAACGTTTATTTATTTTTGGGACAGAGAGAGACAGAGCATGAACGGGGGAAGGGCAGAGAGAGACGGAGACACAGAATCGGAAACAGGCTCCAGGCTCCGAGCCGTCAGCCCAGAGCCCGACGCGGGGCTCGAACTCACGGACCGCGAGATGGTGACCTGGCTGAAGTCGGAGGCTTAACCAACTGCGCCACCCAGGCGCCCCGAGGAATTTTTTTTTTTAAATGTGTATTTATCTTTGAGAGAGAGAGAGAGAGAGAGAGAGAGAGAGAGAGAGAGAGAGACAGAATCTGAAGCAGGCTCCAGGCTCTGAGCTGTCAGTAGAGCCCGAAGCGGGTTCGAACCCACAAACTATAAGATCACGACTTGAGCCAAAGTCAGATGCTTAACCAACTGAGCCATCTAGGCACCCCTTCTTGTGGAATTTAAACATTCAGCTTTATATTACAAGTTTATGTCTCCTACTTTACTTTCCTCCTACATAGAAACAATTCTATTATTTACATAGCTTTCGCTTATTTTTTCTCTATTTTCTTTGGGCCATAATTTATATACAGTAGAGTTAACTCAGGGCACGGTTCTGTGAGTCTTGATAAACCTATATAGAGTCACCACACGAATTACATCACCTCAAACCATTCATTCCCTCAGGCTCCTTAGAGTGAAGCCTTTTCTGGATCTCCAGCCCCTCATAGCTAGGGGCCTGTTTTCTGTCTCTCTAGTTTTGCCTTTGCAAAAATGCCATCTAAGTGGCACCATAAAAGGAATTACAGATGTCAACTGTTTTCCTGGTGCCAAGTATGGGGATAAACACAGAGCAGCCTTTTTACTGGCAGAAAAAAGCGATCTCTACTGAACTGTTGGCATTTTACCCGTCTCATAACTTTGTCACTTTTTAGCTTGTGTAGAGTTGTTGTGTTTTTTTCTTTTTAAGTGTTTATTTATTTATTTGTTTTGAGAGAGAGAGAGAGAGAGAGAGAGAGAGAGCACACTTGTGAGCCGGGAAAGGACAGAGAGACAAGGAGAGAGAGAATCCCAAAAAGGCCCCCCCGGTCAGCGCAGAGCTGGAGGCGGAGCTCGATCTCACGACTGTGAGATCCTGACCTGAGCCAAAATCAAGAGTCCGACACTTAATGGACTGAGCCACCAGGCGCCCCGGGTGTTGGGTTTATCTGTATTAATACATAAGAGAAAACAAATAAACAAAGACGTCACTTGTGGTCTCCAAGGATGTTGGAGGCATTTTCCTCTTCGGGCCAGGGACACTGGAGAGCGAGGCCATCGGTGCAGCCGTGTTAAACACAACTGTGATTACAAACATGATTTCTGCCGTCTGGTTAGTGCTAGGGCATCGATGGCAGGGGAAATGCCTGCAGATTTTTGTGCCTTCAGGAAAATGTTTTCTCGTCCTTATTATAGATTTAGGTATATTGTCAGTGAACATTCTATTTTGTCCTCATGAAAGTTGTGTGCGCATATGTGTGTGCACCTACATTGGATTCAAGAGCCTCAATGGTCTGTGGGTTGGAGGGAAACTTTCCACTCAAGGTAGTGCTGAAACTTTGAAACGTGAATTGCTACCGTGCTTCTCTTCGACGGTTTCCCTCCCCTTCCTCTCTCTCCCTGCGCTCAACCGTGCGTTCCCTGCACAGCTTCAGAAGGTACTGCTTTGGAAATCTGTGAATTACCCGGAAGTAAGGATGGAGAACCGCCCCTAAGGTGAAACTCACCTCTATGGGTAAAAGGGGGGTTTTCCTAAATGAGTGTGAGGACCACACTCTACCAGAAGCAGAGGGACACGTCCACTGTGGAATGAAACAGGTGCTCAAAAGCTGGGAGCAAGGACTCACCACTCCTTAAAAGGAACTGCGTGCAGTGCCCCCGTCTGTTTTCACTGTGAATATTGCCAGTTTTTTAATGTCGTTGAAAAAAATTTTTTAATCCTTCCTTTAGATTCATACTAATGACCATAAGGAGTCTGTTTCCCAATAATTCTTTTAAAACAGGACGCGCATTTTCAGAGTCTTTCCACATCCAAGAGATTTTTCTGCCGACTCCAATCATTAAATAGAAACTTCTGAAACCAAAACCGTTGAGTCACAACTCCTTCTCGGCACTCTCTGGAGCCCTTTGGAAATGTTTGGATACAAGTCCTTCTTAGGCTAATTCACTGACAGATGAGTAAGCTCTTTTGTTCAGAATACACAGTTGTATTTTCAAGGCAGGAATGCTCTCTTTAACAGAATGTTGTTACTGTTTTTGGTGCATTTGTCAAAAGATCTTCCTTAGTGCTAGCCGTTGTTTTAATTTCGGTGCTATTCCGTTTCTCCAGTAACTCCTGCCCCGGTCTCTGGTTTCAACAAGGATACCTTCAGATGTGTTATTCTGCACTGGGGTGGTATGGTCCCCATCACTCCCTGCCCGCTCCTCAGGCACAATCAGTACATGTAACCTAAAATACACACGATATCCCTCCCTGTGATGAGGAAAACAAAGGGGAAAAAAATGTAGCTTCAACTAAATCTAAAGCTAAACTAAATCTAAATCTAAAGCATGCAGCTCACTGATAGACACCTCAGCAACTCGTGGCTGCCTTCGCTCCTTTATGCTTTTGTTTTGTGAAAGGGGCTGAAAGTAACCTTCTCTGACCAGCTGCTAGCCCCTCAAGGTCCTGAAAGCCTCGCTTCAAATACCTTAGAAACTTACTTCATCTCCATTTCCCTCCCTCCACAAACCTAAGAATGTATCCTCAGTCACTCCTCACAACCCCAGTGCAGCTGTGTCCGCCCACAGGTCCTGTCCCTGGGCTCTAATACAATCACTTTTTGCACCAAACACGTCTTAAGAATTCTTTCTTGGCCCTTTGCTTGAGAATCCCGTCACCTGGGCCTTCACTGCTAACTTCAGGCTCTTTCTCGATGGTTTTCTAGAGTCATTCGTTCAGGGGGAGCCAGTGTTCAAGTGCCTGTTTTTCAGCCCACCTCTATCTTCCCGGAGTGTGGTGTGATGTGTGTATACATCTGGGGGCTTCCCTACGAAAAGCAGCCTACCTCCACATCCACACAGACAATGAATCTCAGAATGCGCACATCCACTTTGTCATCAGAATCCAGAAGATGTTTTTACTGCTTAAAGGCCAATGGAATTGGCTAAATAAAACAAGGCCGGTAGTCACATTTACTTGGTCTCTCTCGGAGCACATAGGGAGATCATTATCCATTCATGGGCTCCGATATCCAAAGATGATTTTAATCAGAAAACTGAGCAGGATCTCTTTAGTATGTGTTTGAAGCCGGTTCAAGCAGCCACAGTACTTTTTCTCGCACCAGTGCTGCTCTTTGTCAATCATTAAAGACCAAACTCTCCCCTCCCCCCAAGAACAGATACCGTGTAAGTTACTTGTGTACTAAGCTCAGTTCCACGGACTTAAAATAAAGACCCCTGACCCGCATCGCGTCTCATGATATGCATCAGTCAATTAACGTTTTAACACTCTTCCTTCATCTTTCATCGCGGCCTAAAATAGGATTCGGTCGCGTCCTGTGTCTTTCTGCCTTTTTCTTCTCTTCCCTCAAATAAGTGAATGCCTGCAGCTTCCATTTCTTTCAATGAGGTCCTTTAAACCGACTAACTCCCGACCACAACTGCGTGGGAACAGGAAGAAGATTCTTCTTTTTACTGATCTCATTATTACACCGTTTTCAACAGTGAATCAAGAGATAAAACTAGTCTTTTAGAAGATTTCTGTAAAAGTACTTCATCTAAAGCATGGCAACCCATCAGCGCTTGCTTACTATGTTGGAGCTTTGGGAGTTTATTCGTAAATTCACTTAATGATAAAGTCCTGATACTCCTGAGTACTATAATGCAATTTTACCCTGGAATACTCATGTTCTATGTATCAGATTTGCCATCTGGCTTTATATTTCCAGTTGAATAAATGTGATATTTTATGAGAATTTAGATTCACTTTATCAATGACTCATTCTTGTCATTAAAGTGTCTCTTTGTACTGCATTAAATTGCCATTTATAAAATTGGGGGTTTTATAGCGCAGATATCTTTTGTTCTAGTTTGGGGAAAAGAGTTTTAAAACGTGAGTTCAATAATTCATGAACAAATGAAGGTTCAGATAGTAGTCAGGAAATGTCATGGACATTTTCACATTGTTTAAATTCAGACTTGACAGTTCATGAATTAAGTTTTGTCCTCGCAATGCCTCATTTTATTTTCATATTCTAGTATGAAATATTTACCAGGGATTCACCCGGGGGTACCGCTTTGGATCAGAAAAAGAAGGCAATAACAGTGATATGCAACAATTACTTTATTGTGACAGTGATTATACAGTAAGCCTGTAATTAGACGCTGCTGATCTGAAAACTTGAGGCAGTTGAAAATACCTAACTAGAATTCCCTGCTGAGATATTGATGACTAATCAATGGCGATGCCATTTCCTAGAAAGAAAGCACACCACTATAATAAATTGCTAGGCTGGTTTGCACAAGTGCCCACACTGTGCCTAACTCATGGACAAGAATTTGAGAGATCCAACTCTCCCCTGGAAGACCTTTTTCAGGAAATTGCTTTTCTTTCTGGACACAAGAACTAGTGATGACTTTTATCACTAATGACACTGAATAGCGTCAGACTGTTCTCAAATGCATCCGATGCATGCGAAGTAGGCATATGACCTGCACACAAAAATAATAAGATGTCTCACAGAGAAGACTAAGTCGCGTGTCCAGTAACATGGAAGAAGTTTGAGTTGGAACAGGTTAAGCGGCATGACCCACTAGTCAAAATAAACGTGTGAAATAAACATTCTGGAATCCCAGCTGCATGTCACAAACACTTGCAGAGAAACTTTATATGTACCAGGTACTAGGTGCTTGGGCTAGGGATGGAAAGGTAAGTAAGATGCTAGCTAATTCTGCCCTCCAGATGCTTCCAGTGAACTGGAAGACCGATCCGTGTAAACAAACGAATGTGCCGTAGGACAGCGGGTAAAAGTACCCAGCAGATAGCAATTCTCCCGTAAAGTGTCTTTGTCTTGGTGTTTTGGAAGCTGGGGCCGAATTGAAATGGGAAATCCCTGGAGAAAGTGGCCCACTTACCCCACAGAGGCCAGCCAGCCTTCAGCAAGGGAGTGGTGGTGCCAGAACAGAATCTAGAAGTCACGATTTTCCAGAAACGGACATGAGGGAACCGTGAGGTCTGCGTCTCCTGTGTCTGTGCTCACCCTGACCTCTCTGCTGCTCTCCATCCATCTAAATATTGCAGCACCTTTCTTTGCGCATACGCATGGCTGTCGCTTGCAGCCCTGGAAGCTGAACTGGTCTTTGAAAAGAGACTGCTTACTGGTCTTTTTACAACATCCTCCACTGAAGTCATTAGCTACAAACAAAATCAAGGGGAACCGAAGGGGGTCCTTGTCAGCTAACACAGATATTTCAATGATAAAGATAAGAAACCAAAATTGTAAGTCCAATGAGTCATCTGGTTCACTTAGCCTTTAGAAATGCATACAGAAAATTGACTGAGACCGAAGGCTGTTTGATTTAAGTAACACCTTCCCATTCACTGGGGTTTGACTTAGAAGAGTTAATTATCCTCTCGGCACCTTTTTTTTTTTTTTTAAGTTTATTTATTTATTTTGAGAGAGATAGAGAGAGTGTGAGTGAGGGAAGGGCAGAGAGCGAGGGAATCCCAAGCAGACTCTGTGCTGCCAGCAGCAGCCCACACGGGGCTTGAACTCACGAAACCATGAGATTGTAACCTGAATCGAAACCAAGAGTTGGATGTTTAACCAACTGAGCCACCCAGGCGTCCCATGCATCTTTTGTCTTTTAAATCTACATATGGGGGGCGCCTGGGTGGCTCAGTCCCTTGAGGGTGCGACTTTGGTTCAGGTCATGATCTCGCAGTGTGAGTTCGAGTCCCGCGTCGGGCTCTGTGCTGACAGCTCAGAGCCGGGAACCTGCTTCAGATTCTGTGTCTCCCTCTCTCTCTGCCCCTCCCCTGCTCGTGCTCTGTCTCTCTCTCTCTCTGTCAAAAGTAAAAACAAACATTAAAAAAAAAATTTAAATCTACATATGGATGTATGAATAATACCAATTTTGTATAGCTACGCTGATGATTAAATGAGATAATCCGTATAAAGTGCCCTTCGCACTTCACTTAAAAATTCAAATTACGGTCTATACTTTTACCTTGTATCAACCTAATAATTTATGAGTCTAAATGAGTCTAAATAGTATTTCTCACATGTTTTAAACGGTGCCATTATATATTATAGATCAGTAATTTTTAAGGTGCGTATTATAGAGCCTCAGAGTCTGCTGGGTTGGGGGAAGGAAGCTAAGAGAGCAACCCCAGTCCTCTTTCAGCCTGTGGGAGTTCCCAACACTGGGATCCTGCTGCCAACTGTTTAAAACCAAATAGTTTAAGCTATTACAGTTTTTGTAGATGTGAGCATTTGAACATTTTTATAACCTTTAACTTGAAAAATGTTGTATTTTCTTAAGAGAACTTACCTTGGGGCACCAGCATGGCTCAGTTGGTTAAGCATCCAACTTTTGATTTCTGCTCATGTCATGACCTCACCGTTCATGAGTTAGAGCCCTGCATGCCTCTCCCTCACCTGTGCTCTCTCTCTCTCTCTCTCTTTCTTTTTTTTTTTTTTTTTTAATTTTTTTTTTTCAACGTTTATTTATTTTTGGGACAGAGAGAGACAGAGCATGAACGGGGGAGGGGCAGAGAGAGAGGGAGACACAGAATCGGAAACAGGCTCCAGGCTCTGAGCCATCAGCCCAGAGCCCAACGCGGGGTTCGAACTCGCGGACCGCGAGATCGTGACCTGGCTGAAGTCGGACGCTTAACCGACTGCGCCACCTAGGCGCCCCTCTCTCTCTCTCTTTCAAAACAAATAAATAAACATGAAAAAAGCAACTAACCTCCAAATCTTTATATTTAGAATTTATACAACATTTTTTATTGTTTAATATATATCATATATTTTTAATCTTTTTAATGTATTTTTAGTTAAATCCCAGTCAGTTAACATACAATGTCATATTAGCTTCCGGTGGACAAGATAGTGATTCAACGCATCCACACAACACCCGGTGCTCATCACAACAAGCGCCCTCCTTATTCCCTATCACCTGTTTCACCCATGCCCCACCTAAACTTTTTACAGTTTATTTTTTAATTTTTGACTTTTTATATTTTGTTTACTTTTAAAGTTTATTTATTTATTTTTGAGAGACAGAGAGTGTGCGTGAGGAAGAGGCAGAGAGAGGGGGACAGAGAATCTGCTGCCAGTGCAGAGCCCCATGTGGGGCTCAAACTCACAAACCTTCAGATCGGGACCTCAGCCCAAACCAAGAGTCGGACGCTTAACCGACTGAGCCACCCAGGTGTCCTGACTTTTTATTTTTTTAAATCTAGTTATTACATCAATAATCTCATTAATCATGTCAATAGCCCTATGACATTCTCATTTTATAGATGGGAAAACTCAGACCCAGAGAATTTAGGTAAAGTTCTAATTGTCTATAGCGATAAGATTTACCAGGGTTAAAACATACTTTCATGGATTTCAGATCCAGAGCACAATACTTTCAGTTAAAATTTTTGTTTTAAGATAAATATAAGTTCATACGCAATGTGAGAAATAATGCAGAAAGATTCTATGTACTCTTTTACCCAGTTCTGCCCTACACCCCATTGGCGACACCTTGCAAAACTATGTAACAACTAGGATATTGACATTGACAGAGTAAGACACAGAAATTTCCATTATCCTAGGTCCCTCCAGGCCCTGGGACAGCCACACCCACAGCCCTCCTGCCACCACACCTCCCCACACCTGACTCCCGGCAACCACTCATCTGTTTTCCATTTCTAGATTTTGTCATTTTGCAAAATGTGATATAAATATACACTCATAAAATTTATAACTTTGGGGCTTGGCTTTTTCTTTTAGTATAATTCTCTGGAAATGGATTCAGGTTGTTATGTGTAAATATAATTTGTTTCTTTTCATCAATGAGTAATATTCCATGAGATGGATGAATGACAGTTTTTTAACCATTTATCTGTTGAAAGACATCCAGGTTGTCTCCAGGTTTTCACTGTGACTCCTAAAAGTTTAAGACAAAGCACATATTTTTAATAATTCATTATCAATGTTGACATGTGATTTTGTGGTCTTAATATAATGTAGGTTGCTTTTTTCTCTCTTCAAATCAAACATGATGACGAGAATTGTAGATGGGTTCAGAACTATAACAATATCATAGTCAAAATTTTCCTCTTTATGGCTGAGCAAATGGTATGCAAACTTTTGGAATACTGACAAAAACCAAGTTCTTATCAATCCTACAGAGTTACCAGGAAAAAAAAAAAAAGTTTCCTTCCTTCTGATTTTTAAAAATACATTGTGTTGATCCTTTTCTTTGTTTTGCTATGAAAAGTTTTGAAACTTTACTTTTTAAATGTAGGTGTTATGTTTTGCTATCCTATATTGCCATTGCCAAGGCTTTAGGAAAGGAGTTAGGAGAAGTGGAAAGAGCCCATCCCCCATTTCTCTAACACATAGTCATTTACTGATTATGTTGAGTCCACTTAACATCACGTTCTTAAAAAGGAGAAGAAACCAAAGCTGGCCAAGCACGAAGTACCAGTCCCCAGCTCTCTTAAGTTCTCACCTGGGTCTGAAGCAGCACGTTCTCAGGACCAGGACTGGGTGTTTCTTGCATGGTGGACGGGACTAATGAAGATGGGGCCATTAGACCTTGGTCTCACTAGTGCTGGATTTTCCCCAGCAACAGGTCCAGTGGGGTTTCACACCCACTTAAAGAAGCAGGCCGTGTACACAGTGGTCCCAGTTCATGACCTGAGCTCAGATCTTCCTGCTCCTAAAAGCAGAAGCAGGAAACTTGTCCTTCCCAAACCATCTCTCCAAGCTTGTTCTTTCCAAAGGTAGCACTTACTCCTTTCTAACTTACTCCAAAGGCACTTTCCTGAGGAGCAGGGAATGAATTCCTGAATATGTATTTAATATTATATTTTATTAACACATATTTTATTCAATGTCTTAAAATTTTTTTTTCAACGTTTATTTATTTTTTTTGGGACAGAGAGAGACAGAGCATGAACGGGGGAGGGGCACAGAGAGAGGGAGACACAGAATCGGAAACAGGCTCCAGGCTCTGAGCCATCAGCCCAGAGCCCGACGCGGGGCTTGAACTCACGGAGCGCGAGATCGTGACCTGGCTGAAGTCGGACGCTCAACCGACTGCGCCACCCAGGCGCCCCATATTCAATGTCTTTAAAACATAATTCAAGAGAGTGTTTGGTTGAAACTTAGTAAAACCAGAAGCCAATATTGTGTTTCGATTCACAGTTGATAACACTAGAAGCTAAAACATTTCGGTTGCTCACTCTTGCTTTCTTATCATCGCACTGCAGCATCGAGCAGGTTTTCCTTCGTGGCAACAAAATCAGGGCTGGCACTTAAGAAGTCTCTGCGACGGGTGTCACCTGCAGAGTTTACAATTGTATTCCACCTCCTACGGACTCCTTCAGTGGCCGGTGTTGACCGGAACACTGACACTGAGTTTCAGAGTTTAAAAAAATACTACTTCCTATATTCCTTCAAAAATCGCATAGCCACTGAACGTACCCATGCCGGGTACTAGAGGTGTAACTTTTACCGGCGTAGCCTTGCCTGAAAGCCCACACAGCCCAGTAGGTGAGTAGGTCAGGGACGGAGACCAGGCTGCAACAGTCATGAGAAATGCAGGTCTGTGAGAGCGGGTTTCTATCTCCCTCAGTGACACAGTAACTGACTTACTTTACGTATTTGGAAAATACTTGCTAGATTGGGTGAATGAAGAGAGAAGTTATGGGCGTAACCAGGCTTGTGGCAGCCTTTACATGTTTCATGTAGTATTACCTAGATTAGGTCAGTAACCCACAACGCTACATGTGCTGTCTCTTTTGAATAGTTTTTGCTTTAAAAATAAAACTAAGAATGTACATTATGTCTGTGCCGTAAAATACACGAGAGGGAGTTGTAATGATGGAGACTCTGTACCTACACACAAATGGACAATGAGAGGCCATCTGTGATGGTAGGAAATCTGCCCAACGGCCCCTGTAGCAGCCAGCCCAGGGTGATCAGCACTTGGTCCCGAATTGACAGTTTACCTATTTTTTTTTTCATGCTAAAGCTTTCCCATTTGCTCTGCCCACCTTCTGCCAAATGCAAACGTCATGACTTGCGAAGTAGCAAGTTCTGCGTAAATGACCTCCGATCACATTTGGGTGGTCTCCATTTAGTTCACTAAGATTCCATAAAGAGTGAGCGTAAGGATCCCGGGCCCACATTTGGCACTGGAGTGGTCAATAAATGAACAGAAAAAAAAAAAAAAAAGAAAAAAGGAATGTGCATTATGGACGCTTTGGACACTTAAACAGTGTAAAATTATTAAATAAATGGTGTCTGTACTTTCAGAATCCCTGAAGTACAGTTAAAACTGTTGATGCATTTTCTTCCAATTTTATTAAGTATTGGAAATTTTCAAGCAGCAAAAGTGTCTCAGAATATATTAGATTTTGATCCCTTTTTAATTAGCATTGTATAATGAACAACTCAGTTTTTTTTTAAATACACTATTTGAAGACTCATAATATCAGCACATCAATGTTTATTGGCAATCTCCTTACTGTAAATGTTTGTTCTCATTTTTTTGCCCCACTAGTAATAATGTGAAAGATACAAATATGTGCTCCCAAATGTTTGTTTCTGGTCATCTCCTAACTACATTTTTGTCCTGGTTGCTGTTGTATTACCTGTCTACTACTGAAAAACTACCAAAAATTTTAAAAAAGGATGAAACAGGGTTAAAGATCAACATAAAAGTTTTATTCTCAGCCCATAAAAAGGACTTCGTGCTATTTCTGAATGATAGAACTCTACAAATAAAAGAGAGAGAGAGAGAGATCATTTATATTCTAGCTTCTGAAATTAATTTTGCTTCCTTTCTCCCATACCCTTCATTATTTCCAATAATTATTGTACCCAAACAATGTAGCTGGAGTTTTTTTTT
>NW_024412406.1:30696571-30746068 GCF_014898765.1 Herpailurus yagouaroundi | reverse complement strand
AGCCCGACGCGGGGCTCGAACTCACGGACCGCGAGATCGTGACCTGGCTGAAGATGGACGCTTAACCGACTGCGCCACCCAGGCGCCCCTGGAGTTTTAAACAAAAATTGATAAATATAAAAGCACCCTGTTGGACCCTATCTTATGAGGGGAGAAGGTTAAGTAGTAAAAGTTAATAACTAAGAATCTAGGGGCGCCTGGGTGGCTCGGTCAGTTGAGCGTTCGACTTCGGCCCAGGTCATGATCTCACAGTTCATGAGTTTGAGCCCCGCGTCGGACTCTGTACTGATGGCTCAGAGCCTGGATCCTGCTTCGAATTCTGTGTCTCCCTCTCTCTCTGCCTCTCCCCCACTTGCACTCTGTCTCTCTCTGTCTCAAAAATAAAATAAACATTTAAAAAATGTAAAAAAAAAAAAAAAACCCAAGAATCTACTATTAACTGCGCATAGATTGACTTTAAATGATTACCTACAAAATATACACATTCTAGAGGACAAGCCACACTATTTAGGGAATGCCCATTAATGGCCTTGCTATAAATTCTAAAAGAATCCAGATGGAGATTTTAAAAAGCCATTAATAATAGCCAAGCATCTATTCCTGCTAAGGTATTGTGCTGGGTACATAAAGCCTCATTCTCACGGCTCTCGCAGACTAGTACTGCACTTACTTAAAAGCATACATTAGAGCTGAATGAGGCAGATTGTAATAAAATGCAGTAAGAGACAAACTACAGTATAAATAAGAGTGATTTATTCATGCTGAAGAATCCAGGTGAAAGTCTGTGAAAAGATGATAATTCTGCATCTATTCAGCAAATATATATTGAATGAATGCCTATCATATTTTCTCATATAAGGCACACAGAAATGAAATAAACAGAAGTCTTGATCTTATATACCCTATATGTCCATCATGGAAACAAACAAACAACAACAACAAAACAAATAAACCAGGAAAAATAAAATTAGCACTTACTGGCAAGGGAAAGACCTAGACAAGCCTGACTTGTGGGATAGGGTAACAAGAATTTGGCTCAGTCTCAGCGAATTTTACAACTTGAAAGCCAAGAGTAAATCTTTAAGGGTATGAAAGAGAACTTCACATCAAAGAAGAATTTTAGAATCCATTTTCTGGAACTCTGGAATCGGATCCAAAACTTGTCACAACCAGAGGACTGGTTCATTAAAAAAAGGCGGAGCTGGTGATTTTTGATAAGAAAGTGTGGCATTTCTTTTCGCTTTGCCTGCCGGCTCCCAATTTCCAGCCAGTGGTAGCGGCTGCAGCTGTAGGTATGGTGACGCGTGTTCCTGATGTGGTTTGCTAGTGTCAGGGATTAGGATGGACCTCGTTCTCAAAATAATGTGGTTCTTAAAACACGTAGCAGGTGGCCACTGCAGAAGCAGGTGACGGCAAAGGCAAAGCCGGAGCAGTCTGACTTGGCACTGAAAGATGACTCCGCCTGGGAGCAATGGAAACTAACCGGTCTTGGTGAGGGTGTGGGGAAACTGGACCTGTCCTCCATTCTTGGTGGGAATGTACAATGGCGAAGCCACGGTGGAAAACGGGTGGTGGTTCTTCACAATGGTAACAAATGAATAGACCATCAAAAAGCAGACCCAGACCCATAAGTACAGAGAACAAAATGGTGGCTGCCAGAGGGGACAAAGTGTGGGGATGGGCAAAAAGGGGGAAGGGGGCTACAGGATACAAGCTCCAGTTGTGGAACGAATGAGTCATGGGGAGGAGAGGTACAACATGGGGAGGAGAGGTACAACATGGCAAATATCATCAGTGGTGCCGTAATAGCCTTGTATGGTGACAGTTGGTGGCTACACCTGTGTGTACATGTGTCGAGCCATTACATCGTACACCTGAAACTAATGTCACATTGTGTGTCCCCACACTCAAATAAAAAAGTGTGGCAAACCTAGAAATGCCATATGACCCAGTCATTCCACTCCTAAGTATGTGCCCTAAAGAAAAGGAAACCGATAAATACACCTACATACATGGCAGGTACTATTCCCAACAGCCAAAAGGGGAAAACAACCCAAATGTCCATCAGTGGGTGAACGAGTGGATAAAAAATTGAGGTGTATACAGATAATAGACTATTATTCACCCATAAAAAATGAAATACTGATATTTGGTACAATGTGATAAGCCTCAAAAAATTAGGCCAAGTGGAAGAAAGTAGACACAAAACATCACACGCTGTGCGATCCCATTTGTATAAAATATTTAGAATATGCAAATCCATATAGGCCAATGCAGACTGGTCCCTGGGAGGTGAGGAGAGGGAGGAAGGGGGAACGACTTGCTTAGTGGGTACTGGGTTTCTATTCAGAGTGATACAGAGTTTTTGAAACTGGGTAGATGTGATGTTTGCACAGACACTGCACTAAGTGCTCCTCACTGAAATGTTCCCTTTAAAGTGGTCGGTCCAATGCTACGTAAATTTTGTCTCAATTAAAAACTGTAATATAGGGGGGGCGCCTGGGTGGCGCAGTCGGTTAAGCGTCCGACTTCAGCCAGGTCACGATCTCGCGGTCCGTGAGTTCGAGCCCCGCGTCAGGCTCTGGGCTGATGGCTCGGAGCCTGGAGCCTGTTTCCGATCTGTGTCTCCCTCTCTCTCTGCCCCTCCCCCGTTCATGCTCTGTCTCTCTCTGTCCCAAAAATAAATAAATGTTGAAAAAAAAAACTGTAATATAGGGGTGCCTGAGTAGCTCAATTGGTTGAGCATCTGACTTCGGCTCAGGTCATGATCTCACGGTTCATGAGATGCAGCTCTGTGTCGGGCCGTGTGCTGACAGCTCAGAGCCTGCAGATTCTTTAGATTCAGCCTCTTCAGTCTCCCTCTCTCTCTCTGCCCCTCTGCTGCTTGCACTCTGTCTCTGTTTCTCAAAAATGAATGACCATTAAAAAAATAATGAAAGAAAAAAGTAAAAACTGTAATACAAATGAACTCAGTAAAATTAATGAATTCCTGAAGCAAAGGAAAGAAAAGAGAAAAGAAAAGAAAAAAAAGAAGAGAGGGAAGAAAGAAAAGAAAAGAAAGCAAGCCAGTGGACTTAGTGTCCAGAAGTCCCCTAAAAACCTGTCTTTTTTCCCCTTTTCTCCAGTATATATTTATAATGGTAAAAGATTATGAGTACCTTTGGGGAAAGCTGGGGAGATTAAGAGTATAAAGTTTTGCTAGTATACCAGGGTTGTTTCCCAAGGGAACCCAGCTTTTCCTTTATTCAAGGGGTTCTGGGTCTATAAATTGGCTCAAGTTTGAGGATTAATTGAGGGACCATCTCAACGGTCCCTGAATCCCTTTTATGATTCAGGTTACTCTTTTGCTCACTTCTTCTAGAACATTTCTGCTTAGATAGATAAGGTACGGATTTAGTAGGCATCCTGCCCATTCACTTCGAGAAATACAGTGATCAACTAGCTGACACCACAGATTTGCTTTGGTTCTGCTACCCATGACCTCCACCTTGCCTTGGGCATTTGGGTGTCTCCTCTTGGCCCCTGAGGCTGAGGTCTCATTACCCCTCTGGTATTTAGTTTTCCCAGTTAAGTGGCTAGAGTTTGCATCGTGAGGTCTCGCCTAGAAATGAGTGATCACGGAGCTCTTCAAGGATTCTGGGGTACCCTCACACATTTATTTCTCACACTTGTGACGGAAGGCCTACCTTCTGGATCCTCCCAGTGTGAATGAGCAGGTATTAAACAACAAATCCACCCTAATATTCCAGTTTCCCTAAGCCTTTGCATCCTGTTCTCTCCATTAAACCACAGGGGATTTAGGATTTTCTCATGACAGGCCATCCTTTGGTTCCTGTGTCAGCCAAGCAAGCAAATTTTAGAGCACTTTCTAACTCACCAAGCGAGCCCATTAAATGCAGAATCTCTGCTTAGTGAACCTACATCAACAGATTTGGCCTGACACAACTTAGTGTTCCTTCCATCATGATCCCACATCTTTGGTATTCATTCCTACACGTGTTCCCCAGATTTCTGTCTGCATAAATTACTCACGTAGCATTTTCGGGGTGTGACCCACCTCCTTTGGGTCACACTCTGTACACTCCCCTTTGGTGAGTACCTTACTGGTACTTAAGTCCCATTATAGATCTAGAAGCAGAGAGGGGTGGTGAGGGTGGGTTGTGAGAAGAATCAGTCTTGTTTGGCCTGGCAACTGCCTCAGGAGAGGCCATTACCATTTCCTCAGGCAGTACATGGTTAATCATCTCAGACACCTCAGACAGAAGTGGAAAGTCCTCTGTTATCACTGTGGGTGGGGATGTCATTGCCTCTGGTAGCAGTGAGGCCGAGGCCGCTTCCCCTGAGAAAAGACACTCATTGAAATTTAGGGTACCAATGTTCTCAGCATCATCAGGGTCTTTCCATGTATCGCCAACCCAGTTTATAA
This sequence comes from Herpailurus yagouaroundi, assembly GCF_014898765.1. Taxonomy (NCBI): domain Eukaryota; kingdom Metazoa; phylum Chordata; class Mammalia; order Carnivora; family Felidae; genus Herpailurus; species Herpailurus yagouaroundi. The sequence continues at coordinate 30,741,642 of NW_024412406.1, read as the reverse complement.
GACCCCATCCTTTCTTAATCAATGCTCTGGCTTTAATACTTTGCAAAGCTAAAAGTTCAAATTGTTTTATAATTCAGCCAGTCACAGATGGATTTCTGCATCTGATTTTCACCAATTTAGTCCCGCATCTATAGGAGATAAGGGTTTCCTTCAGGGTGCACATAGGCTTTCAGGTCAGTTATGTGGCACTTGAACTAGAATTTAAATCCTTGAGCTCACCCTTTTCTTCCTCCATTTTGTCTAAAACAGGAAAAACCAACCAATATCATTATAGTTGTTAGTTTCCCCAAAATATTCTAAAATATACAGAGAGTCACCTTGCTCTTTGTTTCTTGTAGTGATCGATTAGGAGTATTCAGTGCAATTATTCTCCATGTCACTATTGATCCCTACCATGGATCGTCAATGCTCCCTTTACTAATGGGAATAGTGCCATCCATGTCTTTAAATCTAATCATACTAAAGAGCTTCCATAGATATTAGCTTATAGAGGCTGAGAAGTCCCAAGACCTGCTATCTGCCAGTTGGAGACCCAAAAAAGCTAGTGATTAGGTCAAAGCCCTGGAAAGCTGGAAAGCCAAAAGGGTGGATCCCAGTCTGAATCTGAAGGCTCTAGAACCTGGAGTGCTAAAGGCAGAAGATCCTAGTCCCAGCTCAGCCTTCAGGCAAAGAAAGCAACTCCTCCCTTCCTCTACCTTTTTACTCTATTTGGGCACCGAGTGGCCAAATATGGGAGGGCACTCTGCTTTACTCAGTCTACCAGATCACACACTAGTCTCTTCTGGAAACATCCTCAAGACACATTCAGAAAATATGTGATATTTTTCTCAAGACAAGAAAATATGTCTTATCAGATAGCAGGGACCATCCCCTGGCCCAGTCAAGTCGACACTAGTTCCTAATTCAAGTGCCACATAACTGACCTGAAAGCCTGTGTGCACCCTGAAGGAAACCCTTATCTCCTGTAGATGTGGGACTAAATTGGTGAAAATCAAATGCAGAATTCCACCTGTGATTGGCTGAATTATAATGCAATATGAATTTTTAGATTTGCAAACTTACCCATCAGTCTGCCGTAAGAATGGACCGAGGAAATTAGAATGTCACTCATCATACAGATGTCAATGTTAAAATATGAGAGATCTGTCTTATAAGCCATGTTGTAGATTTTGTATTTTTTTCTGGAAATACTGAATTGTTTTTCGAGGCTCTATAACTTCATATAAGACTAATAATGGCCACATAAAGAGGAATCACTTTAGTGAGTCTTCAAACATTGTAAAAATAAGATGTATACAGATATCCATATGTTCATTTCATGTTTGTTTTTTTAAAAATCCAGAAGATTGAAAAAAAAAAACTGAGACTTTTCCAAAGATGGAAATTAAAATAATCCCAGATTCATATAAAAATGCACTGTCTTTTAATTGAAATGATTAATGCAATTAATAGTGATTAATTTTCTAATGAATACTTAATGTACTCTTTGGGAAATGACTTATGATTGCAACTCATTACCAAATAATTGCGTGCTATTTACTGATTTGTGTCATGCTGTTAATTCATACTAGTGAAAAGGACCAACGTCTCTAAACTTAAATTCCAGCCTTCTGTATAAGTACATTTTCTTTTGATAATAAAACTTAACATTAATAAATGTACTCTTTTGCAATTGCCTTATATTTCTTGAAGAATCCCTTATGGGATAGGAAAATTCTTTTCGTTTAAAGAAGATATTCATAACGGGATAGAGGTTATGCTGAATTTTACTTGAATTTTGCTGACAAGTTGTCAGTAAAAGAAGCGACCAGTGGGAGTTGGAGTCTAGATTCCTCTTGCTTGTCATTGCAGACAAGACTTCTTCACGTATGTTGTTTTCCTTTGAGATGATTCTCCCACGAAAAGGTCCCTTTTGTGTTGAGTGGAATAGGAGCTCTTTCTTTCTCCTCTGACTGACAGCCAGTCTAACCAGCAGCCACCATCACTCTGAAGTCGTGGCCAAGAGAGCTCCAGACAAGCGGAGGTCTCTGCCTTCACTGTTTTGGAGTGAGCGGTGGCAGGAAATGGACGTAAACATCAGGGCTCACTGCACTGCACCACCTTTGAGGGCAAACATCTGTGTTAAAGTCCTAATGCCCCCCAAGAACACACCCTGCGCACCTCGGAAAAGCTTCTTATCATGTATGAACTTTAGTTGCTTCATTTATAAAAAGGGGACCACAACAGACTTGGGCTGTTTAGATAAGTACAAATTGGGTGAGACACTTAGCTCAATTCACGGCGGCATGGCAGTGTTCCGCACAGGCTAGAATTTGTAATTATTCTAAACAGTCATTGCTAAGTATACTACCCCTAATGGACCATGATATGTGTTATAAATTTGGCATATTTTGCCTTATCGGGAAGATATGAGGAAGAGGTTCAGTTAGAAATACGCAGGAAAATGAAGATTTTAGATGACAAAGCTGTCACATTTACACTGGACATTGTGCGAAATCATTGTCAAGGTTCAATGCAACATTTGGCACTGAACTTGCTTTCTCGGTAAGAGCTCAAAAACCACACTATTTTCAGGAGAAATCTGGGAAGATGGGGGGTATAGGAGGACCCTGCATTCAGCTCGCTCCAAGGATACAGCTAGATAACAGCCACTTCAGGGCAGCTAACCCAGAGAACAATCTGGAGACTGGCAGAACAGACCCTCCCCAGTTAATCACAGAGAGGAGTTCACACTGAAAAGAGTAGTTAAGGGCAGAGACACAGTTGGAAGTCCAACTCCTGGCAAGACTAAGCACAAACAGGAAGGACACCACAAGCACAGAGAAGAAAAAGGACTAGACCTCACAACAGGCACCCCCAGCACTAGGAGCCCCTACTGGAGCCCCCACTGGAACCCCCATGACGTTTGGCTTTGAAAAACAGTAGGCCTTAACTCCATGAGTTTTTTTTTTTACAACCGGGGTGCTTAACTCTGGGTACTTTATTTTATATTCCTTAATGCTTATTTATTTACTAGGGGAAGAGAGAGCACAAACAGGGAGGGACAGGGAGAGAAAAGGAGACACAGAATCCAAAACAGGCTCCAGGCTCTGAGCTGTCAGCACAGAGCCCGATGCAGGGCTTGGAACCCAGGAACATGAGCTCATGATCTGAGCCAAAGTTGGACGCTGAACCGACTGAGCCAGCCAGGCGCCTCAACTCTGGGTACTTTAGAAATCGGTGGGCTTAGCTCTGAGAGAACCAGAAGGTGATAGGAAACTGAGTCCCTGCCCCCAAAGAGTCAGCATAACAAAACCTCCATCCAGGTACAGCATAGAAGCAGTTGTTGAAAAGTGCCTGCAGTACATGGGAAAGAGACTTATTTACTAATCTCAGAATGTGCGCTGGAGGGACAGGGATTTTTAGGAAACATCTCCAAAAGCAAAAGACCTGGGGGGCATCACTTCTCCCCCTCCCCATCTCAGCCTGGATAACCAGACACCTGTGGGGGAAAAACAACATGAACACTATCCACCTAGTTTGCTCATTCTGTGTTGCCCCATGTTCTCCTGCGGTCCCAGCCCATCCAACCTCCTCCACTGACCAAAAGTCCCTCCGAAGAAGTTCCTGACATGTTTCTTTCTGCAAGCAACCCCAACAGCAGCCAGCAGCACTGGCAAAGTGACCCCTGCCCTGAGGAGAAGGGAAGATAACCACACGCATTTTGACTGCAGCCCCAGCAGTGGGCTGGGAGCAGACATCTACTCTGCCTGCCAGCCCACCAACAAAAACCTCTCGGGAGGCAGCACAAAGAGAAAGCCCTTTTGTGAGGTCACTGTAACCCCAACAGACAGACTGGGCACAACAGACCGATCTCTAGCTGGTTTAACCGCAGGCCCTACCCGCCAACAAAAGTCTCTCAGAGGGCAATGTGGGAAGAGTGTCTTGCAGGTTGATGTAACCACAGCTCTGGTGGACAGACTGGGGACAGACATCTGGTCTGACCCAACTGACCCCCAAGGAGGCTCCAGACTGGTCCCTTAAAAGCACGAGAACCAAACCCTTCCTGCAAGAGGGAAAAGGGACCATTGCAGACAATTGAACTGAAGACAAACGTGGTTTAGCCAACACTAGGGTGCACATAACACACATAGGAGATACCCCTGAAGCATCAGGTTCTGGTGAACAAGGGAAATTACACCACAGGGCACCACAAGACTTCTTCATAAGGCCACTGCTTTCAAGAGCAGGACACATAGCTGATTTTCCTCATACATAAAAACAAAAACAACAACAACAACAAAAGTTGGACAGCAGGAGGAGACAGAGGAATATGTCCCAAGTGAAAGAACAGGACCAAATCACAGCAAAAGATCTAACTGAAAAGGAGACAGGCAATATGTCTGATAACGAATTCAAAATCATGGTCATAATGATACTCGCTGGACTTGAGAAAAAAGTGTGGGATCTCAGTGAGACATTGAACACAGAGATTTAGGTACCAAAAAGAACCAATCAGAGATGAAAAACTCAACAACTGAAATTAAAATACACCAAAGGGAATAAATAGTAGTTGAGAGGAGGCAGAGGAACGGATCAGTGACGCAACAGACCAGGCAATGGGAAGTAAAGCTGAATAGCAAAAAGAGAAAAGAATAATCAAAAATGAGAAGAGTGAACATAATAATACATAATAATAATAATAATAAACACAATAATAGTTTTGTTAGAGGGATCCCAGAAGGAGAATAAAGAGAAAAGGGGACAGAAAATTTATTTGAAGAAGTAATGGTTGAAAATTTCCTTACTCTGAGGGAAGAAATAGGCATCCATATTCAGCGTGCACAGAGAGGCCCCAACAAAACCGACCCGAGGAAGTCCACACCAAGATACATAGAAATTAAGATGGCAACGAGTAGTGATAAAGAGAGAATTTTAAAAGCAGCAAGAGAAAAGAAAACAGTTACATACAAGGGAAACCCCATAAGGTTAACAGCAAATTTTCCAGTACTGGCTTTGCAGGCCAGAAGGGAGTGGCATGCCTTCAGTTCAAAGTACTGACAAGAAGAAAAACGAAACCTGTAACCCAGAGTACTCGACCCAACAAGCTAGCTATGTATAATAGAAGAAGATATACAGAGTTTCCCGAACAAAAATTAAAGGAGTACATCACCACTAAACCAGCCTTCCAGGAAACACGAAAGGGAATTCCTTGAGCGAAAAGAAAAGGCAATAACCAGGAGTAAAATAAATTAAGAAAGGGGAAAAGTTCACAGGTAAATGCAAACAAAATAAAACTCGCAGATTAATCACAAAAACAATAAAATCAAACGCAACTGTAAAAACCAGTCAAGGGATTCACAAAAGAAAAGTATGTAAAGCATGGCATCATATACATGAAATCAGTGGAGGAAGGAAACATTTAAGAAAGGAACAGAGAAGAACTACAAAAAGAACCATAAAACAAGTGACAAAGTGACAATAAATACATACCTACCAATAATTACTTTGAATGTAAATGGACTTAACACTCCAATCAAAAGACATAGGGTGACTGAAGGGATAAAAAAGCAAGACCTATCTATATTCTAGCTGTAAAGACACCTGCATATTTAAAGTGAAGGGGTTGGGGCGCCTGGGTGGCGCAGTCGGTTAAGCGTCCGACTTCAGCCAGGTCACGATCTCGCGGTCCGGGAGTTCGAGCCCCGCGTCAGGCTCTGGGCTGATGGCTCAGAGCCTGGAGCCTGTTTCCGATTCTGTGTCTCCCTCTCTCTCTGCCCCTCCCCCGTTCATGCTCTGTCTCTCTCTGTCCCAAAAATAAATAAACGTTGAAAAAAAAAAATTTAAAGTGAAGGGGTAGAGAAGCTTTATCACACAAAGGGAAGCAAAATGAAAGCCTCAGCAACAATACTTATATCAAACAAAATAGACTTCAAAAAAAAAAAAAAAAGACTAACAAGAGACAAAGAGGACACTGCATAATCATAAAGGAATCAATCAAGCAAGAAGCTATAATAATTATAAATATTTATGCACCCAACATGGGAGAATCCAAATACATAAAGCAACTATTTACAGACATAAAGGAAGAAATTGATAATAGTGTAGTAACAATAGAGGACTTTAACATCCCACTTATATCAATGGGTAGATCATCCAGACTAAAGATCAAAAACACATGGTGGCTTGGAATGACACATTGAACCAGATATATTCAGAACATTCCATAAAAAATAGAATACGGATTCTTTTCAAGTGACCATGGAACATTCTCCAGAATAGATCACACACAGTAGGCCACAAAACGACTATCGAATTCAAAACCGATTGAAATCATATCATGCATTTTTTCCAACCACAACAGTATGAAACTAGAAATCCATCACAAGAAAAGAAATGTGGAAAAAACACAAATACATGAAGGTTAAATAACATGCTACTAACCAATGAATGGATCAACCAAGAAATCAAAAAGGAAATCAAAAAATACATTGAGATAAATGAAAGTGAATATACAGTAGTCCAAAATCTTTAAGATGCATCAAAAGCCGTTCTAAGAAGAAAGATTTTACCAATATAAGCCTATCACAAGAATCAAGAAAAGTCACAAATAAACAATCTAACCTTACACCCTTAAAGGACTTAGAAAAAGAAGAACAAATGTTAAAGCCAGTAGAAGGAAGGGGATGATAAAGATTAGAGCAGAAATAAATGAAACAGACACACACACTCTCACGACTTACACAATAGAATGGATTATTAAAACCAGGAACTGGTTCTTCAAAAAGATCAAGAAAAAACTTTAGCCAGATTCATAAAAGAAAGAGAGGGAAAGAACTCAATAAATGAAATCAGAAATGAAGGAGGAGAAATAGCCACCAATATCACAGAAAACAAAGAATTACAAGAGAATATTATGACAAATTATATGCCAACAAATTGCACAACCTAGAAGAAATGGAAAAATTCCAAGAAACATACAACTTTCCAAAACTGAATCAGGAAAAAAATAGAAAGTTTGAACAGACTGAATACTAGCAGTAAAATAGAAACACTATTTAAAAAACTCCCAACAAGCAAAAGTCCAGGACCAAATGGCTTCACAGGTGAATTCTACCAAACATATAAAGAAGAGTTCATTAATACCTGTTCTTCTCAAACTTACAAAAAAACAAAAACAAAAACAAAAACAAAAACAAAAAACACCAGAAGAGAACTAAAGCTTCAAATTCATTCTACAAAGCCAGCATTGCCCTCATACCAAAACCAGATAAATATACCACAAAAATGAAAACTACAAGCTAACATCTCTAATGTACATAGATGCAAAAACCCTCAACAAAATATTAGCAAACCATTTAAATAATCATTTCGAATGATCAAGTGGGATTTATTCCAGGGATGCAGGAATATTCAATATTCACAAATCAATCAAGGTGTTACATCACATCAACAGGAGAATGGATAAAAACATACAATCATCTCAATGCAGAAAAAGCATCTGACAAAGTACAACATCCATAGTGATAAAGACTCTCAACAAAGTAGTTTTAGAGGGAACGTACCCTAATATAATAAAGGTCATATATGAAAAACCCACAGCTAATATTATCCTCAATGGGTAAAAACTGAGAGCTTTTCCTCTAAGATCAGGAACAAGATCACTACTTTTATTTCACTGGCACTAGAAGACCTAACCAAAACACTCAAACAAGAAAAAGAAATAAAAGGCAGCCAAGTTAGTAAGGAATAAGTAAAACTTTCACTATTTGCAGGTAACATGATACTATATATAGAAAACCCTAAAGTCTTCACCAAAAAACTACTAGAACTGATAAATGAATTCAGTAAAATCATAGGATGCAAAATTAACGTACACAAATATGTTGCATTTCTACACGCAAATAATCAAGTAGCAGAAATCGAACTTAAGAAAATAATCCCATTTACAATTGCACCAAAGAGAATAAAATATCTAGGAATAAACATAACCAAAGAGGTGAAAGACCTATACTCCAAAAACTGTAGAACGTTAGTAAGAGAAATTGAAGATGCCACAAATGGAATCATATTCCATGCTTATGGATTGAGAGAACAAATATTATTAAAATTTCTGTATTACCAAAAGCAATCTGCAGATTTAATACAATCTTTATCAAAATAACAACAGCATATTTTACACGATTAGAAACAATAACCCTAAAATTTGTATGAAACTACAAAATACCTCAAATAGGCAAAGCAATCCTGAAAGAAGAACAAAGGTATCACAATTCCCAATTTCAAGATACGCTACAAAACTGTAACGATCAAAACGGTATGGTACTGGCACAAAAATAGACACAGAGAGTAATTGAACAGAATAGAGAACCCAGAAATAAGCCTGTACTTTTATGGTCAAATAATCTATGACAAAGGAAGACAAGAATATAAAATGGAACAATTCTCTTCAACACATGGTATTGGGAAAACTGGACAGCTACATGCAAAAGAATGAAACTGGACCACTTTCTTACATCATACACAAAAATAAACTCAAAATGAATTAAAGACTTGCTATGAGACCTGAAACCATGAAATCCTAGGAGAAAACATGGGCAATAATTTCCTTCACATTGGCCATACAACATTTTTCTAAATATGTCTCCTCTGGCGAGGGAGACAACAACAACAAAATTGAACTATTGTGGCAATACCAAAATAAAAAGCTTTTGCACAGCAAAGAAAATCATCAACAAAACTAAAAGGCAATCTACTGAATGGAAGATGTTTGCAAATGATATATCGGGTCAGGGGTTAATATCCAAAATATATAAATAACTTATACAACTCAGCACCAAGCACCCCCCCCCAAATAATCCAGTTTAAAAAATGGGCAGCAAACATGAACAGACAATTCTCCAAAGAAAACATACATGTAATCAACAGATACCTTAAAAGACGCTCAGCATCACTAATCATCAGGTAAATGCAAATTAAAACCACAATGAGATATTACCTCATACCTAACAGCTAAAATCAAAAATAGAAGACAAAACAGGTGTTGTTTGCAAGAATATGGGGAAAAAGAAATGTGCACTGTTGGTGGGAATGCAAACTGATGTAGCCACTGTGGAAAACAGTATAGAGGTTCTACAAAAAATTAAAAATAGGACTACCATATGATTCAATAATTCCACTATGGGGTATTTACCCAAGGAAAACAAAAAGACTAATCCAAAAAATACATTCAGCCTTATGTTTATTGCAACATTACTTATAATAACCAAGATATGGAAGCAACCCAAGTGTCCATTGATAGATGGACAGATATATATATATATATACATATATATATATATATATATATATATATATATATAGGAATATTATTCAGCCATAGAAAAAGAATGAAATCTTGCCATTTGCAACAACCTAGATAGAGCTAGAGGGTATAATGCTAAGTGAAATAAGTCAGTAAGAGAAAGACAGATACCATATGATTCCACTCATATGTGGAATTTAAGAAACAAAACAAAGGGAAAAAGAGAAAAAGAGACAAAAAACCAGATATTTAAATACAGAGAACCAACTGATGGTTGCCAGAGGGGAATGGGTTGGGTCGATGGGTGAAAAAGGTGAAGGAGATTAAGAGAACACTTGTGATGAGCACTGAGTAATTTACAGAATTGTTGAATCACTTTATTTTACACCTAAAACTAATATAACACTGTGTGTTAATTGTACTTGAAAAAAATTATTCTATTTTCTGGAGACTAGCACAAAGTAGATATCCAAAAAATATCTATGGGATGAATGACAATATTTAACCAATATTTATGAAATGAATCCTTTCAAATAGCTGCTTCACAGTGCTAAGGATGTCTACACTTAGAATGTTAGGAAATTCAACCTTTTTTGTGTATCTCCCTTTGTCCTTATTACCAAGATATCTTCAAAGACTATTCCATGAAGACAAAAGCAAGGTCTGTTCATGTGTACAAATTTAAGCTTGTCAGCCAGATAAATAAGTTTCCTGGGAAAACATCTATAATTTCCTTCTAAACTGTGCCTCAATGTAACCAAATAAAAAGTTTCAAATACTTTTTCTGTATGGTACAATATATAATACGTGTTTCTAGGTAATATACATATATATATAATTAAAGCAATTACAAAATAAAATCACATGAACTATTCTAGACTTACTTTCTGTCCCACAATCTTAAACTAAAGTGGTGTATCTATTGGTTGAAAATATCAACCCAGGTTTATTTCTTAAAATTTCATTTATAGACTTTAGTTCTGGAAAAATGCTCTAGACAGGTTCAAAATAGCATGACCAGCTCCCTGATATTTCTGATGTTATTTAGATTTCTACAAGCAGATTTGATCAATCTCCTGTCAACCAAAGTAAAGAAATAATAACTTTGTAAGGAGTAGTTAGATGCCCAAGGTGACAGCCAAGGCATTTAATAAAAATGAATGATGGCACAAGAGATTATGATCCCCCATACTTGCTATAGCCTGGTTTTGGGGTGGTTTTTGTTTTGTTTTGTTTTGTTTTGTTTTGTTTGTTTGTTTGTTTGTTGCCCCCATATCTCTACAATCTAAGATCTTTATTTTCAAGGAAGCTATTGTTTTTTTAGCACATAAGTGCCAATACTGACCTAAGGCACTTAAAATATCAAATCCAAACACTCTGAATTTAAGCAAAGTAAAAGCTAAGCAAAAGGTCAATTTAATCAATGAAAGACCACCAGATTTCCACTTCTTGAACCGGTAATCAGAAAATAGAGAAGACGCATACACACACACACACACACACACACACACACACGCACACACATACACACACACACACACGCACAAAAGTCCTAAACCCTAACATGGAATAGACATGGTGAGAACAGTGTTTAAGGGTCTCCAGTTAATGGCATCTCTAATAGCATTTACTATCCACTCCCTCTTACGAAGTGTGGGAGCCAGCACAAATCCCTTCAACACTCTGAGGTTGTTTCTAATCTACAAAACTGAGATCATAATAGATTGTTATATGGGTTTGTCTTGAGGGCTTTGCTTGTCATTAGGCACTTCCATTGCCTTCCCTTCCTGTTTTATTACAAGACTTCCTTTCCAATGTTTTTCTTATGTTGTAGATAACTCATTCAAAGAGGGCTAACTACCGATTAAAACCCTGTATTGAGAACAACACCAAATTAAGCAGGAGCAGATTTGGACTTATAGAATGACACTTTCAGAGGAATCTAGAAACACATCACTACAGAATCACCGACAGCATGGCTATACCTAAATGTGGCCAACAGGTACTTGAGTAGAAAGTAAAGAGCTTAACTGATTTAAAGGTGACTGTGTTAGACTGTACAGATACTATTAATTGAAATATTTGTACCAATCACAGTCTTAGCAGGAAACAGAATCCACCCCAGGGTATTTAAATGTTGAGTTTTTAATCAAGGAACTATGGATAGAGCGTGGTTGAGATTAAGGAAAATAACACATGCTGAAATATTTAAGAGAGCAACCATTTGCCACTACAGCATGGAGAGAGCAGGGAAGAAATACTCTTGATTTCTGTTTCATTCTATCTTCCAATAGCATTTCTGTGTCTCCCAATGTTCTTTCCCAGTTGAAAGCCAGCTGGCAAAAGATCTGGGATGATGGGAAACTTCAGGAAGATCCTTGTGGGCCACAGAGATTGGCAGAGGAGGAAAGAGAACAGAACACACCTGGGAGACACCAATAGAGAATAACCGGAGAAAGACAACCACATCTCCACCCAGTATTCTTTCCTGCCTTTTGTTCACAAGAAGAAATATCAGAAGGTGTCATCGTCATTGGCCATGGTGTATCATGACATGATATAAATATCTTTATGCTCAATTTTGGAACTTACTTTATGACATTAGACTCCACTTATGCACAAATAGAATACTGAAGTAGGAAGAAATAATTAAAATACACAGAGTTGCCAAAATCAGCCTCTATAAAAATGATCACTAGACACAGTGCCCTCCTTCCATTTATTTCATGCCCCCCCTTACCTTCTGCTCATACCTTGACTAAATGTTCTATGTTCTGTGTTATAGAACATAACAGGAGTGTGATATAAATCTTTCATCCTGATGGACCTGTGTCCTCGGTGGTCTTATCTCGGTCAAGATATTGGCATTTACTTTAGATGCAGGAATTCATGCTGTGCCCTGGCTTCTAGTCTCATTGGCCCAAAGGTGTTGGAGTGACCTAGGTTTCTCACGGCAAGTGGGACCAATATTCTCAGCCAACAGTCATTTTCTGCTGTGACTGCTCTTTAGTGGCATATAGTGGTCCAAATGACCTGAAGAGTATCTCAGCTCCCAATTCCATGCCACCTTTCTTGATGGAAGTGATTTTCTCTTGGGTCTTGGGAACCAAGACCTTCAAAGCCATCAAGTCTAAGGATGAGATAGGAAGCAATAACTCCTTAGTGGCTGAAAGGTGACATAGTGAAAGGGCGTTTGGTATTAGCTCTCCTGCAGTGCCATTGGCCCTGGACTCATGTTCTGGAGATCGGTGGAAGCCACACCATTTACTGGCTGTATGATTAAAGCAAATGCTGCATCCACTAAGGTCATATTCCAAAACTGAGTGGTAGATTATGTTGGACATGGGGATATACCACCACATTCCACCTTCAGGGAAAATTGGTTGCCCTCGTGCTTGAAGTGTTATCAAACAAGTCTTCACCAGTCAGTTCCTTCAGGGATTATCCCAGCTCTGGAAAGCCACTTCACTGAAGGTCATTTTCTTTCCCTGCACAGACTATTTTCAGTGACTGATTAAAATGGATTTTATTGTATTATTCTTTAAATATGTATTTATTGATTTTGAGAGAGAGCAGGAGAGGGGCAGAGAGAGGGAGGGAGAGGGAGAGAATCACAAGCAAGCCCCATGATGTCAGTGCAGACCCTGATGTGGGACTCAATCTCACCCACCTCAAGATCATGACCTGAACCAAAATCAAGAGTCTATGCTTAACTGACTGAGCCACACAGGTGCCCCTGAAGTGGATTTTTAAGTTCTGGCTATTTTGGTCCAACATGGAACAACTCAGTCCCTCTTAGCTCCAGAATCCCATAGGATTGCCGAAACTAGGAGATCTAATCACGGGTTGTGTTCTTTCTCTACCCAGTGATACTCTCTGTCTCAAAAATAAATAAACGTTAAAAAAAAAAAAAAGCATAGTGTATGATAAGCAGTGGCATGCATTATAATGTCCTCTGGCAAGTTTTCCATAAGACCTCTGAGTCAGGCTCTAATGCATTGTCTATCTCTTTTCAGCTTGTGTTCATGACCGATATGTGAATCGAGCTCAGCTGTTTCTTTGTCCATCAACGGTCCTCAGTGACCCCATCCCCTGAAACAGAACTCTCGTGCAGCAGTGAGGGACACTGAGCCTGGGTCAGTTGCTAATGCATCTCACTCTGGCTTTGGCTTTGTTCATTTCTTAGCTGGCGGGTGCCTCTTCTAACTCATACGGATTGTTCCTGAGGTCAAAGGGTCATATGACTTGGAGTATCTCATATAACTCAACTCATGATGGGAAGTTCTGACTGCAAGGTCATAATGCCCCATGGTCAAGCACTTCTTATCTGCCAAATACAATAGCATGCCCAAAACTGCTTTGTTTTGTTTTGTTAATGCATAATTTTCTACTACAAACAGCATGACCTTGCTTAAATGCCTCAGGAGTAAATGCTATAACTTTCTTATTGGGACTTGCTCTGTACTCCATATGACATTTTTTTCCACCATGGGATGATAAGACACTAGAGTCTAATTTGTTTGAGTTAATGGTCCTGTGTCCCAGATAGCAGGCTGGTTTCATTACAGCCGGGATCTTTTGCAAAGCCCCTTTCTTCTTCGTGTCCCACTTGAAGAATTCTTCCCAGCAAATTTCCTACATGTGAATCTCCATCTCAAAGTCAGCTTCCTGGGAATCAGACTTATTTACTGGATTACCCAAAAATAATAATTTACTATTTTAAACATTATAAACCATGTGTAATAATATCTGTTACAGACTGAATTGTGCCTCTCCCCTCAAGATTCATATGTTAAAGCCCTCCCCGCCCCCCCCCCGATATGACTATATTTGGAGATAGGGCCTTTGGGGAGGTAATTAAGGTTAAAAGAAGCTATAAGGGTGAGGCCCTAATCCTTAGGTTCTCTGTCCCTATAAGGAGAGGAAAAGTTATCAGAGGTCACTCTGGGCATGCACAGAGAAAAGGCCAAGTGAGGGTACAGCAGAAAAAAACAGTTACACATCTACAATCCAAGAAAAAAAACTCTCACCAAAAACTAACCCTGCCGACACCTTGATCTTGGAATTTCAGCCTCTGGAACTATAAGGAAATAAATTTCTGTTGTTTTAGCCACCCAGGCTGTGATATTCTGTCATGGCAGCCCAAGTTGATGAATACAATATCCTTGCTCACCAGAGTGGTTAACTGAGAAAGAAACAAGCAAGCAAACAAGTAAACACAGTTGCTAACTAAATATTTAATTGACACATGGAGCATGAAATCAATTTCTGTATGTTTGGTTCACCCAGGCAAAATATCCTCCTATATTGATGAAAAAGAAAAACAAATTTTCACATTAAATAAATACTAAAGGTTTTAGTAGAAACCTTTAGAGCGAAATGCATATTATATAAAAAAAGGTTGGGAACAAAATACATATCAAATCTCTCCTACATTTGACATTAAAGATTTTAGAAAGAGTTGGATAAACAGCACCAAAGCCTTAATAAGTTGAAATTTTCCAGCCCAAAGAGTTGGAGCCAGACAGAGACGGTGGACGGAGGCTGTGCTGATCAGTTGCTTCAAGTCTGTCAATGCCAAAGCCATCTTCACCATCAAAGTGCCATTTCTAGCCTAATTTTATTAAGTAATTAGAAGATGCCATGATAAGGTTTTAAATTCTGTGACTATTTCATTATGTTGTGTTTATACTGATTAGAGATTTTGTCAAAATGGAGCCTCTGAATATATTCTTAGTGGTCCAAGAATTTGATAAGGACTGTTACACCAGTTTTTGTTACTAATCCAGTGTATGTGTTCATGCATTCATGTGTGTATACCTGTGTGTGTGTGCAGGTGCGTGCACTCACACATAGGTGCCCATCCTGGATCATTTCAACGATCACTTCTTTCTGAGACTTCTGTTTGTGCTTCAGGTAAGGAAATCTTACCGACTTCTGTTGGCCACCTCAACTCAGACACAAGTTCTCATAAAAGATTCTTGGTCAAACGGGCATCATGATGTCTGTTTCCAGAAGTCCTAAACAGTATAATAAGATAAAATTTAGCCTGGCCTTTCCATCTTTGTGAGTCTAAATAATGGATGTTTTATACTTTAAAATCGTTTTCAAAAAGCTTACTGTGCACCTTAGTAGAGCATCACAGATTAATAATTCATTCCAAACATTTCAAAAAGTGCTACATGAGATGTATATAATCTTTACGAAGGAGTTAAAACAAAAACAAAACAGAAACATGGGAATCGCTGAATTAAATACATTGATAACATTTTTTATTGAACCTGTTTTGCCCTTTATCATTTTTACAGAACTTGAAGGAGATAATTCACATGGTCAGACTTGTATCTAGGTGATAGACTATCAGTCACATGTTCATCTGCTGTGTATTACTCTAAAGAATGGCACTTTTGGTTTCATACACACATGTAACAGCGTTTTGTGATGTGAAGATGTGCGTGTTACCTATCAACACAGAAAGACATGGTAATGATACGAAACGAAAGGAAGAATGCCAAGGTGACTAATAATTTGCCCTCAGACATCACGAGCAATGGATGGTCAAGGTGGGTGTAGACTGGGATAGATCAAGAACAGAAACGAATCCAGTTAGTCTCATATAGTTCCAACTGGAATGACAAGAATTCAAACAGTGACAAAGCATTCAAACCCAGAGGCTGAAAAATGTAAACAGATACTTCACCAACCAATTGTAGCTACTTAATTTGGAAAGTCTAACATACAAATGAGAAGTCGGTAAGAGCATATTGAGATAGAAATAAGAACTAATAATAACTGATGCTTAAAGAGATTCAGGAGAAAAATGCACTGGGACTGATGGAAAAGCTTTCATTTGCTCTTGTGGGGCAAACCCAGTTGGGTCATTGAGGCAAAAGTGAAATGTTAACATGAATCGAGTATGGAACCAAATTCTGAACTTGTGTGGTTTAGAGCTGTGGGGGGCCCGGAGGCAGCAGTCCTTGGCACAAAAATGACTGTGAAATAGGGCCACATCAATTTCCCTCATTTGGGATGCAATCTCTCTCCCTTGTTGACACATTTGGTAACATTAGAGAATAACAGAAAACAGAAACCTGATTGTATTTCTCGCATTATCTGACATAACCAGCACACCCTTTTACTGAGAAATGGTTCCAAACTATGCTATCCTTTTAAGAGTTTACTGAAAATGTCACTGTATTCAACTTGTAAAAATACGTGCAAAATTAGGGGGTTATTTTCTTGGAGTAGGGAAAATCAGATCCCATTCCTCTAGGGAGGTTTTATAATAAATTCCTGTGGAGATGACAACATCAGTCACAAAAAATATCATGGTTTAAAGGAAATGGATAACCTAATGAAACGGCCTATTAGTCGATACATGGAGTACGAACATAATATTTATATAAAATTATCGCATATGTAAACTCTTGATTCTCTAAATTAAGGAAGAGAAGTAGATGGTGTTTAACAGTGAATAACACAGATATGTCTTTTTTTTTTTTTAACATTTATTCATTTTTTGAGAAACAGAAACAGAATCTGAAGCAGGCTCCAGGCTCTGAGCTGTCAGCACAGAGCCCAATGAGGGGCTCGAACCTACGGACCGTGAGATCGTGACCTGAGCCGAAGTCGGACGCTTAACCGACTGAGCCACCCAGGTGCCCAATAACACAAATATATCTTTGACTGGAATGACTGTTTGTTCCAGCCATTTTTTTTCCTTTAGAAAGAAGGCAAGATGAACTGTTCATAGGTAAACGGATACCATATAAAAGTGAGAAATAAAGAGCACTGATACTTGCTAGGGAGCAAAAAAAGACCAACGTGAAGATCAAACCTGAGAGTTAATTTGGGGACATCACCTGAGCAGGAGCAGAAGGCCTTGGGTACACAAGGTACTTCTCAGGGGCAAAACCCGAGATACTGGAGAACTGAAATAGAGAACCTACCAGATACTTCCCTCAAGGGAGTAAGGAGAGGAAGTAAAGGGAAATCATTAAAAGGATAAAGAGTGGTTGTTGCTGAAGACCGAAGTCCCCATCATAATATCCAGGTCACCACTTTACGTGTATTTAGAGAACAGCCAGGGCACCTGTGTGGCTCAGTTGGTTAAGCCTCCGACTTGGGCTCAGGTCATGATCTCACGGTTTGCAGGTTCGAGCCCCGCGTGGGGCTCTGTGCTGACAGCTCAGAGCCTGGAGCCTGCTTTGGATTCTGCGTCTCTCCCTTTCTCTCTCTGACCCTTCCCTGCTCACACCCTGTCTGTCTCTCTCTCTCTCTCTCTCAAAAATGAATAAACATTAAAAAAAAAATTTGAGAAGAGCCAGTGCACCTGTCACATGTCAGGCCCTGTCCTGGGCCTGGGCGGAGGTCTGCGGGGCTCACAGAGCGGGACCTAGGAACTCAGCGGGAATTAGTTACCCTGACTGCAGTGTATACAAGCTACCCACTGTCGTCCTGGGGCAGCCAGAAAAGGTTTCCAAATGGAGATGTCCTGGCAGGCAGAAGGTCAGGGCGGAGGGCCCCAGGGGAGTGCCCAACGGGAGGCTGAGTGCCTGGGACAGCCACAGCTCGCCCACCCGGGTAGGCCTTCGCCACCTGCGGGACGGCCACCTGCAGCATCTCAACCAGTTCAGATTTGCCCTTGATGAAAGTCACTTCTTGAGGAACATCTGAACATCTACAGTCTCACTGAGGCTGGCCTCCTCCCAGAGGCGGAGACACATTTGTGCCTGAAGTTTTTAAATTGATTCAGTCACTTTCCGGAAAAGAATGCAACATTACATATGCAATAATAAAAATAAAATAAAATAAACATTTATTTTAAAGGAGGACATAAATCACAACCAATGACTCGAGCCCGGGAGAGTCCCAGTTTCCTCTGAGATTCTCTCCCAGGAGATGAAGTGGAAATCTTTAGCAGGAAGGATACACGGTGGCCGCCCGCCCACCCGTGTCCCTGCCACCACCTCCAGGCTCACCTGTTCCCGGGGCCCTGCCACCGTGGAGCCCCCCAGTTCCCACAGCAGCAGCGCCCTGACTCATGTGCTTGCCTCCTGGCTTCCCGTGTCCCCCAAAGCCTAGCTAATCGCAAGAGAGAAAGGGACCACCGCTGTTTTCTCCCTACACTCGCAAGGTGGCTGCAAACATTCCCTCTGAGATGGAGAACAGACGTTAGTAAAGTTAACTCCTCTCCGAAGAGAGCAGAGCTCTGTGGGGACCAGAAGCTCCGCCCGTAACCCAGTGTTATGGGGTAGACTGCCTCTCCCAGAAAGACGTATTGAAATTTTAACTCCCAGGACCACAGAATGTGGCCTTATTTGGAAAGAGGGGTTTCACAGAGGTAACCAAGCTACAATGCAATTATTTAGATGGGTCCTAATCCCATGTGGCTGACGTCCCTACAAAAAGGGCAGAGTTGGACACAGAGACGAACACAGATGGGGGACCGTGTGCAGACACAGGGAGAGCCGTGTGAAGATGGGACTTTTGTTGCCCCAAGCCAGGGACCGTCTCAGGTTACCAGAAGCTGGAGAGGCAAGGAGAGATCCTTCCCTGACAGGTTTCAGAGGGATCACGGCCCTGCCGATGCTTTGCTTTCAGACTTTCTGCATCCAGAACTGTGAGACAATACATTTCTGTTGTTCTAAGGTGCCCGGTTTGGGATACTTTGTTACAGTGGCCCCATGAAACTAATGTACCCTTTAATGCTTTTCATTATGGAAAGCTATTGTCTCCCCTGAGTGCACGTGACCTGAAACTAGCCACTAACACCCCTGCAGGCTTTTTGTTAGTGTCCACCTTTCTGTTTTTAGGATTCCTCAACACCTCCGATAAGCGGGACTAGGGCTGCTGTTTCTAATTTTTTTTATATATTTGTTAACATTTATTTATTTTTGAGATATACAGAGAGGCAGAGCATGAGCAGGGCAGGTGGAGAGAGAGTGATACAGAATCTGAAGCAGGCTCCAGGCTCTGAGCTGTGTGTTAGCACAGAGCCCGACGCCGGGCTCGAACTCACGAACTGCGAGATCATGACCTATGCTGAAGTCAGATGCTCAACGGACTGAGCCACCCAGGCGTAGGGCTGCTGTTTCTAAAAGGCATGTCCCGTTTTTTTTTTTTATGTTTATTTAGTTATTTTGAGAGAAAGAGAGCGAGAGAGAGAGCAAGTATGAGTTGGGGAGGAGCAAAGGGACAGAGGGAGTGAGAAATCCAAGCAGGCCCTGCACTGTCAGCACAGAGCCCCTTGCAAGGGGCCCAGTCTCATGAACTGTGAGATCGTGACCTGAGCCGAAACCAAGAGTCAGACGCTTAATCGACTGAGCCACCCAGCACCCTGGCATGTCCCCTTTAAACAGGAATGTAAGGGGCTTCTGCTACCTTATAGGTGAATGACATCAAACCTGAGAACTTCTACTAAGAGGACAAAACAAAATGCATCTTCCTCCTTGTGAATTGTAAATTTAGTTCATGGTTTCTGTCTTGAATCCTGGAAAATGTCCTTCGGGTGGTGGCTTGATAAAAACTCCCAAACTTGCGTGTCGTTTTCCATTCACGGATTTGCAAAATGCTAATGTTACAAACGAACATTGGAAAACATTTCAAAGAATCTAGGCCACGAGAATCCGCCTTATAGAGTTCCCCGCCTTATAGAGTTCCTCTCCTCCGTTGGAGGCATGTTTTTCTTTAAGCCGTTTGTCAGTTAGAGGGAAGACCACTTTCATGTCTGCAGCAGAAAGCATTCTAACCGAGCAGATTTATGGCAGAGCTGGAGGAACATTCCACACCTTTGTCTTGCTTACTCTCTCTCTCCCTCTCTCTGTCCAGTGCCCAGCAGTCCAGCCCATATGCCATTGGACAAGGCAGAGCCGGCTACGCAAAGCATATCACTTTCACATGGACATTATATGTGCGTCTGCCTCCTCCTCTAAAACCTACCCCATTCCCCAGTACTAAGTTCTGAAGAATAAATTGTAGAGCGTTTTGTTTGCCAATTAACTTGTTGGTGGAAGAATTCTCTTCGGAAAAGTACAGAACACCCTAAAAGTGGCCGGTCTGATAGTGGGTAAAGTGTGTCAATGACACAAGTGCCTGTTTACTGCGTAACGTACAAAAAAGAAGGTGGGACAGACGTTATTCAATTTTCACTCAATTACTATTCAATTGTTCATTCAATTAAATGATTTCTTCATGAAGCAGATTAAAATGCATTCTTTTAATCATTGCATTTACTGTTAATAAGGTAGTATTTATTAGGTTATTCAGTAAGCGTTCGGGGGGCTACCACTGTGAGCAAGCTTAGAATAGAAGTTCTAAGCTGTCAGGCAGGGAGAACAGTAGTAAACTTCATCTACCGAGCCCAGGCTAGGGCTCAGTGCTCTCTCAACATTCCGTCTAGCTCCACAATGAGGCAGCAAGAGAAAGACACCAACGGCTTCAGGAATTAACCTCAGGAATCAAATAGGGAAACTGAAAATCAGATCAGATTACGTGACCATGGTTCCACATCTTATAAATGATGGAGCAGAAATTTAAAACAAACCTCACCTGCTTCAAAAACCAGATTTTAATTTGTTTTTAATTTATCAACTATCACGGTGGACAAGACATAGACTTTTTTTTACAATGAGGCTTAGAATCACACTTCCAATTGGTTGCCCAAGTGTTCTATGACTCTGCAATCGGCAGTGCCTACGAGATCTGACCGAGAGAAGATGTTCCACACATATTTGTTCAATGTATTTCTCTTATTTACACGAGTCTCAGTTTCCCTGACCTCAAAATGGGCTAACAATACCACTTTACTGGTTTATTATTAGAATTCAATGAGATGATGGCTAATAAAGACTTACATGTACTTTGCTTTCGATAAATGCTCATTTTCATTCCCCTTTTCTCCTCTTGTCTCTCAGTGTTTACTGCTCTTAAACAAGAAGTAACCAGAGAAATTTGATGTCCCTCCGATTGGGTTCATACTGTATAACTTTTATATCAAGAAATAGCTTGGGCAAATGAATCTGCCTCATTGTGCATCACATATTCTGTCAAAGTAAATGAGCCTGAAAATCTATCTCCTTATACAAGATTATTGAGTTTTCAGTGGAAATTACAGAGCATAACTAACAATGTATCATGCGTAATTTATAATCAAAAGGAAATATCAATACAAATAGACCATTCCAATGTAAAACAGATGACTTGGGTTTCTTTTTTCTTTTTTCTTTTCACTAAATAAGAAAACTCCCGAGGATTTTAGCAGACAAACAGAAAAAGGGACAGTGTGAAATGACTTTGCACTGCAAATAAGATCAGTTAAAAAAGAGAGAGAAAAGCCTGGCTGGACTGAAGCCAGCAGGTGACAGTTGAGTGGAGCTGTTTACACAGGTTCCACCAAGTTCTCACAGAGATTGACAATAACTAAAGAATTTTTTACTTACGATGATGCAGGGTCAGGTTGTCTCTTTCAGTCTTGTTTCTCTGTCTTGTTTTCACATTGATTTCATCCCATCTCACAGTGACCTTCCATAGATGTCACGCAAGGGCCTGATAATTTCATCCATTCTGTGTGCACGTGATTTGAAGAATACTAGGAGAAAGGGCTTTATTTTTCGGAAAGTTGATGAAAAGCAACTACAACAGGTCCGTCCTGAAAACATATGCACACGGTCTCTGACTTTGACGGTTCGACTTATGAGGGAAAAGCGATACACATTTAGTAGAAACTATACTTTTAATTCTTAACTTTGATCTTTTCCGGGGCTAGTGATATATGGTGCGACCCTCTCTCTTGATGTTGGGTGTTGGCATTGGCCACAGTTCCCAGGAAGCTGCGTGGTCAGAAGAATCAACAGCCAGTGCAGTGACAACCATCTGCGCCCATACGACCATTCCGGTTTTTACTTTCAGTGTAGTTTTCAATAAGTTACATGAAAGAGTCAACACTTTATTTCAAAATAGGTCTTATGTTAGGTGATTTTGCTCAACTTAATAGAAGCGTTTGGAGTAGTTTAAGGCAGGCATGTCTAAGCCCATAATGTTCAGTAGTTTACATGTATTACAAGCATTTTCTACTTGTGATATTTTCAATTTGCAATGCGTTTATGGGGACACAACCGCATTGTAGGTTGAAGAAGATCTACATTTAAAGGCATAGACTTACACTGGAAGATAACTCACAGAGAGAAAGAAAATCTACTAAAGTTGTAGATCCATGATTGTAGAGAATTTCCTTTTAAAGAGAGTATTTTTATGTAATCTGAAGGGTGATGTCTTTGTTCTTGAGTCTAAACAATTAGTGTATTCTTAAAATTTTCCATTTTTCGGCTAAATGAAATCTAGTACATCGCCAAGGAAAATTGTGTAATTTCTTAACTGGATTGACGAAATAATAAGTTCATTGGCGAAGTCAATGCAAGCAAAGAGGAGGCTGCCGATTTTCAGCGGTTGTGGTGTGGTGGCATAAAAGAGAAAATGGGAGTGTTCACAGAAGAAGAGATTTGGTCTAGTCCGACCGACATGACAACTTTCCCTTTAGGAACTGCTGGAGAGAAATGGTTTACTCCCTGAGCTCATAATTCTGGCAAATTTTAATTACACTGGGAAGAAACAACATATTATCTCAAAGGCTGGAGACAAGAAGGAAAATCTATTAGTCTTCTCTTGCTCTGGAATAAGTCGCCACAAACGTGGTGGCCTAAAACAATGTACACTTATTATCTCCCGCTTTCCATGAGTTAGAAATCCAGGAAGAGCTTTGCTGGATCCTCTGTTCAGAGTCTCGCGAGTCTGCAGTCAAAGCGTTTCTGGGCTATATTCTTAGCTGGCGTTGAACCAGGGAAGAATTTGCTCATTCGTTTTGTTGGCAGAATTTATTTCCCTGCGGCTGTGTAATCGAGGA
Source organism: Herpailurus yagouaroundi (assembly GCF_014898765.1). Lineage (NCBI taxonomy): Eukaryota > Metazoa > Chordata > Mammalia > Carnivora > Felidae > Herpailurus > Herpailurus yagouaroundi. Next base: position 30,718,459 of record NW_024412406.1, on the reverse strand, counting down.
CCTACGCTTTTTGGCTGACTAGGAGCTGGAGGTCACCACGTTTCTTAGAAGCCATCTGCGATTCCTGGTCTTATGGATTTCTCTAACATGGGCAATTGCTTCATTAAGCCAGCAAGGAGAATCTTGCAGATCAGGGAGTTCCCTGCTCATCTTTCATGGCCTTTATCAGATTAGGCCGGGCCCACTTAGGATGATCTCCCTCTTGATCAAATTAACATCGACTGGTCTGGGGCCTTAATTACATCGGCAACATCTTTCCACCTTGGCCTATTCTATCAGCTAGAAACAAGGCTCAGGTCTCACCCATATTCAAGAGGAGGGGATTATACAGAGTGTAAACACCAGAGGACTGAATGAGGTGGGCCTCCCTAGGGTCTACCCGCCAAAGGGGAAAGAGAACACTGGAGCTGAGGTCAGAGCTTCCTGAGAGGAGATTCATAAGGCTTCAAAGAGAAAGGTCAGTCTGTGGTCACAGAATGGTCTCTTCAGCAGAGCCAGATGAAGACCTTTAGGCCCTGAAAATATTGGGGCAATGCCATGTCTAATTTAAAATAAAAGTGGGGCGCCTGGGTGGCGCAGTCGGTTAAGCGTCCGACTTCAGCCAGGTCGCGATCTCGCGGTCCGGGAGTTCGAGCCCCACATCGGGCTCTGGGCTGATGGCTCAGAGCCTGGAGCCTGTTTCCGATTCTGTGCCTCCCTTTCTCTCTGCCCCTCCCCCGTTCATGCTCTGTCTCTCTCTGTCCCAAAAATAAATAAACGTTGAAAAAAAAAATTAAAAATAAAATAAAATAAAATAAAAGTAATACTACTTAAGAGTGAGGAATACTACCTTTTCTTATGATGACTAATTTACTGCTTTTCAAAAAATGCTGCATTAGCAAACTTTAAATCCTCCTTTTTTTTTCCTGTTTCTCTAGGCATATATGCGTTTTGCCTACTTTTTGAGGCATCCAGTTCTGCTCCTTGTAAAAGATATATCATTTATCTTTACCTGATAGAAAAGAGACGTGGCGGTACCTGTGCGCGAGTGTGTATACATTTTTAAATAACAAAATATAAGTGGATGTATCATATAGAGGAAAGAGAGAAAATATGACATAATCTATCATTTTCAAAAGTGGCTAACTCTTAACCACTTTTTTTCCAAATAATCTCATGAAAGATCTATATTCATACTAAAAGAAATTTAACATTTATTTTAAAATGGTACAGTTCTCTATTGGCTATTTCTGCTAACTGGCCACTCAATAACGTTACCTTAATAACTGTTTGTAAAGCTGCTTTCTATCCTATTTTAGTTCTTATTAGACAATATACAGAATGAACAAAGCAGGGTCAATTATTGTTTTTTAAAAAAGTCTCAATTTAGTGCAATATTACATAAATCTCTCGTTTGTCTCTGTGAAGTGACTGGTCCTAACTACCTGAAAATCCTGTTCAGAGTTTTAGAAGGAAAAGAAACTTTGATTTTGTGTTTAGTTGCCTCAAGAGTCAAAGTATGTCACTGAGAAATTTTGGACTACAGAGGCCTACAGACCTGCACACTATTTTAGAGAATTTTTAATTCTTCTTCTTCTAGGCTCCATCAACATGCTGCCTCACAGCTATTGCACGAGCTTTACGGGCCAAATTATATTCTAGACATAATTACTGTGAGATGATGATAACACAGCACAGAGCTTTCCATTCATTTCTGCACTGGACGTAGTGTTACCCTGAGCGGTCGCTAATTAATATGATATCTACTTAGTGTTTGGCTAATGGGAGTTACCCTCCAATCTGAGTTTTGGTGTGTAGGCCGGTAGACCAATTTTCAGACCTCCTATTCATCTTGCTTGTGATTCGGTTCATGTGAGTTGCCTGAAGGGTTACAAGGCATTTGGAATGCCCTCTGTGTCTGCAGGGCCTTCGGCATCATGAACTGTTGAGGAGCCTCCGTTAAGAGGGAGAGGCAAACTCACCACAGGCCTTTCTCACTTATGGACTGGCGTCTCAAATCAAAGTCATTCACCAAGATTATAGAAGCAATATAAAAGTGTCAGCCGTGACCTTATACTACTGCCTTTGTTTTTAACTCATGGTGAGTAAATACCAAAAAAGAGTCCGGAAAACTGCATTTTTAAAATCTGGTATTCGAATAGATCCCCATTAAATGATTTCACATCAGTGCTTAACTATGACCCAACTGGTGATTTTAGGAAGCAAGAATATTACTTTGCCTCACAAATGGAAATCCATGACCACTGAAATGAAACTAACTGCATGCTCATTACCTGACAATATGACAATATCCATTCGTCATGTGACTGAGCAGAACATGTACGGAATTTACATGGTAATGGAGATTCAAGAAAAAATAGACTAAAGATTCAAGGCAAAATATGCATTTAAGCTTCACAAGGATTGTTTTCGTGTTCCGTAGGCAAGGCCAACGGTCTTTGATTCTACAATGGCCTAAAAGAGTATTAAACAAATAAAGAAATCACACCATATTAATCACTAAATAGTGCAAATTATGCTGAAAAGTAAACCTGAATAGTACATTAACGATTGTCTTTTACAAATGAGAAGCGTTTACTCCACTAGGAATCTAGCTTTCTTTGCAAAGCAACATTATATAGTTTGAGGTGAGTAACAAATAAAGTGAAGTGACTCTTGTCCAAATAAGATCAAGACAACCTGATTATTTTCTACAAAAATATAGTCATTATTTTTCTCATTCTTTTCTTATAATGTTCCTACAAGCAATACTAGGATCAAACATATAGAGCAGGAAGTTGTAACTCGGTTGAAAATGACGCTGATATCAAACAAATAAGTTCATGTTCCAGTAGAAAATTTGGTAGGACAGCCTACAGCTTGGTCAGACACGAAAGTTTTGTGTAAGATGATCTGTAAGATGATTATTTTGGAAACTGTTCTACTTCCTTTCAGAAAATTTGAAGAAAAATTTCTGTTTTAAAGCATTTTTATATGCCCACATATCTTATCCCTGTGCTTTTTCTTCTAGGTCTCTTTTGCCAAAGCACCCAAAATGGGTGATCCGGCTTGAATCTAAAGGAAATTCAAATAGGTCTGGCAAGTTTGTGTGACAAACCTTTAAACCTACTTTGAAAGGAGGAGAAAGCATCTTCGAAGAGAACTTACCCCAAGGCAAGAAGGACTAAGAAACAATAAGCTGGACTGGGTAAGAGAGCCTTAGGCTAGGAAGGAGGGCTGGTTCTGAGCAGTGTGCCCACCATCGCTGTCTGTTTCCTCCTCACCTGTCTGAGTGATGGGATTGTACTTGAAGGCAGAAAGAACAGTTTTATAAAAAGTCGGGAAGACCCTGAAAGTCAGGGAGCACCGCTAAGGTAACTGTCCATCAAATTATCAAATTGTAACATGAACGGGGGAAAGTTCTTACAGATTTTCAGCAGAACTTTTCAAAATGTTGCCACTGGGCTTTCCCGTACTTTCGGCATAGGGGGAAGGTGATGGCGATAGGCACAGATGGTCATTCTCAGACTCTCCGGTGGGAAACACCTGTTCTCAGAAGATTATCAGTGGGAAATGACAAGAGATTTTACACGAACTCCTATGAAGCACCCCATCAAAAACACTGTAGAAATCCTTCAATACCACCTTTTTCAGGGATACAGATGCAGAGAACTGAGAGAATTTATATTGTTATATTTATTGTCATTCCATTATTGTGATTCATGTAAACAGGCTAACGAAGCTTGGGAAGATGTAGTCATATGTTTAATGGGACCACTGCCTCTGCCTTTTGTGATACTAGACCCCTGATCTCTAACCCGGTTTTTTAAAGCCTAGTATTTTTTCTGTTCTAATACTGTAAATCTATTATAAACTTTTACATTTTCTGGGGTGCCTGGGCGGCTCAGTTAAATGTCCGACTTCAGCTCAGGTCACGATCTCACGGTTCGTGAGTTCGAGCCCCACATCAGGCTCTCTGCTGATGTGCTCTCAGCACAGAGCCTGTGGATCCTGTGTCCCCCTCTCTCTCTGCTCCTCCCGCACTCATGCTCACTTGCTCTCTCTCTCTCAAACTAAATACATTAAAAAAAACCTTTTGCATTTTCTTCCAAATGCCACATGTGTCTTCATGCTTTGCTTGGAACTTCTTGTTGTTTTTTTTTTATTTTTTTTTTAATTTTTTTTCAACGTTTTATTTATTTTTGGGACAGAGAGAGACAGAGCACGAACGGGGGAGGAGCAGAGAGAGAGGGAGACACAGAATCGGAAACAGGCTCCAGGCTCTGAGCCATCAGCCCAGAGCCCGACGCGGGGCTCGAACTCATGGACCGCGAGATCGCGACCTGGCTGAAGTCGGACGCTTAACCGACTGCGCCACCCAGGCGCCCCTTTTTTTAATTTTTTTTTAACGTTTATTGATTTTTGAGACAGAGAGAGACAGAGCATGAACAGGAGTGGGTCAGAGAGAGAGAGGGAGACACAGAATCTGAAACAGGCTCCAGGCCCTGAGCTGTCAGCACAGAGCCTGATGCAGGGCTCGAACCCACGAACTGCGAGATCATGACCTGAGCCAAAGTCGGATGCTTAACCGACTGAGCCATGCAGGCGCCCCTAAGTTTTGTTTTTAAGAACAAGATTGTTGGGAAAGACACAGGGGAATTCACTGAAGGGGAAGGTATTGTAGGAACTAGCCTCTCAGGCACTGGGCACCCTGTGACCGGAGAAGTGAGTCTCTCTCCCCGTTTCTCCTTTTGCTCCTCTGTCATTGGTGGCTGTCCCCATGGAAGGAAAGACGGTTCCAACAGGCCAGGCCTGAATGTTTACGCAGCGTAATCCAGGCAGAGAAGACGGTCCCAGATCTCTAGCTGGAGATATTCCAGAGAAGAATGAAGCTTACTCAGGCATAAGTCACATGCTTATGTTGAGCAAACAATAAGATGTTCTCGTCACTTTCCACTTCTCAGAAAAGTAAATATTCAAGCAACCCAAAGACCGTTTGGTGAATACACTTATTTTAAAGACGCAAATAGATAGGAGTAGCACCTCCAAAAAAAAGTGAGGCCTTGATCAACACAAGACCTTTTTATTTGTTTTAGTTTTGTCTTAAGCGTACAGCAACAAACGATGTGGTTTTGATTTTAAAAGGCATTTAAATATATAAAAACTTAACAAGTCTATGAAAAACATTTCTCTAATCCTTTCATTTAACTCAATAAATGACTTATTAGTTTTTCTAGCACGTACTACTAATTAGTAATATTATCCCTGGCTATATTTTCTTCAAGGACTTTGATCTTTCTGGGTAATAATGTCACCACCTTACATCTATTGCAATTTGCTAATGTTGGCTATTGCATTTGGTGATATATCATGAGTATTTCTGATTCTCAAGTGCCCTAAAAGAATAGCAAGGATGTATACTTTTTTTAATGTTTATTTATTTTTGAGAGAGAGAGATAGAGCTCATGCGAGTGGGAGGGGGAGAGAGAGAGAGACAGAGAGAGGGAGACAGAGGATCTGAAGCAGGTCCTGCACTGACAGCAGAGAGCTCCATGCGGGGCTCAAACTCAAACTGTGAGATCATGACCCGAGCCAAAGTTAGATGCTTAACTGACTGAACCACCCAGGTACTCCAGAACATACACTTTTTAACAGTGGGAGAAAATAGTGATTTTACAAATCAGAGTTCTTAGTGTTTTCTGAATTCGTGTAATAACATAATTCAAAACTAATTTAAAAATGTTTTGTGATTCAGTAAAAAATTTTAATCATTCTGTCACCTACAATTTTAACTCTCCCTTCCACTTGAAAAATCAACACTGATATTGATATGATGAGCTTTTCCCACTGCGAAGTCATAAAATATCTTCAGATTAAGCACTGAAAATAGCTGATGAGTTGTGAGCTGATAAATACTTTAAAAATTGGTAATCAGTACATACTGATATATACATATACATATATATACAGACACTTTATTTTGAATATATGATGTGTGAAGAACATTGCTTATCATTCATAGATGAGTGTCTCATTGGTATTTTGAAGGTTTGGCACTAGGATCCAGAAACAGCAGGAATGAATATGCCCATTCACAGAAAATAAGCAGACATTTAATAATGTTCAGGAGTATTTCCCTAGAGACTAAAACTTGAAAATCATTTTCATATCCATTACTACATTTGGTTTTTATACCTTTGTAATCATTATTGTCATTATGATTTGAACAAGACAACTATGGTTGAGAAATATCGCTTAATAAAAAATGTTGGTGGCAAAGTCGAAACCACATTCAAGATATTCTGAATTTAACTTCTATGCCTTTTGTACTTTACCACACTGGTCTCTACCTGTACGTTATGTTATTTTCTTTTGGATGCTTAATACTGATTTAGCATATTTTATTTTATTTTTTTTTTTTTAATTTTTTTTTTCAACGTTTATTTTTGGGACAGAGAGAGACAGAGCATGAACGGGGGAGGGGCGCAGAGAGAGGGAGACACAGAATCGGAAACAGGCTCCAGGCTCTGAGCCATCAGCCCAGAGCCCGACGCGGGGCTCGAACCCACGGACCGCGAGATCGTGACCTGGCTGAAGTCGGACGCTTAACCGACTGCGCCACCCAGGCGCCCCAAATTTAGCATATTTTATAAGAAATAGACTACATCAGGGGCAACTGAGTGGCTCTGCCGGTTGAGTGGCCAACTTCAGCTCAGGTCACGATCTCACCGTTTGCGAGTTCGAGCCCCACGTCAGGCTCTGTGCTGACAGCTCAGAGCTTGGAGCCTGCTTTGGATTCTGTGTCTCCCTCTCTCTCTGACCCTCCCCTGCTCATGCTCTGTGTGTGTCTCTCAAAAATAAATACACATTTAAAAAATTTTTAGGAAATAGACTACATCACCCATAGATACTAATTTTCTTGATATTATATATGCACATTATATTACATTTGGAAAAAATGTATTTTCTTATTCTCACCTCTTTTTGTAGAAATAGTGGAAATGGACCCTTGGTTTGAAATGTGAAGGAGAAGCATTTTGTATGTATATGTATCGTGGTCATTCAACAGCTGAGTAGGTCAGACACGGGCTGCTGTAGCAACACAAATCTCAACTGGCATACTTCTGTCCATCTAAACTTCACAACTTTCTGATGTAAAATTAATTCTCATGTGTGGAGAAGCCACTTGTCTGATCAAAGCTCACTAAGCCAGTCCCAGTACAATAGCAGTCTTATTGACCACGATGACATCCTTTCCTACTCACGTCGTGGTTTGGAAAGGTCTTTTTCAATGTATCAGAGACACGAAGCTTCACTCCCAACACCAAGCAATACTGCACCTGCCATCACCAACATCTGAACTTGTTAAGGTGACAGCCCTCAGCTGAAGGCTGAGCTTTTACAGATGGTCAGCATTTTTTCAACTTACTCAATGTAGTAATTTTTCTTGAATTATTCAGTTAGAAACACTAACAGCGTTGTCAGTTCTTCTCTGACAAGGCCGTATGTTCCAGAAATCAAATTCCTAGACTTCGCTATTTAATGAGGACATTTGTAGTTTAAGTGCCGTCACCAGAACCTTGTCTTCCACTTTTATATTTCACTTTCAAATTCTTTAAAATATGATTCTTGCCCTTCACAGGAGTTGAGCCTTAAGCTAAGGAACATTTGTGTTCATCCTTCTCTTACCATAGAGGGGTCATACTTTAACTATCAGGGCACTTCTGACGTCTCCTATGCAGACAGGTACAGATACTCTCTTACCATCCCCACCAACAAAACATTGCCCATACTTTTTGGTAACATTTATGTATGTATGATTATTGATCTATGACGGGAAGAGGGTCTAAGAAGATATTTGATTCCGGGTCATAACTGACCCGACTTGGTAGGTAAGAGAACAAAATGAAAATTTACCAGAGTCAAAGTTGGTAGATTTGTCTGATAATATCAAAGAGCATCAGATTCAGTGATTTCACCCAAGGGAAAAATGACTTTGAAATAAAAAGCAGGGTTTAGAAGCTCTGATGTGTTCACTGCATTGGTGCCTTAAGCAATTTTGGTGCAGTAGCCGAGTGATCAAAAAGGATCCTTTGTATGTTTTCCAAACTGCTTGGCCGTTCAACCAAGCCACCAGTCAAGAATCTTGTAATTAATTTTGTGATGAAAGTTCCCAGCAAAGACATTTAGAACATATACACAATAATAAAATAAATAGTTTACAAGTTTCTATTTATTTTAGTTCAAAGATATACTCTATCTTATGAAGACACAATATTACTGTATCAGTTAAATACGTAAACTATCTTTTTACTTACACCTAATTCTTCTTTTATTTTTTTAATGTTTATTTATTTGTGAGAGGGAGGGACAGAGAGCGAGTGGGGGAGGAACAGAGAGAGACACGGAGACACAGAATCCGAAGCGGGCTCCAGGCTCCGAGCTGTCACCACAGAGAGCACGACACGGGGCTCGAACTCACGAATCCAGAGCTCATGACCTGAGCCAAAGTCGGACACTTAACTGACTGAGCCACCTAGGCGTCCCCTTACACCTGATTCTTAAACCTACATGTAATGTCTCTTCAACGTCTACAAATTAATATGACTTCATCATTCAAGTTAGGTTAATATATAGCATCACTTAATAAAGCCCTTTTAAAAAGAAAGAATGTGGTGGCCTGCAACCAATAACCTGATCAATATAGTAACTGTTATTAAAAAACAGACTTAAATATCTGATCTAATTGATTGGAAGCCGGTGAGAATTATCACTAAATTAGAGAACATTTGGTAGCTCTGGATACCAGCAGGGAAATGGATACCTCGAACGAAAAGTCAGTCAAGAACAAAGCTCTGTTTCGACGGTGGGATTATCACCCCACAACGCTGCGATGGGCCAATGAGATGCCAGGAATGTGGGGGGTAGGTTGGCCATGTCCATTTGCACTACAGAAATTAGTAATGAAAATTTACGAAGTCTAAACTTAATTTCTTCTGAATTATGGTCATCGAGCATGCATATTTTTAAAACTGCCTGAAAATCATTTCAAATCTTTGATGGCCTATGGATCAGGACAAAGAGAAAAGAAAATCAGAGTCAGGTCCTGAATACTGCTGTGTATATTACATAGGAGGCCTTCCTCTTACATGAAATTTCCTAGGTAGAATAGAAGTCACACTGTGAAATACCTGAAGTATTTGCTGAGCAGAGGAATGTCAATGTCCCTTAAGCACCACCGTGAAATGTTCAGTGCTGCACCGCCCCCGTGTAGGTCCAGATGGCAACGTGCCTCGGGAATCCAATGTACGAGTCTGACTGGAAAGAGAGAGCTTACACATCAAAATTATTGTGCTCTTTGTTAATTCACTTTAGAAAAAGAACTGGGAAACATAAGTGAAATGGTTGCTGAAGGTATTACATTAGAAAAGAAGGCAGGTAATAAATAAACATTAAAAAAAATAAAAGATTTTAAAACTCTAAGAAAACCTAAGTAAATAGATATTAGGAGTCTGTAGGAAGAAAGACTTGATTTTTTTTTTTTTCGTTTTGAGGTTTTATTTAAAGTCCAGTTAGGTTACATGCTGGAAATGTAACATTACTTTCAGGTGATTCAACACTTACATACAACACCTGGTACCCATCACAACAAGTGCCCCCCATAATCCCTATGATTTTTTTAACCCATCCCCCTTCCCACCTCCCCTCTGGTAACCGTTATTTTGCTCTTTATAGTTTATTTCCTCTCTCTCTCTCTCTCTCTCTCTCTCTCTCATTCCCTATGCTCGTTGGGTTTTTTTTTTCTTAAATTCCACATATGAGTTAAATGATATGGTATTTGTCTTTCTCTGACTGGATTATTTTGCTTAGCATAACACTCTCTAGTTTCACCCATGTCATTGAAATTGGCAAAATAACATTCTTTTTTATGGATCATATTCTGTTATATATCTAGATCTATAGATCTACAGATCTAGATACAGATATAAATGATACTTGTAGATACAGATATATAGATACACACACACACACACACACACATACACAAACCACTTCTTTTTTTTTTTTTTCAACGTTTATTTATTTTTGGGACAGAGAGAGACAGAGCATGAATGGGGGAGGGACAGAGAGAGAGGGAGACACAGAATCGGAAACAGGCTCCAGGCTCTGAGCCATCAGCCCAGAGCCCGATGCGGGGCTCGAACTCCCGGACCGTGAGCTCGTGACCTGGCTGAAGTCGGACGTTTAACCGACTGCGCCACCCAGGCACCCCTACAAACCACTTCTTTATCCATTCCTCAGTCCACAGACATATAGGCTGTTTCCATAATTTGGGTAGTAGAAATAATGCTGCTACCAACGTCAGATGCATGTATCCCTTTAGATTAGCATTTTTGTATTCTTTGTGTAAATAACCAGTGTTTCAATTGCTGGATTTAAGGGTAGTCCTATTTTTAACTTTTTGAGGAAGCTCCATACTGTTTTCCAGATTGGCTACACCTGTTTGTGTTCCCAACAGTGCAAGAGGGTTGCCCTTTCTCGCATTCTCAACAACACCCATTGTTCTTGTGGTGTTGATTTTAGCCATTCTGACAGGTGCGAAATCATATCTCATTGTAGTTTTGGTTGGTATTTCCCTGATGATGAGCATTTTTTCATGTGTCTGTTGACCACCTGGATGTCTTCTTTGGGAAAATGTCTGTTCATGTCTTTTGCCCATTTTTTAATTGGATTATTCATTTTGGGGGTGTAGAGTTTCTATGTTCATTATATGTTTTGGATACTATCCCTTTATCACATATGTCATTTGCAAATATCTTCTGCCATTCAGTATGTAGTTTTTATTTGCCTTTTAGTTTTGTCGATCATTTTCTTCACTGTTCAGAAGCTTTTCATTTTGATGTAGTCCCAAAAGTTTATTTTTGCTTTTGTTTCCCTGCCTCAGGAGACATGTGTAGTAAGAAGTTGCTACAGCTGACATCAAAGGGGCTACTGCCTATCTGCTTGTCTAGGATTTTAATGATTTGCTGTCTCACATTTAGGTCTTTAATCCATTTGAATTTATTATTGGGTATGTTGTAATAAAGTGGCCCAATTTCATTCTTCTGCATGTTGCTGTACAGTTTTCCCAATGCCATTTGTTGATGAGACTGTCTTTTCCCCAATGGATATTCTTTCCTGCTTTGTCAAAGATTAATTGACCATAAAGTTGGGAGTTCATTTCAGGATATCTATTCTGTTACCTGGATCACTGTGTCTGTTTTTGTGCCGGTGCCACACTGTTTTGATCACTACAACTTTGTAATATAACTTGAAGTCCAGAATTGTGATGACTCCAGTTCTTTTTCTTTGTCTTTTTTGTTAAATGTTTGTTTATTTATTATTTATTTATTTAGAGACAGAGAGAGAGAGTGGGAGAGAGGGACAGAGTGGGGGCGGAGAGAGAGAATCTTAAGCAGGCCCCATGCTTCGCATGGAGCCTGATGTGGGGCCCAATCTGATGACCCTGGGATCATGACCTGCGATGAAATCAAGAGTCAGACACTTAACCGACTGTGCTACCAGGGGTCCCTGTTTTTCTTTTTCAAGTTTGCTTTGGCTATTTGGGGTCCATTGTGGTTCCATACAAATTTCAGGATTGTTTGTTCTAGCTCTGTGAAAAATGCTGGTGATATTTTGATAGGGATTACATTAAATATATAGATTATTTTGGGTAGTATACACATTTTAACAATATTTACTCTTCTGATCCACGAGCCTGGGATGTTTTTCCATTTCTTGAGTCCTCTTCAGCTTCCTTCATCAGTATCTTATAGTTTTTAGAGTACATGCCTTTCACCTCTTTGGTTAGGTTTATTCCTAGGTATCTTGCAGCTTTGGTGCAATTGTAAATTGGCTTGATTCCTTGATTTCTCTTTCCACTGCTTCCTTATTAGTGATGGAAATGCAACAGATTTCTATATCTTGACTTCATGTCCTGGGACTATACTGAATGTGTGTATCAGTTCGAGCAATTTTTTGGTGGAGTCTTTTGAGTTTTCTACACAGTGTATCATGTCATCTGCAAATAGTGAGAGTTTGATTTCTTTCTTGCCAGTTTGGATGCCTTTCTTTTCTTTTCTTTTCTTTTCTTTTTCTTTTTTTTTTTTTTTCAGTTGTCTCATTGCTGTGGCTAGGACCTCTGATACTATGTTGAAAATCAGTAGTGAGAGTGGACATCCCTGTCTTGTTACTGACCATAGAAGGAAAGCTCTCAATTTTTCCCCAATGAAGACAATATTAGCTGTGGATTTTTCATATATGGTCTTTATGATGTTGAGGTATGTTCCCTCCACCCTTACTTTGTTGAGAGTTTTTATCATGAATGAACGTTGTACTTTGTCAAATGTTTATTCTGCATCTATTAAAATGATCATATGGTTCTAATCCTTTCTTTTATTAATGTGGTGTACTATATTGATTGATTTGTGAATATTGAAACACCCTTGCAACCCAGGAATAAATCCCACTTGGTTGTGGTTAATGATTTTTTAAGGCACTGTTGGATTCAATTTGCTAGTATTTTATTGAGAATTGATGTTCCCATTGATGTCCACTGGGGGTATTGGCCTGTAGGTCCCTTTTTTAGCTGAGTCTTTATCCCTTTTTTATCAGGGTAATGCTGGCCTCACAGAATGAGTTTGGAAATGATCCTTCCTTTTCTATTTTTTGGAACAGTTTGGGAAGAGTAGATATTAACTCTTCTTTAAATGTTTGGTAGAATTCCCCTGGGAAACCATCTGACCCTGAATGGCCCTGGATGTTGGGGATTTTGTTTCTTGGGGGATTTCTTATTACTGATTCCATTTCTTTGATGATTATCACGCTGTTCAAGTTTTTTATTTCATCCTGTTTCAGTTTGTGAAGTTTATATGTTTCTAGGAATGTATCCATTTCTTCCAGGTTGATCAATTTATTGGCATCTAGTATTTGTATTTCTGTGGTGTTGGTTGTTATTTCTCTTCTCTCGTTTGTGATTTTATTTATTTGGGTCTCTTTTCTGTTTTGGTACGTCTGGCTAGGGGGTTATCAATTTTATTAATGTTTTCTTTTTTTAATTTTTAATGTTTATGTGCGTGTGAGAGAGAGAGAGAGAGAGAGAGAGAGAGAGAGAAGGGGAAGAGAGAGAAGGAGACACAGAATATGAAGCAGGATCCTGTCTCTGAGCTGTTAGCACAGAGCCCGACACGGGGCCCAAACTCACAAACTGCGAGATCATGACCTGAGCCAAAGTCGGATGCTTAACTGACTGAGCCAGCCAGGCGCCCCAATGTTACTAACTTTTTCAAAGAACTGGCTCCTCATTTCATTGATCTGTTCCACTGTTTTTTGGGTTTTTTTTTTTGTTTGTGTTTTTGTTTTTTAGTTTTTCTATCATTTATTTCTGCTTTAATCTTTATTATTTCCTTTCCTCTACTTATTCTAGCTTCATTTGTTGTTCCTTTTCTAGCTCCTTTAGGTAGGTGTAAGGTTAGGTTGTACTTGAGATTTTTCTTGCTTTTTAAGGTAGGCCTATTGCTATATACTTCCTTCCTAACTGCTTTGGTGCTTCCCAAGGTTTTGGACCTTCGATTTGGACCTTCGACCCAAGGTTTTGTGTTTCGATTTTCATTTGTTTCCATGTATTTTTTTATTCCCCCTTTGATTTCCTACTTTACTAATTCATGTTGTTTAATCTCCATTATTTGTGCTCTTTTCCAAATTTTTTCCTTCTGGTTGATTTCAAGTTTTGTAGCATTGTGGTCAGAAAAGATGCCTGTCGTGATTGCAATCTTTTTGTATTTGTTGAGGCCTGATTTGTGACCCGCTATGTGATCTATTCTGGAAAATGACACACATGCACTTGAATGTGAATTCTGCTGTTTTAGGATGGAATATTCTGGGTATATTTTGTTAAGCCTATCTGGTCCAGTGTGCCATTCAAGTCCATTGTTTCCTTATTGATTTTTCTATTTATATAATCTGTCCATTGATGTAAGTGGGTGTTAATGTCCCCTACTATTATTGTATTGTTATCAATTAGTTCTTCTTTGTTTGTAATTAATTGTTTTATTTATTGGGTGCTTTCAGGTTGGGTGCATAAATATTTAAAATGGTCAGATCATCTTGTTATATTGTTCCCTTTATTATGATATAGCACGTTATTTGTCTCTTATTATAGTCTTTGTTTTAAAATCTACTTTGCCTGATATATTTATTGCTACTCCAACTTTCTTTTGACATCCATTTGCAAGAGAAAAATTTCTCCACTCCCTCACTTTCGATGTACAGGTGTCTTTAGGTCTAAGATGAGTTACTTGTAGGCAAGATATAAATGGGTCTTATTTTCTTATGCATTCTGACACCCTATGTTTTTTGATTGGAACATTTAGTCCACTTACATTCAAAATAATTACTGACAGATATGTATTTATCACCATGTTATTGCTGGTTTTGTAGTTGTTTCTTCTTATCTCTCTCACATTTGGTCTTTCCTTTCCACTCAAAGAGTCCCCTTAAAGGGCTGGTTTAGTGATCATGAAATCATTTAGTTTGGGTTTGTTCAGGAAATTCTTTATCTCTCCTTCTATTCTGAATGATAGCCTTGCTGGAGAGAATATTCTTGGCTGCAGATTTTTTCCTTTCAGCACTTTGAATACATCATGGCACTCCCTTCTGGCTTGGCAAGTTTCTGTTGAGAAATCTCCCGCAAGCCTTATGGGTCTTTTCTTGTAAGTCTTGTAAGGTAAGGACTCCTTTTGTTTGCTATTTTTAAGACTTTTCCTTTAATCACATGTTTTGCAAATTTAATTATAATATGTCTTGGTGTCGGCCTGCTTTGGTTGATTTTAATGGGAGTTCTCTGTGTGCCTCCTATATCTTGATGTCTGTTTCCTTCCCCAGATCAGGGAAGTTTTCTGCTATTATTTCTTGAAATAAGTTTTCTTCCCCTTTTCCCTCTCTTCTTCTTCTGGGACTCCTATAATATGAATATTACTGTGTTTGATGGAGTCTCTGAGATCTGTACGTCTGTTCTTGTGTTCCATAATTCTTTCTCTAATTTTGTTCAGCTTCATTTTCCATTTTTGTCTTCTATATCAGTTATTTGTTCCTCTGTTTCTTCCAGCTTGCTGTTCATTGTATCAAGCCTATTTCCAGTCTCGTTTCTTCATCTCTGATTGATTCTTTTTCAACTCTTTTGTTTCTGTGGTAAGGGTTTCCCTGATGTCTTCTATTCTTTTCTCAAGCCCAGTGACTATCCTTCTGATTATTGCCTTCAATTCTTCATCAGGCATGTTACTTGTATCTATTTCATTTAGATCTCTGGCCGTGGCTTATCTTGTTCTTTCATTTGGGATGAATGCTTCAGTCTTAGTATTTTATCTAAGTCTCTACCCTCTTCTCTGTGTTAGAGAAGCCAGTTACGTGTCCTCCTCCTGAGAGTAATGGCTTTACAAAGAAGAGGTCATGCAGTGCCCAGGGCCTAGTGCTTCAGGGAGCACGTCTGGTGTGTGCTGCACGTAATATGCTGTTGTGTTCAGCTGCTCTGACCTTCGGACCAGTCATCTGCAGAGGCTCTCTTTGCCTGCCGTGGGCATTGTTTGGTCCTTGGCCAGAACGTGGCAGGTTTTAGCTAGGTGTGCTTTAGTCTGCTTTTGAAATGAGACCTGATACTACTTCCACTAGAAGTGAGATCCTGCTGAACTCTCTGGTCAGGAGATATGGTGCAGGCAGGGGTTTCTGCTGGTCTCCTAAGGAGGGACCTATTACATTGGGACTGAGGCAAGCTTGACTGAGAAGGGCTGTCTCACCAGAGTACAGGGGTGTGGACCCAGAGGAAACAGGTTAGGTAGCCAGTGTGGGTGCTGTCCTGCTTATAGCAGGTGACTCTGTGTTTGTGCTGAGGGGTGGGAGTGGCAAATGGTGCCTGCTGGCTCCTTTGTTCTCAGAGAGGTGTCTCTGTGAATGCTGCCTCTCAGGAAAGCACTCTGAGAAGAGCGAATAATCCCCCTGCTGTGTGTACAGGCATTTTTCAGATCACTGTTTCCATACTGTCTGCCTCCAATTTATTTGCCTGCCTTCTTTATGGGAGCAGCACAGTGCCTTCAGGGCTCTATCCCAGCCAAGACTGCTGACCTTTAAAACTCCAGTTTTAAGCCCTGCTGGTTGCAAGAGTTTAATAAAAATCAGCTCCTCTCTTTTTCCTAATCAATGGCTTTGAGGAAGTGTTCTCCTAGTGCATGCCCCTTTGTGCTCTCTCTCTCTCTCTTGCCCTTCTCTTGCCTGACCACAGCTCTCTCTCCTTCACAGCACTCATGAGTAATTTCTCCCCTAAAACACATCTTCACTTGTCCTACTTTCTTTGATGTGGCCTCTTCTCTTCCTTTAGTTGTGGAGTTTGTTTTGTCAGTCTTCAGGTTGGTTTCCAGGGCATTTAGAATGATTTGATACTTATCTAGCTTTGATAGAGGGGCAGGATGAGCCTAGGGGCCTCCTACTCTGCCATCATCTTCTCCTCTTGCCAAGATGTGAGATTTTTAAAATTTACTCCTCTCCAAAGCAATGTATAGAATCAATGCAATATCTATCAAAATCCCAGCAAAACTTTAATGGAATTGACTATCATATTCTCAAGTGTGTATGAAAACAAAAGGAATAAGAATTCTCAAAACAACATTGAAAAGAGTGTGTTTGGACCTCAACTATCTGATTTCTAGCTATTATCAGGCTAATGCATTATTGGCTAAAGGGTAGATACATAGATCCATGGAAAGGAACAGAATCAAGAACTAGACCCACAAATATATGGTAAGTATATTTTTCACAAAGATGAAAAATCAATTCAAGACAGAAAGGAGAGGTTTTCAAATATATGAAAGACTACACAATTGAATACCACGGTGAAAGAAAGAAAGAAAGAAAGAAAAAAAGGAAGAAAGAAAGAGAAAGAAAGAAAGAAAGAAAGAAGAGAAAAAGAAATAGAGGGAAAGAAGAGAAACAGAAGGGGCTAGAGGGACAGAAGGAATGAGAGCAAGAGATAAGAGACAGGATTAAGGAGAGCAAGAAGGAAGGAAGGAAGGAAGAAAGGGAGAAAGGAAGGAAAGAGCTTCTACCCATACTTTGCATAATATACAAAATTAAATAAAAATGTACCATAGGCCTAAACATAACACTTAAACTATAATTCTCAAAGAAAACATTTAAAAAAATCTGTGTATCCTGGGTTAGGCAAAAATTAATTAGGCGCAATCCTTAAAAAATAATAGTAAGTTGGACTTCATCAAAATCAAGAATTTCTGTTCTTCAAAATAAGCTGATAAGAATGGAAAATACTGGGTCACCTGGGTGGCTCAATGAGTTGAGTGTCCAACTTCAGCTCAGGTCATGATCTCAGAGTTCATGGGTTCCAGTACCACATCCAGCTCTGTGCTGACAGCTCAGAGCCCACAGCATGCTTCGGATTCTGTGTCTTCCTCTCTCTGCTCCTCCCCAGCTCACACTCTGTCTCTCTCTCTCTCTCTCAAAAATAAACAAACATTAAAAAAATTTTTTTAAAGAATGGAAAATACACAACCAATGGTAAAAGTATTTTTAAATGTATAAATGATCAAGTAAATTTCTCTATAAAATATAACAACTCTCAGAACCCATAATGAAACACACAATTAAAAATTGAGCTAATGGCTTGCATAGGAATATCAGCAAAGAAGATATGTGAACGCCAAATAATCACGAGAAAAGACTCCCAACATAATTAGTCCTTAGAGAACTGCATTTTAGAACTGCAATGAGTTTTAAAACATACTTATTAGAAAAGTTGAAAAAAAAGATCTGACAGTAACAAGTGTGAATGTTAGGTGGTACAGCTACTTTGGAAAATACTTTGTCAGTTCCTTACAAATTTAAACCTAGGTATGCTATACACTTCGGCAATCCCACACTTAGGCATTTATCCAGAAGGAAATGAAGCTTATATTCATTAAAAAAAAACCTAGATATAAATGTTTATATCGGCTTTATCTATAACTATACAAAGTGGAAACAACTTAAATATCTTTTAACTTTCGAAGGAACAATACGTTGTGGTAGGCCATGAATGGAATACCACTCTAATAAAAACGAACGACTGCCGATAGATGCAATAAGATGATGGAATGTCAAATCCAAAAGGCTGCACAAAAAAATACTCAGTCTATAAGAAACCCCATTTACTTTCCGTTTGTGTGACATGCTGGAAAAGAAAAATCCGCAGGGATGGAAAGCAAACGTGGTTTTTTAGGAAGTGAAAACTTACTAGATTCTAATCCAATGTGTAAAATTAATATCCGTGACTCCATACTGACATAAATCAGTAATTGCAGAAATACTTGGAGGAACAAAAGTCCCCACTTCTTCAGCACAGCCGTGTGCCTGTGACCTCCTTCGAAAACATATGGGGAGGAAATAAAAAGAGGAAATTTACAATGGAGAATCCCGAGAAATACTGCCGCAGCCAGGTAATCTAGGTGAACCCATCCTCTTGATTGCATGTAACCTTGATGGGGTGAAAATGACACTTGGCCTCTGACCTCATCTATAAACACATTACTCCAATCTAATAGTGACGAGCGCATCAGAAAAATTCCAGGGGAGGGACAGTCTACAACATACCGGAGTGGTACTCTTAAAAGCTGTCAGGTCATAAAAAACAAGGAGAGTCTGAGAAACGGGTACGGCCGAGAAAAGTCAATGGGCAGCTTCTCAAATTGCCAGTTATCATATGAGCCAGCAATTTCATTCCTAGGTCTGTATTCTGATTGTACTTAAGAGAACTGAAAACAAAATAGCCACACACAAAAAAAACAATTATTCATAGCAGCATTATTCATCATACCCAAGAAGCAGAAACAACCCAAATATCCATTAACTGATGAATGGATAAGTAACATACCATGATATATATCTTATTACAATATATATATATACATATATATACAATACAATATTATTTGTCAATAAAATTGCAGTAATGACATAAGTTGCAACATGGCTGAAACTTGAAATTATAATGCTAAATGAAAGAATCCAATCAAAAAAGACCAGAGCAAATATTGTTTGCTTCACTCATACGAAATATCCAGAATAACAAAATCTAGAGAGAGAGCCAGTAAGCGAGTGCTTGTGGGGCGGGGTGTGGAAGACAATGGGAAATGACTGGTAATGGCTCTTGGGGTTTTTTTTTGAGTAATAAAAATGTTCTAAAATTAGATTCTGGTGACACACAGGTCCATACATCTAATTTTTTAAGGCATTAGATTGCACACTTGAGTGTATGATATGTGATTTCTATCTCAATAAACCTGTTAAAGAGGAAATATGTTGTGCTCTTTTTCTCTGGTGTTCGCAGATTCATATGAATAGTCAATTTTGATTCATTTCCCCCCCTATAAATAACACACAATACCTCTCAGATGATTTCAAGGTTTTTTTTGTTTGTTTTCTTCCTTTGTCTTTATCCTCACAGGTTTAATTATGACGTGCTTTATTGTGGATTTTTTTTGAGTTTATCGTATTTGGAGATCAATGAATTACTTGAACATTTAGGATACGCTCTTGCCAAATTTGTGAGGTTTTCAGCCTTTCTTCCTTTCTTTGTTTCCTCCTCTCTCCTTCCTTCCTTCCTTCCTTCTTCCCTCCCTCTCTCTCTTTTTCTTTCTTTCTTTCTTTCTTTCTTTCTTTCTTTCTTTCTTTCTTTCTTCAGTCCCACTCTCTCCTTTGTCTTTCTAGGACCCAAGGACACAATGTTAGAAATATTAGTGTTTTTTATTTTCTCACAGGTCTTTGGGACTCCGTTAGTTATTTTTCTTCTTCAATCTATTCTCTCTGTCTCTCTCTCTCTCTCTCTCTCTCTCTCTCTCTCTCTCTCTGATTCTATTGATCTGATTTCACCTATCATTGATTCTACCCTCTGTCATCTCTGCTGTATTTTTGAGCCCAACCAGCAAGTGTATTTATTTCGGTGATTTTTTTTTTAGTCCTAAAATTTCAATTCAGTTCTTTTTTTTATAACTTCTGGTTTTCTTCTAAGATTCTATATAGTTTTATTTATGTCAAGACTGTAAAACTTGACGAGTAATCTTTGAAGCCTACTTTAAAATCCTCCTGAGGAAACTTCAACATCTGATTCATCCCAGTCTTCGTGTCTGTTGATTATCTTTTCTCAGCTGAATTGTAGTTTTCCTGCTTCTTTGGATGATGAGTGATTTTTTTTTCATTGTATTGTGGACATTTAAACAATATTATGAAACTCTCAATCCCACTGCTTGTATTTTTACCCTCTGATTAGTTTTTAGCAAGCAATCCCCCTCTGGAGGCCGCAGGCAGCCTGAGGGGGAGTTGTGTGCCTCTTTGCCCCGGCGGGAATGGAGATTCACAGGGCGCCCTTCACCCAGGTGATACCTGCGGACCCCTGTGACACCTGCCTGGGAAAGTGGAGTACCGACTCCGCACTCCCTCTTTCCCTCAAGTGGTGCTTGAAGCTGAGCTCCTTGCTGGGCCCAATCTCAGCACAAAGCAAGGAAGTGGAACGCACATGTGCATGACTTGGTTGCTCCAGGGTAGCGGCGGAAGCTCAGTTAACCACTGCGCCTTGCTGACCCCGGGGGGAGGGGGATGGAGTGGGGGAGAGACACAAGGGGAGTGGGTGCTGGCTTCACTTCACAGGACCTCGTTCACTGAGGCTGGATCCCGCGTCCCCGATGCCGCTTGGGGAAGAGCTCCAGCTCTCTGCTGGGTCCTGCTAACACTGCCCTGTTGGAGGGATCCAAGCGTCACCTCCTTCCACTGGAGGGAGACGCAAGAGCGGGTTCCCACTCGGCCTTGAATCATGCCTCTTTCTTTGGGCCCTGTCTGGAAGATCAGCCCCCACCAGCCCAACCATCCTACCTCAGTGGGATATTCAGAGCTGCACCTGTCTCCCCCCGATGGGGGAAGGAAGATTAGCTGTCAGTTGGAGCCGCTGAAACCACAACCAGAGGGACTGGGTGTGGAGGGGCCTACAGTTTCCGGTTTGCGCTTTGGCATTGGGGTGGGTTAGGATTGCTTGCTTTGCCAAAAAGGCTTTCTTGTTTTTATTCTACCCTCTCCGAATCCTTTGGCCTTTCCTGGAGTCATTTTGTCTGTGCCCGTGGCCGTTCCAGATCAGAGGTTTGCAGTGGCCGGTTCAGAAGAGATGGGAGGGAACAAGAGATTAGTGGAATTAGGCGGGATCCTTCATCAAGTCGCAATGTCACTAAGCAGAACCCCCCCCCAATTTTCTAGTTTTAAAAGGGGGGTTCTGGCAGCCCGGGGGAGTAATTCATCCTGGTTGCAACTGGAAGTTTTGATTTATTGTTTAAAAATTTGTCATTATTGAAAATCACATTACATTTGCTATTTGCCACGCACTGTTCCACTATCAGGTATGTCCCACACGACACGGGGGCCACTTAAGTATCTTTAATATCTCCACATTTCATATTCTCACAGAGTGTTTAAAGAACTTGTGCAAAAATCACTTAGCCAATAAATTGTTAACTTCAGGGTAGAATTGATGACCTCTCTGTAGGTCACTACTCTATGCATTTACTAGATTCTGAGTGATAACTTGAGGTAAGAACACTGTGTTTTGTTTTGTATCTTTCCAAAACAAAAACAAAAACAAAAAGATCTTATGGAATGATCTCAAAACCAGAATAAAAAATACCTTACTGTAATAAGAATCTAAGTATAAAAACTGCTGGCAAAAAAATAGATTGTATTACTATAATTATTTTGCTAGTGAAACATGGGAATCATTTCAGATGATCAGTAAGACTGATAACAGACTTACTATTTTCCTTAAAATGGTTCTGGAAAAAGCTTCAGTTTTAA
>NW_024412406.1:30560689-30696561 GCF_014898765.1 Herpailurus yagouaroundi | reverse complement strand
ACTTACTATTTTCCTTAAAATGGTTCTGGAAAAAGCTTCAGTTTTAAATCTACCATGTGCTCAAGAATTATCAAAGTCAGTAGTCATTGTGTAAAAATAGGTTGAGAAATGTATGTCAGAACATAAAGAATAAAAACCAGTAGATTTAATTTACGCCGAGATGTCGCACTTTTTTATCTTCCTGGTTCCACGCTCACCAAGCATCTAAGCATCTGCTGAGTATATTTGTCTGTCTAACTCTCTTTCCTGGGAATTTTTGTGTACTTGAGAGGCTTTTTTCCTTACATTCTATATTTTAAATTGTCCTTCTAGGGGAGCCTGGGTGGCTCAGTTGGCTAAGCGTCCGACTTCGGCTCAGGTCATGATCTCGCGGTTTGTGAGTTCGAGCCCCACGTCAGGCTCTGTGCTGACGGCTTGGAGCCTGGAGCCTGTTTCAGATTCTGTGTCTCCCTCTCTCTGACCCTCCCCCATTCATGCTCTGTCCCTCTCTGTCTCAAAAGTAAATAAACGTTAAAAAAAATTTTTTTTTAATTGTCCTTCCATTCATACACTATTTTCGTGTGTGTTTTGTCATCGACCTACATTTGCAAAGAGACCAAGCCGTTTGAAGAAATTAGTAATTTCGAGTTCTGAAATTCTAAAGCTGGGAACAGATACTAGACCATGCCAGTCCCACCACCGTGGTGTCCTCTTGAGAAACTGGAATCAGCAGCCAGGTGGATGCCCTAAAGAACAGCTCTTTTCTTCTAGTCAGCTGCAACATCACTGTCCTCGTGTAGAGTGTTCATAGGCCCTGCTCAAACTAACACTGGGGGCAAGTAGCATGGCCAGGATTATAACACAGATCTTTCTATTTCAAGCCAGATGATTATTCCCCCAGAATAAGGCCATTCAATTTCACTGATTAAAACTGTGGCTTGTTTATTTATTTACTTATTTAATTAATTTATTTATTTATTAATGTTTGCTTATTTTTGAGAGAGAGAGACAGAGACAGAGTGTGAGTGGAGAACGGGCAGAGAGAGAGGGAGACACAGAATCCAAAGCAGCTCCAGGTTCTGAGCTGTCAGCACAGAACCTGATGTGGAGCATGAACCCACGAACGGTGAGATCATGACAGGAGCCGAAGTCGGATGTTTAACTGACTGAGCCACCCAGGCACCCCTAAAATTGTGTATTTAAACTAAAGCTTAGTTACTTTCATTTATGGTATCTTTTTTGCATGAGTAACCTATTTCCAGCTAATCCATGGTCAATTTTAAATTATCCTAGTTGGTGATGGAATTAGAGACAAAGCACTGTCAATCAGGGTTTCCATAATCATTTGTCATTTTTCTTGTTTAGCTCTGGTCTGTATATATAACTCACACAGTTTTGTGACATCACACTGTTAAACATTGTAGTCCCTTTCTATAATATAAGGTATTTTCTTTGCTATGAGGCTAGTAGGAAATGAGAAATAACAAAAAGCAAGAAAGTTTGTAAATAACAAATACCAAGCAGTTAGGCAGTTTCTAGCAAAAACTTGAAATATTCTCTTTTCCAGTATATATATTAAAAAAGTGTCTACTAAACTCCTAATATGTCAGTTATACTAAGTACTTTTGTATTCTTAAGGAATTTCGCAGGGATTACTAAGCTCCTGCAATTATTGAATTGTCCAAATATGCACAATGTCACTCAAAATCAAAATAGTAATGGATATAATTGAAATGAGGTATATCAATCTGTAATTGAGCACAAAATTTATACTGTGATCATTTGTCTTTGTCCAATAACAACAACAATAAGTGGTATTTATTAATCTATAATGTTCTAGGCATAGTCCTAGCCTTTTATGTGTATTATCTCATCTCACCTTCAAAACCACCCCATGTGGGGGCTCCTGGGTGGCTCAGTTGGTTAAGCATGTGACTCCAACTCGGGTCATCATCTTGTGGTTTGTGAGATCAAGCCTTATGTTGGGCTCTGTACTTACAGCTCAGAGCCTGGAGCCTGTTTAGATTTTGTGTCTCCTTTCTCTCTGCCATTTCCCTGCTCATACTCTCTCTCTCTCTCAAAAAATTCCAATGGGAATTGGTCAGATTAACACAAAGTTTTCCAGGGGGATTTGAACTCAGATAGTGTGACTCCAGACTGATGCTCCTAATCATTAGCAAATGTCACAAATGCCACAAAACACAGACGATATAAAAATAAAATGGAAAAATTAAATAAATAAAATAATTGATAGAAATCATAAAGCCTTGACCTCTAAGGGCTTCACTCTTCTGTTTTAATTTTTTTTAATATATATTTATTTATGCGAGAGACAGACAGACGGAGCGTGAGGGGAAGAGGGGCAGAGAGAGAGACACAGATTCTGAAGCAGGCTCCAGGCTCTGAGCTGTGAGCACAGAGCCAGACGTGGGGCTCGCACTCATGAACTTTGAGATCGTGACCTGAGCCGAAGTTGGACACTTAACCAACTGAGCCACCCAGGCACCCCTGAGGGCTTCACTCTTAGGAAAACAAGCAGTGCTATTGGTTGGTATCTGAAAGCCACCATAGAACAAGCGGTGTACTTGTAATATACTAGAGAGATTTCTTTCATTGATCTCTAATGAAGTGCCTATAGTTTATCTGATAAGCTGAGTTCAGCCTTCTAAATAAACTTTTTCTTGGGAAATACATGAATAGGAGTAACAAGAAATTTAAATTTGTACTCAAAATTCTGTTACTTTAACTTGAGAGACAATATAAACAAATCCCTACTAAAATATACCTCAAATTTTGTCTAGACAAAAATGCACGTCATCTCATTCTTGAAGAATTAAAATAGAAATGGGTTTTCACCTCCCTCCCTACTTGAATTGGAAATATCAAAACTAAAAGGACCTAGCATTAATCGAGTGTCTGATGTGAGTCAGGTGTTTTTGCGAACTTTTTTTAAAGCTGAACCTCAGCACGAAGAGTCAGAGAAAAGCTGAATAAGAGAGTAACTGAAGATAGTTCTCTGATTCTTTGAAAAAATGGTCTTATCGCGCATTATTTTAAAATGGATTATTACAGATCATCCCATACTCAAAGGAAAGCCACGAAAGAAAATAAAATTTATTTTCGGCTTATCACTCTTTATTATTTGTGTGGGAAACTGAAATTTCATGGGCATTTTGAAGCAATAAGCTTTTCTCCAAATGAGGACACTAACCTAGGGAACTTTTCTGAGACAGTGTTTCCTTTGTGCCAGTGTGAGTGGCCTTCTCACCAGCGACACCCCTAACAGCAGATCACTTATTCTTAACACTACCACCCTCACCAAAGGTCACAGAGCGACCCTTTCCAGTGCGAGTGAGAACCACTTCCAGCAGCTGGGAGGCGATCTCACTGACAACAGCCAGAAACTTCAACTTCATTAAAGCCACAGTCATTGCCACGATTCACGAAAAAAACTGAACCTCAAATTGCAGTCATAACATGAGATAACGAACCTCAAGTCTGCATAAAGCAAACTCTGAATTTGGCCTGAACGCTAGGACTGCGTATACATCAACATCGCATCAATTTCATTAGCATCTTGACGGATTCATCTTTAGATACATTCCCGGCCAGGTATGTCATTTTAGCAACATCACAGAACATTTTATGTATCGGCTAGGGGAAAACCATTTATTTACTCTCATGTTTTCTTCATTCTCTTACTGGTTGTAAATCTTTCTTCAGAAAACATAGATTTTGATTAGTCTAGGCTCAAAGATGCATTCCTCATTTTTAGGTGACTAAATAATGGCATTCTTTTCCTACACAACAGAATGAGGAAAGGAAGTGCTAACTTGTATTGCACTAAAGGGCCATAATATTCTCAGATCATATTGTAAAAATCTTCTTTTATGCTGCTAGTCATCAAAACATGGGCTTTGCAAGTCCATCATGCACAGTAAGTGTTTATAGGCTGGTTCCAGAGACCCTCAACACCATGGCATGCCATAGAGTAATCAAATGGAACCTGAGCTGGACTTGATTTAATTAGTTTAGTTTACTGGAAATCACAGCCAGGATTACAAGGAGTTTCCTAATTCCTCCAGGCTTCATTACTTGGCCTATTCACAGCATGGTTTTGTTTTCTTTTTTTTTTTTTTTTTTTTTTTTTTCTGCAGCAAGTTATTAACAAACCCCAGGGTTACTAGTAAGAGTTGTGCTGTTTCTACAGGCTACCCAAGTGACATTTTAGAGAAGAGGTCATGACTCTCAGCAAGAAGAAATGTTTTATAATTTTGATCTTTGGCACAACAATGGAAAAGAGCAAAGACAGCTTCCTGCTTCCTGAGAGACGCTTCCTGTTGCATTTTTCATCTCAATCTCTTCTGGAACCCTACAAAATAATGATTTCAGAGCTCTGTTTGGCAAGGGACAGATTGTGAGCACACTTTAACCACCACTGTATATTCCGTTTCATCCATACAAAGTAAGAAATCATGACCCACACCTGATGATATCACTTACTCCACTGAAATCATCACTTTTAATAGTTCTTAGTGTTTCCTTCCAGAAATTTTCAAGAGCTATAAGAATATATGATATTTATTTACGCACATTTACCCTTTGGATCAATTTGTGCAAATTTATCTAAATAATCTTCTGAAAATTGTTACTCTATATCAATCAAAAAATTGATTATAGATAAGTTGTGGATATAAACGTAGAATATATGAAAGTAAAGCTTCTCAAATAAAACATGGATTAATGTATTAGGATTTTCCAGGGAAACAGAACCAATAGGAAATGATCAAACATGTGGGTAGGCACCTGCTAGTCATGTTGGCACATAAAATTAACAATACCAGGTAATATCTATAAAAAATGTAGTTTGAAGAACTATTACTTCATAGAAACTTAAGAGGTTACAAAGCAAAGATTGTTAAAATACCACATTAAAATTAAAGTTAACAAATTCTGTTATTCACTAGGTACCATTTTGAAAATATATTGATATGATGAAATGTGATACAGCAATCAGAAGAAATCATTCATTGTTACAAAAAAAATAATGTAATAAGTCTCACAAACGTAAAGTTGGATAAAAGAAGTCAGAGGCAAAAAAAAAAAAATTAAACAGAATGTTCTGTAATGCCATTCATGCTAACTCCAACCACTAACAAATGCACTCTAGATTTAGAAGTCAGGGTAGTAGGTACCTTTTGAGAGAATAGGGTTAGAGATTTGAGGATTGTTTAAATGCTTAATTCACTTTGTGATAATTTGTCACAAATGAACTTGTATTTTTGCAGTGCTCCTTATGTATGAAATGCATGGATGAAGAATAAACCAGAAGACGATTTTCTTATATTTGAGGGTATCAATTAAATTGCCAGTCTTAATTGAAAGAACAAAAAGAAATGTTCACTGTATCTTCTAGAGTTATTAAAGTAATTATGAGGGACTGAAGACAAAGAGAAGTATACAAATACAAGAAAGAAATAAAAATCAGTATGCTGAAAGAACCATTATAAACTCAGTTAAACATAAAAAGATGACAAATTAGGATTAACATGTCTATTAGATCTCACAGGGCTAATTCCCATAAGGCAAAAAGATATGTTTTTTCAAACTCACAACACTTAAAATAAAAGCAAGTGTAAATATAAACTGACAGGAAAAATGAAAGTAAAAGAATAAGCAATTTTATTAAACAAATGCAAACAAAGAGATAGCAATCTTTGCAGATTCCAACTGAGACAACTATAGAATAGAGTACCCAGAAACAAACTCATAGAAGTATAGTCAACTGATCTTTGACAAAAGCAATACAATGGAGCCACGATGGTCTTTTCAACAATGGTGCTCGAATAACTGGACATCCACATGCAAAACAATGGATCTAGACACAGACTTCACACTTTTCACAAATGTAACCCCAAATGGGTCACAGACCTAATCGCAAAACACAAAACTATGAAACTCCTAGAAGATAAAACTCATAGGAGAAAACCTAGATGGTCTTGGGCGTGTCAGTGACTTTTTAGATACGAGACCAAAAGCATGACCCGTGAAAGACTTAATTAGTAAGCTGGACTTCATTAAAATCAAAAGCTGCTCTGCAAAAGGCAATGTTAATAGAATAAAGAGACAAGCCACTGACTGGGGGAAAACATTTTAAGAAGACGTAGATAAAGGACTGTTACCCAACATATACACAAAATCTTCAAACTCGACAATAAGAAAACAAGCCAAATACGGACACCTCCCCAATGAAGATGTATAGATGGCAAATAGGCTTATGAAAAGATGCTCCCCATGATTTGTCACCAGGATAGTGCAACTTAAAGCATCAGTGATATACCACAGCCTGCCTGTTAGAATGGCCAAAATCCAGAACACTGACGGCACCCATGAGGCAGAGGAGGGGAGCATCAGGCAGCTTTCATTCACTGTCGGTGTGTTAAGAAGTACAGTCACTTTGGGGGACAATTTAGCAGTTTTTTTTACAAAATTAAACCCTTACCATACGATCCAGCCATTGTGCTCCTTGGTGTTCCCCTAAAGGAGCAGCAGCTATGTTTATAATTGTCCAAACTTGGAAGCAACCAAGGTGTCTTTCCCTAGGTAAATGGACACACAAACTGTGGTCCGTCTGTACAACGGGATGTCACTCAGCACTAAAAAGAAGTGTATTACGAGGCCATGAAAAGACATGAAGGAACTTAAGTCCATATGGCTAAGTATAAACGGCCAACCTGAAAAGGCTGCATACTGTATGATTTCAACGACACGACATCTGGCAAAGGCAAAACTATGGACACTCTAAAAGATAAGGGGAGAAAAAGGGAGTCAATGTTTGATGGGTAGAGAGGTTCAGTTCTACAAGACAGAAAGAGTCATAGGGATGGACAGTGGTGATGGCGACACAACGATATGAATGTACTTAATCCCACTGAACTGTGCCCTTAAAAAATGGTCACGATGGTACATTTTATATTCTGCGTATTTTACTACAAAAAAATGAATAAATAAAATGACTACTCCAACGCAAGTCCCAGGCTCCTTTTCCAGGTTGGTCAGGTACGAGGGCTACAGGCATGAATACTGCTAAATGAATTAAGGATCAAGACCCACCCAAAACGATTTATCTCAACCGAGTTCTGGAGGTGGGTGGTGATGAAAAATAAATACACAGTACTTTTATCACTTATAAAAGTTTCATATTTATAATCGAAACATTATTGGGGCACCTGGGTGGTTTAGTCAGTTGAACTTCAAACGGGCTCAGCTCATGACCTTGGGGTTCGTGGGATCGAGCCCCGTGTTGGGCTCTGTGCTGACAGCTCAGAGCCTGGAGCCTGCTAAGGAGTCTGTGACTCTCTCTGTCCCTCCTCAGCTTACACTCTCTGTCTCACTTATTTAAATATTTAAATATTTTAAAAAACATTATTAACATTGAGAATGTATAAATAATTCTGAGAAGAGATAAAGACAGGAAATAGCTAAACGGACAGGAGAAGCAATGCACAGGAAAAGAGATCTGAATCGCACAAGAAGTACGAACAATTTCTCAGGAAACAAAATTAAAATTTACACTTGCCATATAGAAAAATAAGTCCGATGCACGAAACTTGTTTGTTGGGGGTCGTTTAGGGAAATGGAAACTCCGACACAGCTGAAGTGTCGCATGGATTTTATATAAAGGGTTTTTACTTACCTGTTTACTGGACATTCTGACAGTTCCCGGGGGGAAGGCCAGCAGGCTTAGACCCAGGAAGAGCTGAGGGTTTAGTTCAAAGACAGACAGGCAGGCAGGAGGAACTCTTTTTCACTTGGGGAAGTCATCCATTTTCGTCATTTGGTTAAGGCACAGCCACATGAGGGAGCGCAATATGCTTTCCTCAATCTACCTTAAAACACCCTCCCAGAAGCACCCAGAATCATGTTTGGCCAAATATCTCGGTACCCTATGGCCCAGTAGTTGACACAAAATTAACTGCCACAGGTGAGTAAAAACAATGTGGAAATAATGTGGATATTTACTCTTTTTCACGATCTGTATCGATTTAATTGGCATCATAATTTTGTTTCTTGTAGAGCTGAACATGTCATTAGGAGTGGAATAGACGTAAAGGCAATTCAAATTCAAGCATCTTTCCTATACTGTTCGAGCCAAGGAACATGTTTTGGCAATTTTCATCAAGACTGCTAATTACATTGGTGGAGCTAGGAGAATTAATTTATTATTACTTCCTTTCAATTTCTCCTTTTAATCTGAAGTTACTGTTACATACTTTGACGTTAGGTTCTGTGATACATTCAAATTCATAACAACTATAGTTTCATGACACAGCTTATCCTTTATCAGAAGCTTTGGTCTACTTTTGTTGTATAAATATGAGGTTGTCTTCATATTCTTTCACAGGCTTTATTTGTCAAAGCAGTTTTAGATTCACTACAAGATTAAGTTGAAGGTATAGAGATTTCCCATACATACCCTGACCCCCCTGCAACTCCCCAAAAAGCCTCCCTCATTATCATTACCAAACAGAGCAGAAAATTTGTTATAAGCAATTAATCTACATTAATATGTTACCGTCACTGTAAAAGTGCACAGCTTACAACAAGGTTCACTCTGCACGTTGTATATTCTATGGGTTTGGACAAATGTGTCATGACAAGTATCCATCATGGCGGTATCCTAGAGGAGCTTCATTACCCTAAAAATCCTCTGCTGGTTCATCCTTCCTTCCCCCTCAGTCCCTGGGAACCATCATTCTACTTTCTGTCTTTATGATTTTGACAAGTCTAAGTACCACACGTAAGTAGAATCATAACAGTATTTGTCTCTTAATGACATGTCTTTTAATGTCTCTTAATGGCTTATTTCACTAGGAACGATGTTTCATCTGTTTTGCAGGATATTGCAGAATCGCCTTCCTTTTTAAAGAAAAATAATATGTATCTACCACATTTTACTTATCCATTCATCTGCCAGTAAATATTTGGGTTATATCCACATTTTAGCTTTAGAGAATAATGCCGCTATGAACACATTGCACAAATATCTTTTCAGAACCCTCCCTTCAATTTTTTTTGGCATATACCCCAAAGTGGGATTGCTGGATCATATGGTAATTCTACTTTTTTTATTTTGGGGGGAAACTACCATACTGTCTTCCACAGTGGCTGCACCATTTTACCTTACCACAAACAGTGCACAGGGTCTCCAAGTTGCCCACATCCTTGCCAACACTTGTTTTCTGTTTTTGGTACTAGCCATCCTAATTGTGAGGTGGTATCTCATTGTAGTTTTGATTTCCATTTGATTTCCCTGATGATTAGTGAGGTTGAACATCTTTTCATTTATACATCTTCTTCAGAGAAATGTCTATTCAAGTCCTTTGCTCATTTTTGAATCAGGTTGTTTGCTTGGTTGTTGAGTCTTAGCTATTCTATATGCATGGGTTATTAATATCGTATCAGATATATGATATGCAAATATTTTCTCCCATCCTGTGGATTGCCTTTTTACTCTATCGATAGGGTCTTTTGGTGCATAATTTTCTTTACTTTTTTTTTTTTTTTTTTACATTTTCATAAAGGGAGCACCTGGGTGGCTCAGTCGGTTAAGCATCTGACTTCCGCTCAGGTCATGATCTCGCTGTTCCTGAATTTGAGCCCCGCATTGGGCTCTGTGCTGACAGCTCAGATCCTAAAACTTGCTTTGGATTCTGTGTCTCCCTCTCTCTCTTCCCCTTCCCTGATTGCTCTCTCTCTCTCTCTCAAAAATTAAATAAACATTAATTTTTTTTTAATTTCATGAAGTCCAACTTGTATTTTTGTTTGTTTTGTTACCTGAAGCTTTGTCACCTCCAAGGAAACATTGCCAAATCCAAGATGTCTTCCTATACTTTCTTCTAAGGATTTAAAAACCTTTTGAAAAACCTCTTGGATGCATCACATAAGTTCTAATATGAAGTATTTTCACAACTACACAATTCTAAGTAAACTTTTAATTTCTTTTTGGATCTTTTAGTGTAGAGTGAACTATTTAAAATCTCACTGGTATTAAGTCATGCTGGTTGAACCTAAAGTAGTGCTTGTCAAGTTTCTCCACTATAAAGTTGACTTCCTCCACCCTATTTCCTTACAGTACATGTTTGAAAGAAGTCACTATATCCAGCCCAAATTTCTGAGGTGAAGTATTATGTGCTACCTTGTGAAGGCAGATTGTTCTTTCATAACATACCTTATGGTTTTTAAAAAATCAGGCATAGTATGATGTTTTGAGGGTTTTTTTGTAGGGAGGTGGTGTTGTTGTTTTGCCCATGACAGTAAAGCTACTCTTATTTCTCTTTTCACTTAATTTAAATTCAAGTTAGTTAACATGTAGTGTAATAATGGTTTTGAGAGTAAAGTTTAGCCATTCATCACTTACGTATAACACCCAGTGCTCGTCCCAACCAGTGTCCTCCTTAATGCCCATCACCCATTTAGCCCATCCCCCCACACAACTCTTCCCCAGCAAGCCTCAGTTTGTTCTTCATATTTCAGAGTCTCTATGGTTTGCTGCCCTCTCTGTTTTCATTTTATTTTTCCTTCCCTTCCCTTATGTTCATCAGTTATGTTCCTTAAATTTCACATAAGACTGAAATCCTATATTTCACTTCCTTTGACTGATTTATTTGCTTAGCTTAGCATAATACATTCTAGTTACATCCACATTGTTGCAAATGGCAAGATTTCATTCTTTTTGATCACTGAGTAATATTCCATTGTACGTATATATGCGCCGCCTTTTTTTATCCATTCATCAGTTGATGGACATGGGCTCTTTCCATAATTTGGCTACTGTTGATAGTGCTGCTATAAACACTGGGGTTCTTTGCCCCTTTGAATTAGCATTTTTGTATCCTTTGGGTAAATACCTAGTAGTCCAATGCTGGGTCATATTTCTAATAGAAATAGTGTTTTGAGAAAACCACATACTGTTTTCCAGAGCGGCTGCACCAGTTTGCATTCCCACCAACAGCGCAAGAGGGTTCCCCTTTCTCCACATCCTCTCCAGCATCTATAGTCTCCTGATTTGTTCATTTTAGCCACTCTGACCAGCGTGAGGTGGTATCTCAGTATGGTTTTGATTTGTGTTTCTCTGACGACGAGTGATGTGGAGCATCTTTTCATGTGTCGATTAGCCATCTGGATGTCTTCTTTGGAAAAGTGCCTATTTATCTATTCTGGCCATTTTTTCCACTAT
Source organism: Herpailurus yagouaroundi (assembly GCF_014898765.1). Classification (NCBI taxonomy): domain Eukaryota; kingdom Metazoa; phylum Chordata; class Mammalia; order Carnivora; family Felidae; genus Herpailurus; species Herpailurus yagouaroundi. The sequence continues at coordinate 30,685,343 of NW_024412406.1, read as the reverse complement.
TGTTTGTATTTCTACAATGTTGGTGGTGACCTCTCCTCTTTCATTTGTGAAACGATAATACGAGACTATTATGAGCAATTATATGCCAACATATTGGGCAATCTGGAAAAAAATGTATAAATTCTTAGAAACATATAAACTACCAAAACTAAAACGGGAAGGAATAGAAAACTTGGACAGACCCATAACCAGGAAAGAAATTGAATCAGTAATCAAAAATCTCCCAACACACAAGAGTCCAGTGCTGGATGGCTTTCCAGGGGAATTCTACCAAATATTTAAGAAGAGTTAACACCTATTCTCTTGAGGCTGTTCCAAAAATACAAATGGAAAAACTTCCAAGCTCAATCTATGAGTCCAGTATTACCTTGATTCCAAAGCCAGACAAAGACTCCACTAAAAAAAGGGGAATTACAGGCCAGTTTCCCCAATGAATATGGAGGCAAAAATTCTCAAAAAGATACTAGCAAATCAAATCCAACAATACATTAAAAGAATTATTCACCACGATCAAGTGGGATATATTTCTGGATTGCAGGGCTGATTCAATATCCACAAATAATCAACCTGATACATCACATTGGTAAAATGAAGGACAAGAAACACATGATTCTCTCAATAGATTCAGAAAAAACATTTGACAAAATACAGCATCCTTTCTTGATAAAACCCCCAAGAAAGTAGGGATAGAAGGAAAATACCTCAAGATCATAAAGGCCATATACAAAAGACCCACAGCTAATATCAACCTTAATGGGGAAAAACTGAGAGCTTTCCCCCTAAGGTCAGGAACACGACAAGGATGTCCACTCTCACCACTGTTGTTCAACACAATTAGGAAATCCTAACCTCACTAATCAGACAACAAAAAGAAATAAAATTATCCAAATTGTCACAGAAGAAGTCAACTTTCACTCTTTGTGGATGACATGATATCTTATGTGGGAAACCCAAAAGACCCAACCCAAAAACTGCTAGAACTGATACATAAATTTAGCAAAGTCAAAGGATGTAAAATCAACATACAGAAATCTGTTGCATTTCTATACACCAATAATGAAGCAGCAAAAAGAGAAATCAGGATTCGATCCCACTTACAATTACACTAGTATGATGCTTGTAAAAGAGTTTATTTCTTAAAATTCCCAAGAGGCGGGGGCATCTACACCAGGCAGAGCCACATGGGGAAGCACGAAGGTCAGTCAGGAGGCATAAAGGGTGAGGGGGAAACATAAGCAAGAGGCTTTATTGTGGTTTTCATGAAACAGTGGCATTCTTGAACAACTGGCTTGCATGTGAGAAGTGTGCTTTCAGGAAGGTTGCTTACTATCTTTTGGAATTAGCTAACCCTATGCAGGCCAGTCTTTCTAGGGTCACCAAGGCCCCAAGTAGTCAGCACATCATAAAACACACAAAATAGAAAACATGATTAATATGTTATATATAAATAATGTTCAATCCTTCCTCATAGAGTTGTTATCTCTTTTATCCAATTATTTATTGTCTGTTTATGTCACCATGGACCATTGTTCCTCAGAAATGTCTTAGAGATTATCATGGGGAGAGCCAGGGGAGACATGACCACTAGATACAGAGAAGTATCCTAGATAAAGTCCTAGAATGTAAAAAGAACATTGGTTTGAAGTTAAGAAAATCTAAATTAAGTATGGACTTTAAATGGTAATAATATCAATTTTGCCTCATTGATTATGGCACTATACTATACCAATTTAGGTTATTGATGGTGGATGCAATTGAATGTAAGGTATGAGGGAACTCTGTATTCTTCAGATTTTTTATCTGGAAATATAAACTATTTAAGATAAAAGTTATAATGAAAAAATCAATTTCATGATCTTATAATAACAATAAACACGTGGAAACCAAAATTAAGAATACATTACAGTTGCTACCCAATTTGAAATCCTTGTAGATATAAATCTAACACAGATGTGTAGACTCTGTATGCTGACATTAGAAACTCAAATGAAAGAAATCAAAGTCCTAAATAGAAAGAAAGTGGATTGGAATACTCAACTTAGTTAAAAAATGTCATTTTCTTCCAAATTGATTTATAGGTTTAATATAATTCCTGTCAAAATCCCAGCGAGGTATTATTGTATACATAGACAATTTTATCCAAAAATTTACATGGAAAAGACCTCAGACTTGCAATGATGAAACAAATAGAAAAAGATTAAAGTGGGAATAATCACTGTACCTGATGTTAAGACATAATGCATAGCAACAGTAATCAAGACCATTGTATTGGCAGATGGATAAATACATTGATTAGTGGGACAGAATAGAAAACACAGAAATAGGCCCATAAAAATATTCACAACTGGGGCATCTGGGTGGCTCAGTCGATTGAGTGTCCAACTCTTGATTTAGACTCAGGTCATGATCCCAGGATCGTAGGACTGAGCCTTGTGTCGGACTCCACATTGATTGTGAAGCTTGCTTAAGATTCTCTCTCTTTCCCTCTTCCCTTCTCCACTACTTGGCTTTCTCTCTCTCTAAAAAATGGGGAAAAAATCTACACCTGAGTTTTGAAAAATTTGCAAAAAACAATTCAATGGAAAAAAGTAGTCTTTCAAACGTTGTTGGAGCAACTGGAAACCTATAGGCAAAAGAACAAAAAACAAATCAACAAACCGCTACCTCAATCTCAGGCGCCTGGGAGTCTGAGTTGGTTAGGCATTCGACTTTGGCTCAGGTCATGATCTCATATCTTGTGGGTTCAAGCCCCGCATCGGGCTCTGTGTTGACAGCTCAGAGCCTGGAGCCTGCTTCAGTTTCTGTGTCTTCTCGCTCTGCCCCTCCCCCACTCATGCACACACACTCTCTCTCTCTCCCTCTCTCTCTCTCAAAAAGAAATAAACATTAAAAAATATTTTTAAAAAACACAACTACCTCAATCTAAACTTTATACTTCATTTTTAAAATTAAGTGAAAATGCATACAAACATAAATGTAAGACATAAAACAATACAATTTTAGAAAAAAGTCAGAGAAAATTATCGGGACCTAGAGCTTGGTGAAGAATTCTTAGACCTGACACTCAAAGCACATTCCATAAAAGGTAAATTTGTTAAATTGGGCCTCATTGAAGTTAATTTGAACCTAAAACTGCTCTGAAAATTAATATTTTTTTAAAAATGTTTATTTATTTTGAAAGAGAGAGTGTGTGTGTGTGCACATGAGCGGGGGAAGGGCAGAGAGAGAGGGAGAGAGAGAATCCCAAGTAAACTCCACGTTGTCTACACAGAGCCCAAGGCGGAGCTAGATCTTACAAAGAGTGAAATCATGACCTCAGCCAAAATCGAGAGTCAGATGTTTACTGAGCCAGCCAGGCACCCCTAAATATTAAGATTTTTAAATGAATAAACAAACAAAACCTTTATTATTGTAACTATTTATTATTATTAATTACTTGTACTCTTGAGATCCAAGGTCCTCATCCTGATCTTCTCATCAAGCTGCAGCAAAAGAATGAACCAAGTTTGTTTTCCTTCGAATAGGCTCGTGCATCTTCTTAATAATCATCCTGAACTGATTGTCAATTACTTCCACTTTTAATCATCATTTTGTTGCACTGAGTGGCAACCTTGTAGCTATTTAAACAGAAACCCACTTATGATGCACTGAGTACTGTATCTTCCCCAAGAGACACTTAATAATTTATATTCCATCCATTTTAAAGTGATTCATTCCTGTCATAACATTGTCTTAGTGATAGGGACACATTTCTTCCATATCCCCTTCCAGATCTCCCAAATGTAACTAAACAGACTCCTTGAGGACTTGTATTCACGCGTAAATGAGTCTCTCAAGTTATTGATAGCCTTCTGAACAAAGCTGAAAACCACCTTTCTAGCTCTATTACTTTCTATCTACCTGATAGATGATTCCCATTCATCACTCACAGAGGTAGACAAGTTTTGAAATTAAATCAGTAAGATAAAAGCCAGAGAATGTTCCAACTCAATCTTTCCCACTGACTTCCTAAAAAACATTTAAACAGCTGCAGAAGCTGCTTTAAAAAAAAAGGAAGCAATATTTTATCTTGTTCTTTCTTTCTTTCTTTCTTTCTGTCTTTCCTTCTTTCTTTCTTTTCTTTTTTTCTTTCTTTCTTTCCTTCTTTCTTTTGTTCTTTCTTCCTTTCTTTTCTCTCTCTCTCTCTCTCTCTCTGGAGTGTTTCTTTTGAATTAGCTCAACTTATCATTAAGCCTGCTTGCCAAAAAGAGATTAGAAACCACTTTTCTTTGAAATATTAATGTGTGGGAGGAGGAGTCAACAAGGCAGAGAAGTAGGGGGACCCAAAGTTCCCTCGTCCCCCAAACTCAGCAGTATTGAGGTCAGAAGACTTGGAATTCCAGGAACCCAGGCTACAGAGTGACAGAAACATATCCAGGGGCCCATGGGGACGACTTGGCAGGTCATAGGTGTATGCCTGCAAACTGGGGGATATAAGATGGGTGATGTAGGCACATTTGTCCACTGGTTGGTGGAGTGGCCCTACCCTGGAACCAGGGGGCATGGACCAGGATCCCTTAAGACATCAGGGTTTGAATCTCAGCTGAGCTCCTGGGAGGCATGGGAGACTGTGAAGTAGAACAAACCAGGAGACTGTGGAGCGGGACAATCTGGCCCCTCTCACACCCACTCAGCACTGTAAGGAGCCAGAGGCCTTTTGTCGGCTGGGCAGAGTGACTCTACCCTGGAACCTGGCATGCAGAGCAGGAGCCTTTAAGACATTGGGGGTTGAATCCCAGCCAGGACATGACAGAAGGGAAGAATTCTCAAAAGAAATTCCAGAAAGAAATTCCAGAAATTTAGACAGCTAAAGAATTGCTCAAAACAGGTATAAACAATATATCTGGGCAAGAATTTAGAATAATAGTCATAAGATTAATCACTGGGCTTGAACAAAGCATAGAAGACAGCAGAGAATCTATTGCTGCAGAGATCAAGGAACTAAGAAATAGTCACGACTCATTAAGAAATGTTGTAAATGAGGTGCAAAATAAACTAGATGCAGCGACAGAAAGGATGAAGGAAGCAGAGGGGAGAATAAGTAAAATAGAAGATAAAATTATGGAAAATGATGAAGCTGAGGAAAAGAGAGTTAAGAAAATACTAGACCACAAAGGGAGAATTAGAGAACTAAGTGATTCAATGATACATAATAGTATCTGTATCATAGGAGTTCCAGCAGGAGAGAGAAAGGGGCACAAGGTTTACTCGAACAAATTATAGCTGAGAACTTCCCTAATCTGGGGAAGGAAGCAGACATCCAAATCCAGGAGGCACAGGAGGCACAAAGAACTCCTTTCAGCTTTAACAGGGATAGGTCTTCTCCATGGCGTATCTTAGTGAAACTGGCAAAATATAAACATAATGAGAGAATTCTGAAAGCAGCTAGGGACAAAAGTGTCTTAACCTACAATGGTAGATCCAGCAAAGCTGTCATTCAGAACAGAAGGAGAGATAAAGGCTTTCCCAGACAAACAAAAGCCAAAGGAGTTCATCACCACTAAACCAGCCCTGCAAGAGATCCTAAGGGGAGTCTGTGATTGGAACACTGCAAACACTACAAAGGACCAGAGGTATCACCACAAGCAGAAAATCTACAGATAACACAATGACACTACATCCATATCTTTCATTAATAACCCGAAGTGTAAATGAACTGAGTGCCCCAGTCAAAAGACATAGGGTATCAGAATGGATTAAAAAAACAGACCCATCTATTTGCTGTCTACAAGAGACTCATTTTATACATAAGGACACCTGCAGATTGAAAGTGAGGAGATGGAGAACCATCTATCATGCTACTGGAAGTCAAAAGAAAGCTGGAGTAGCCATACTTATATCAGACAAACTAGATTTTGCTAAAGGTTGTAGCAAGAGATGAAAAAGGGCATTGTATAATAATTATGGGGTCTATCCATCAAGGAGAGCCAACAATTGTGAATCTTTATGCCCCCAACTTGAAGGTACCAAAATATATAAATCAATTAATCACAAACATAAATAACCTTATTGATAAGAATATGGTAATTGCAGGAGACTTTAATACTCCACTTACAACAGTGGGCAGATCATCTAGGCAGAGAATCAATAAAGAAACAATGGCCTTGGGTGATACACTGGACAGATATATTCAGAACTTTGCATCCAAAAGCAGCAGAATATACGTTCTTCTCAAGTGCACATGGAACATTCTCCAAGATAGATCACATACTGGCTCACAAAACAGCCCTCAATAAATGTAAAGTAATTGAGATCACACCATGGATATTCTTAGATCACAATGCTTTGAACCTTGAAATCAACCACAAGAAAAAAATGGGAAAGCCTCCAAATGCATGGAGGTTAAAGAACATCCTACTAAAGAATGAATGGGTCAGGCAATTAAAGAAGAAATTCAAAGATATATGGAAGCAAATGAAAATGAAAACATGGCAGTTCAAACCCTTGGGATACAGCACAGGCAATCCTAAGGGGAAAATACATTGCAGTCCAGGCCTATCTCAAGAAACAAGAAAAATCCCAAATACAAAACCTAACCACGCACCTAAAGGAACTAGAAGCAGAACAGCAAAGACACCCCAAACCCAGCAGAAGAAGAGAAACGATAATGATCAGAGCAGAAATAAATATAGAATAAAAAAAAAAAGTAGAACAGATCAATGAAGCCAAAAGTTGGGTTTTTTGAAAAAATAAACAAAATTGATAAGTCCCTAACCAGATTTCTCAAAAAGAAGAGAGAGAACCCAAATAGATAAAATCATGAATGAAAGAGGACAGACCACAACCAACACCACAGAAATACAGGAAATTATTACGGAACACTATGGAAAACTATATGTCAACAACCTGGACAACTTGGAAAAGATGGACAAATTCCTAGACACCCACACACTACTAAAACCAAACAGGAAGAAATAGAAAATTGGAACGGAACAATAACCAGCCAAGAAATTGCATCAGTTATCAAAAATCTCCCAACAAATAACAGTCCTGGGCCAAAGGGCTTTCTAGAGGAATTCTATCAGACATTTAAAGCAAAGTTAATACCTCTCCTTCCCAAGCTCTTCCAAAAACTAGAAATGGAAAGAAAGTTTCTGAACTCATTCTATGAAACCACCATCACCTTGATTCCCAAACCAGACAGAGACCCCACAAAAAAGGAAAATTATGGGCCAATATCCCTGATGAATATGGATGCAAACATTTTCAAAAAGATACTAGCAAACCAAGTTCAACGGCATATAAAAAGAATTATTCACCATGATCAAGTGGGATTCATTCCTGGGCTGCAGGCCTGGTTCAACATTCGCAAATCTATCGATGTGATACATCACATTTAATAAAAGAAAGGATAAGAACCACATGATCCTGTCAATAGATGCAGAAAAAGCATTTGACAAAATACAGCATCTTTTGTTCGTAAAAACCCTTAAGAAAGTAGGGGTAGAAGGCACATACCTAAGCATCATAAAAGCCATGTATGAAAAGCCCACAGCTAATATCATCCTCAATGGGGAAAAACTTAGAGCTTTCCCTCTGTGATTAGGAGCATGACAGGGATGTCCACTGTCACCGCTGTTGTTTAACATAGTTTGGGAAGTCCTAGCCTCAGCGATCAGACAACAAAATCAAATAAAAGCATCCAAACTGGCAAAGAAGAAGTAAACCTTTCACTTTTCACAGGTGACATAATAGTCTACATGGAAAACCCAAAAGACTCCACCCAAAAGCGGCTAGAACCGATACATGAATTCAGCAAATTTGCAGGATACAAAACCCATGTACAGAAATTGGTTGCATCGCTATACACCAACAATGAAGCAACAGAAAGAGAATTCAAGAAACGGATCCCATTTACAACTGCACCAAGAACCATAAGATACCTAGGATTAAACCTAGCCAAAGACGTAAAGGATCTGTACGCTGAAAACTATAGAAAACTTATGAAAGAAGTTGAAGAAGACACAAAGAAATGGGAAACAGTCCATGCTCATGGATTGGAAGAAGAAATATTGTTAAAATGTCAATACAACCCCAAAGAATCTACACATTCAATGCAATCCCCGTAAAAATTGCACTGGCATTCTTCTCAAAGCTAGAGCAAACAATCCTAAAATATGTATGGAACCGCAAAAGACCCTGAATAGCCAAAGTTATGTGGTGAAAAAAAACAAAGCAAGAGGCCTCACACTCCTGGATTTTAGCCTCTACTACAAAGCTGTAATAATCAAGATATTACGGTATTGGCACAAAAACAGACACATAGACCAATGGAATAGAATAGAGAACCCAGAATTGGACCCACAAATGTATGGCCAACTAATCTTTGACAAGGCAGGAAAGAGTATCCGATGTAAAAAAAGACAGTTTCTTAGCAAATGGCACTGTGAGAACTGGACAGCAACATGCAGAAGAATGAAACTGGACCACCTTCTTCCACCATTCACAAAAATAAGTTCAAAATGGATGAAAGACCTAAATGTGAGACAGGAAACCATCAAGCCCTAGGGGAAAAACCAAGCAACAACCTCTTTGGCCTCAGCCACAGCAATTTCTTGCTCAACACATCTCTGAAGGCAAGGGAAATAAAAGCAAAAATGAACTATTGGTACCTCATCGAGAGACCAATTAGATGGGAAAAGATATTTGCAAATGAAATATCAGATAAAGGGTTAGTATCCAAAATCTATAAAGAACTTACCAAACTCAAAACCCTAAAAACAAATCATCCAGTGAACAAATAATTCTCCTTTTCCAAGGAGGACATCCAGATGGCCAACAGACACATGAAAAGACACTCAACATCACTCATCAGCAGGGAAATACAAATCAAAACCACACTGAGATGTCACCTTACACTGGTCAGAATGGCTAAAATTAACAACTCAGGAAACAACAGATTTTGGTGAGAACGTGGAGAAACAGGAACCCTCTTGCACTGCTGGTGGGAATGCAAACTGGTGCGGCCGCTCTGGAAAATAGTGTGGAGGTTCCTCAAAAAAATTAAAAATAGAACTACCCTATGACCCAGCAATAGCACTACAAGGAATTTATCCAAAGGATACAGGAGTGCTGATTCATAGGGGCACTTGTACCCCAATGTTTATAGCAGCACTTTCAACAATGGCCAAATTATGGAAAGAGCCTACGTGGCCATCAACTGACGAATGGATAAAGAAGATGTGCTTTATTGATACAATGGAATACTACTTGGCAACGAGGAAGAATGAAATCCTGCTATTTGCAACAACACGGATGGAACTGGAGGGCATTATGCCAAGTGAAAAAAATCAGTCAGAGAAAGACAGATAGCATATGTTTTCACTCATATGTGGAACTTAAGAAACTTAAGGGGGAAGGGAAGGGGGAAAAATAGTTTCAAACAGAGAGGGAGGGAGGCAAACCATAAGAGACTTGTAAATACAGAGAACAAACGGACGGTGGATGGGGAAAGTGGGAGGGGGGGAGGAGAAAATGGGTGATGGGCATTGAGGAGGGCGCTCGTTGGGATGAACACTGGGTGTTGTATGTAAGCAGTGAATCACAGGAATCTACCCAGAAACCAAGAGCACACTGTATATACTGTAGGTTTGCTAACTAGATAATAAATTATATTTTTAAAAAAAGAAATACTAATGTATGATACATGTACAAAATGTGTCTATGCCTTTATGTATATATTTTTTCAACTGGCATTACTATGTCTCTTGCCTTGAGATGTTTTCAATGTGATAAATGATGTTAATTGCTTTTTGAGTTCCTTCTTGAGATGTTTTTGAGACATGAAAACAATTGAAAGAGAAGAATAAAGCCACGTTCTTTGGAATAGAAGCTGCCTTTCATACTCTCACCATGTCAACTGTTTCAGTTTAATCTGACCAAGAGATTACATCCTTTTGTTTTTAAAAAATGAGTTTTGGGGGACGCCTGTGTGGCTCAGTTGGTTAAGTGTCCAACTTCAGTTCAGGTCATGATCTCATGGTTCGTGAGTTCGAGCCTCGCATCAGGCTCTGTGCTGACAGCTCAGCTTCAGATTCTGTGTGTGTGTGTCTCTCTCTCTGCTCCTCCCCTGCTCACGCTTTCTCTCTCTCTCTCTCTCTCTCTCTCTCTCTCTCTCTCTCCAAAATAAATAAACATTAAAAATTAAATAGGGGCGCCTGGGTGGCGCAGTCGGTTAAGCGTCCGACTTCAGCCAGGTCACGATCTCGCGGTCCGTGAGTTCGAGCCCCGCGTCAGGCTCTGGGCTGATGGCTCGGAGCCTGGAGCCTGTTTCCGATTCTGTGTCTCCCTCTCTCTCTGCCCCTCCCCCGTTCATGCTCTGTCTCTCTCTGTCCCAAAAATAAAATTAAAACGTTGGAAAAAAAAATTAAAAAATAAATAAATAAATAAATAAAAATAAATAAAAAAAAATTAAATAAAAAAGAGTTTTTGACTTAAGTAGACGGCTTTGACCTAATATTCTAGGACTGACTCCTTTCGTCATTAGGGGCTTTATACCCATTTCGCATTTCAAAATCTAAGCCACCCAGCAGGCATCTCATGTTTGAGGGGCTCCCCTAAACACTTATAAAATGAAGTTGCATGGAGGTGGGCAGATATTATGGTTTAATCACTGTGACAGTTGCCCCACATTTTTCTGTCACACTAAGGCAAGCCCTAGAGTTCTTGCTATTAATGGAAGCAATGATTGAAATGCGGTCTTATGCCTTTTATGATGCGGGATTTTATGCCATGTTGTATTTTTCTTTAATCTTTTTCTGGAACATTAGCTATGTTGCATACATAATTTCTTAACTGACTTCATTTGCTCAGGAATCATAAACATTTTATACGCTATGGAAAGAAATTTTGCCTTTGATGTAGGAATCCTAGGGCTTAAATTTAAAGTGTATGATTCATTACTGCACACTTCGGGACATGCTAAAACATATTTCAAGCAAAATTATATCCCAAAACGAAATATATAGCACTGAATATTTTTCACCTTAATATGAATAGTTTCATGTAGGAACAAGTCCAAGGAAAAGAAGATCTAAATAAAACATTGCAGTTTCACCCTGCTCACATCATGCTGGAATTTGAATATGTAATTGTGGAAACTATTATCTTTATGGACAGAAAAAAGGTAGAGTGCTGAGTATCTTTTACTATATATAACGGTTACAGCTTAGATGTAGATACAATTTTACAATTAAGGAAGAAATTTCACAAACTACACCAGAGTTCATCTCATTAAACACAAGCAACACATACACAAAATACTACTCTTTCCAATCAGAGAGCATAAACTTGGATCGCATAAGTTTTTATCAGTTTTTCTAGAATATAATCTGTTCATAGCTCCCAGTTGTCTGTTGGGAGGTTCACAACGGCTCTGGTTGTTTCAAAAGAAAAGGCAGAGGCAATCTGATTTATAAACATTTCTCAACTTGCTTGTATATTTTATGAACACTCTTGCATAGAGCTTTTGTCATGTCTATGAGTGCTTTGTAGATTCATATTAGAGTCTGAAGGATTAGGATTATACTGATCTTAATTTCAAAGGTTGACATTTTTTATTCATCAGGGATTTCTGCATTAACTTTGCTTTTTTTTTTTAATTTTTTTTCAACGTTTTTTATTTATTTTTGGGACAGAGAGAGACAGAGCATGAACGGGGGAGGGGCAGAGAGAGAGGGAGACACAGAATCGGAAACAGGCTCCAGGCTCCGAGCCATCAGCCCAGAGCCTGACACGGGGGCTCGAACTCACGGACCGCGAGATCGTGACCTGGCTGAAGTCGGACGCTTAACCGACTGCTCCACCCAGGCGCCCCTTAACTTTGCTTTTTAAAATCATTGGATTAAACATTATTTATCTATATTATTGAGGGTTGTTTTGGTGCACCCTTCAATTCTGCACCTGACGGAGTAGTAAGCATGACTGGTGAGTAAATTGGGCCCTGACCACCTTATGTTAGCTAGGTGCCATTCTTCTAGGACAACCTGTTTTCGTGTCAGTCATGTATCATTGTTTACTTTGTTACATTTACATTTTTACTATTAAAATATTGGGGCTTTTAATGTTTAATTATTTTGAGAGAGAGGGAGCAAGGGGAGGGGAGGGGCAGAGAGAGGGAGAGAGAATCCCAACCAGGCTTCACGCTGTCAACACAGAGCTTGACATGGGCCTCAATCTCATGAACCATGAGATCTTGATATGAGCCAAAATCAAGAGTTGGACCCTTCACTGACCCTTAACTGACCCAGGTGCCCCTAAAATATTGTTCGTTGTGTCACTAATTTACAAAAATGAATCAGAAGCTAAAAAGGATTCATTAAAATAACAAATAGCAATTACCAGTGGTAATTCTCTCACTAGTGGAGAAAACACAAACATACAAGTATTTAAAAAAAACAGAATAACAATGTAACTGTCAAAGGAGAACATGACTCACAGAACATGATTTGGAATATAAATAAAAAGTAAATATTTAAATGTTATGGCTACGCCAAGGCTCTGAAAAAGTAAATTTTGAATAGAAAACACAATTATAATTTTCTACAATTTTTTGTAATACCCCAAATCCCTAATTCCTATATATTACCCTTTAATTGATTTTGTCAAAAAAAAATGTACAAAGGTGGCAAAATTTCCATCATTATGTTTTTCTGAAATTTTTGGTTTTTCTAGAACATGATCAGAAGTATGTCTTTTTTTTTTAATTTTTTTTTCAACGTTTATTTATTTTTACGACAGAGAGACAGAGCATGAACGGGGGAGGGGCAGAGAGAGAGAGGGAGACACAGAATCGGAAACAGGCTCCAGGCTCTGAGCCATCAGCCCAGAGCCTGACGCGGGGCTCGAACTCACGGACCGCGAGATCGTGACCTGGCTGAAGTCGGACGCTTAACCGACTGCGCCACCCAGGCGCCCCAGAAGTATGTCTTATAATAAGAAGTGTCTTTTGTTTTTCTCTGAAGGCTCACAAGAGACCCAAACTAGAGAAATATCAAGGAATACTAGTCACAGCAAAAACTGATCCAAGTAACTCTATTGCTGAGAAACTGAACAACCAGTACCAGAGTTAATGTAAAAACTCTTATGATTGAGGCACAAGAAAGAATAAATTGTTGGCCAACCTATTTGTCATATGACACTGTGGAAATTACACATCAGTAGAAGAATGATTATACATGCACAATTGGAGGAAATCATGTGAGAGTGTAAATCGGCTCTTGGCATATATGTGGGCATCATTTAGGAGAGAGTGCTTACTCAGTGCTTTTGACTGAATGAGAGAGGATTTTTTTATGTATTGAGCAGCTTTTTTTGTGAGCCATAGCAGAGACTGAAATCATAATTTAGAATCAGCATAAACATCTTTCATGCAGCTATGTTTCTACGTACAGCAAGAAAGTGCTTTGATGTCAATCACCTGACTGGGCTGTTTAGCCACAGGCAATTGGTAATAAATAACACTTTATGGTTGAAAGAAACAGTGAAGGCTATGACGTTGGCAAATCATTGAGCTAAGAGTCCAGCTCTCTGTCATGGCCATGCCAGGCGCAGAAATGGGCCGTAGGGTCAAGTCTGCCTTACACAGTTGAATATATTTTCTTTCCAGGGGACAGACATACACTTCATTTATCAAAATGAGGGATATGATTTGTTTAATTCTTCAGAAATCGGTATTATTTGTTATATTGCAAAGCACGACCCTCTCACTTCAGCCTGGAGATGATTTTTTATTTTCTTCTCTACGTTGAGAAAACGCTATCATTATTTCTTAGGGAAAGAAACGGTGGGGGATCTTGACAATTGATTAAGTTTTACCCACTTGTTTAGTACTTTTAGAAGCATGTCTACATTCAACAGCAGACCATGTAGGACATTCTAGGCATGAACGATACCGAAGAGGTGATAGGGAAGCCATTCTTGTCTCGTTCCGAGCTTAAATTTCAAATTTCCAACTTTTATGTATTATTTATTCATTTGTAATGAAAAATGCCTCTGAAGTTTTGAAGTTGTCAGAAACAAGTCTGAGTTTCCAGGACTGTTTAACAAAGTACTTTTCCTCTTTATAAAAGCATAATTAGGAATTAGAAATGTCTATACAAAATAAAGTTTAGAAAAACTAATAGCATGTTAAACCTTACTATTGCTCAAGTGTTCTCTTGAGTTTGACATAGATGCATGAGTCACGAACGGCAAACAGTGTAACTTCCTAATCTAAGAGTGTCCCCCCACCACCACACATGAAATGCATATTATTATGGTTTTATTTGATTTTTTCTTGTTGTCTCTTGTATAGAACAAAACAGATTAATGGATTCATGATGGTCAGATGTTTGAAAAATATTACTCCAAATTTAATATAATTTTCCTTTTACCAATATAAGACTGATGTGTTGCAAACAATTGATTCAATGCTAATTGATTGATTAAATATTCACTGAAATGAATTTGGCTTTGAAATTTATAGTTCAAACACAAGACTATGGTATTTATTTTATTTTGTTATTTTTTCTCATCACATGAATAAACAGAGAAGTAGCTAAAGACAGGTTCTTGACTCTTGCACAGACAGTCCTTAAAATAAATGATGAGTTTAGCTTGTCTAGTACAGCATAAGACCTTGTAGGTCAGAGTTATAAGTTTGGAATTTTTTCTGGTGAGAGGGCTGGTAAGATTTAAGCAGAGAAAAGAAATTTTCTGAATTATATATTTAAAAGATCACTCTGTGGAGATAAGTAAAGGGAAAGGCTAGTATGAATCATGGAGTACTGTATTGGAGCTGGGATATCAGCAGGAACTGGTAGCTTAATATAAGGCCCCATGGACATATATATGTATACATATTATATGTTATACACTATATTATATACATATATGCAATACAGTATTATATACGTTCTGTTCTATTTTATTAAATATAATTTCTTATCAAATTGGTTTTCATACAACACCCAGCGCTCACCCCAACAGGTGCCCTCCTCAATGCCCATCACCCACTTTCCCCTCTCCCCCATCAACCCTCAGTTTGTTCTCAGTATTTAAGAGTTTCTTATGGTTTGCCTCTCTCCCTCTCTGTAACTTCTTTTTCCCCTTCCCCTCCCCCCATGGTCTTCTGTTAAGTTTCTCAAGATCCACATGTGAGTGAAAACATATGGTATCTTTCTCTACCTGACTTATTTCACTTAAGATAATAAAATAAAACATATTTTATATATAATCGAGATGTGTTCATGCACAATTAGTATGCATACATGTATTTCCTACCTCTATCCACTAAAAGGGCCTAAAAACTACAACATCTCACAGAGAACACCAAATAATTTATGTAAATATTCGCCACTCAAAGAGGTGGGGCACCCTTGAAGTATGGCCTATATGTAGTGATTTTCTTCCAAAAAGTACCTATATGGAAGGGGGAATTCACTTTACAGTGGAGAAACCTGGTGAACGTGACCTTAGTCAGGGTATCAAGGCTAATGCCATTGATGATAATTCATGCTGACAGCATGTACCCTGCATATGATATGTTGAGAAATACATTTATCTCTGCCATCTTCCTTCCCCAAATGAGAAAAACACCAGACAAACCCAAACCCAAATACCCAAGAAACTGGCAAAAGCAAAGCAAAGTCCTGAGTCAAGTTGCTCTGTGCACATTTTAATATCCACTCATCTTTTCTAAACCTACTTCTCATTTTCCTGTCTAAATCCTCATGACTTCATACTACCCGTTCATGCCTAAAGCATATTACTACCTCTGCATCAAAGCTGTTCTTTTTTTCTTTTTTAATGTTTATTTATCTTTGAGAAGGAGAGAGACAGAGCGTGAGCAGGGCAGGGCAGAGAGAGAGAGGGAGACACAGAATCTGAAGCAGACTCCAGGCTCCGAGCTGTGAGCACAGAACCCGATGAGGGGCTCGAACTCACAAACCATGAGATCATGACCTGAGATGCAGTCGGCTGCTCAATCGACTGAGCCACTCAGGCGCCCCATGCATTAAAAGCTATTCTTACTCACACTTCTTTTCTACCCAGATCTGATCTGGTCCATCTGTACTTCCCCCATCACTTAATCCCAACAACTGTTCTTGATTTTATCCTGTTTAGCACTGGATTATTACATTATCCCTCAGACATATCAAAAAGGGAGTGATATTATTTAACTCATATATTTGATACATATGGTTATCCAATTATATCATGAGCCCTTTAGTAGATAGGAACAGGACTTATATTTCAGTGTTTGGTATTTAATATTCAGTTTAGTATTTATATAGGTTCTTGAACATAGTACAAGCTTAAAGAATAACAAATGCTATAACTTCTTGAGATGGCTCACCAAGTTGTTATTCGTTTGTAATCATTTATGCTACATCAAAATGGGGAAATATTACATACAACAGTACATCATCTTTGTTTAATAAAATGCAATGTTAATGAGACCAAACATTCCGAATCTGTAAACTGTCATATCAATATTTCATACATTTAAATTAATTTGTGTCAGAAAACTTGATAAAACATAAACTATGTCTTAAAGAACAATTTAAAAATTAATACATACTATAAATCTTACATTATTGATTTCTGTTTCAAAAACTTCTACTAAACTTTTTACTAGAACTGCTAGGTCCCAATAGAACATTTGTTTGAAGGATTTTGAAGCTACATTTTCCCAAGGTGCAATACTACAATACATATTTCATTTTTTCCGTGAAAGATGACTCTGTTGGCAATGTTACCATCTAGAATACTGATTTGATTTCCTTTCTACACAGAACACGCATGTTATCACTTCATTCAAGGCACTGCAATCCCAAAAAAATGATCTTTGTATTGAGGACATCACTTTCAGTGACCATGATCTAGGGGATGTTGGTCCAATCAGTTACATTTCTCGGGGCACCTGGGTGGCGCAGTCAGTTAAGCGTCCGACTTCGGCCAGGTCACGATCTCGGTCTGTGAGTTCGAGCCCCGCGTCAGGCTCTGGGCTGATGGCTCGGAGCCTGGAGCCTGTTTCCGATTCTGTGTCTCCCTCTCTCTCTGCCCCTCCTCCGTTCATGCTCTGTCTCTCTCTGTCCCAAAAATAAATCAACGTTGAAAAAAAAAATTTAAGAAAAATTCACTACTCTGATTCTAATTTACTTTAAGTTGAGCATAGTCTAGAAGGGTAAAGAAGAAGGGAAATGATGTTTAGGGAGTGTCTGCTGTGTGGCAGGCAAGAAGCTAGACATTTCACATATGTAAGTCCTTTCTAATTGGCAGCTCCATCTAGTAATTTGCAGACAATCTTAATCTCCTTGTTAATTAGAATTACATAGTAAGTTGTGTGAATTTAGGGAGGGCAATCCAGTCTATGTTATCAATCCCATTTACATATATAACTTCTCATATTAAATTAAATACAATAAGATAGCTTGACAAAAATAGTTGAATCTGATGGATAATAACTTATTTCAATGATCTCTCCAATAATTTATCATTTCTACCCTATAGAGTATCTTCAGGTCATAAGTAGAATCCTGAGTTTTCATTCTCGTTATGAATATCGTGGGCTTTTGTATTACTATATAAAAGGTACTTTCAAAGTGCTGGGAATTCAAGAGTGAACAAAGCAGACAATGGCCCTGCTCTCCTGTGGGCTTACTTTCTCATGGGGTCAACAGGTAACAAATGTAAAGAAGATGTGAGAGATATAGATAAATGATATAGATAGATATAAATGATGATATAGATATAGATATAGATATAGATATAGATATAGATATAGATCCACAATGGAAATTACTCAGGATCAAAAATAATGATGTCTTGGGGGCACCGGACCCTGCCTCAGATTCTCTCTCTCTCTTTATCTATGCCCGCCTTTCTCAAAACAAAATGAACTTAAAAAAAGAATTGTATCTTGCCATTTGCAATTACATAGATGGAACTAGAGTGCGTTGCTAAGTGAAATAAGTGAGTCAGAGAAAGACAAATACCACATGATTTCACTCATATGTGGAATTTAAGAAATCAAACAAATGAACATAGGGGAAGGAAGGTGAAATAAAAAGATGGAGGAAAACCATAAGAGATTGTTAATGATACAGAACCAACAGAGTTGAGGGAGGAAGGTGGGTGGAGGGATGGATTAAATGGGTGATGGGTATTAAGGAGGGCACTTGCTGGGATGAGCACTGGTTGTATGTAAGTGATGAATCATTGCATTCTACTCCTGAAACCATTATTGTATTATATTTTAGCTAACCGAAATATAAATAAATATTTGAAAAAAAATGTAGTTCAGTGATATTAAGCGCCATTTAAAAAAGCCTTTATGGGGCGCCTGGGTGGCTCTGTCGGTTGAGCAACCAACTCTTGATTTTGGTTCAGGTCTCGATCCCAGAGTCATGGGACCCAGCCCCACATTGGACTCCATGCTAAGAATGGAATCTGCTTAAGATTCTCTCTCTTCCCCCCGTCCAACCATCTCTCTGTTCATGCTCTCTTTAAAAACAAACAAACAAAAAATAAAATGCAGAAACAAACAAACAAAAAACCCACCTTTGTTTGAGTAGGCCTTTTCCCTCTCTCTCCGGCTTTCTAGTAGAGTGGAAGTGAAAGTTTTGGACCCCTATTTCTCTACTTTTAGTCACAAAGGCTCCATGGAGTGAATGTTTACAATGATGAGTAGTAATGAAGATCAGGAACTTACAGAAACCTTCATAAAGTTCATCATAGATGATATGTGGTGGTTTTAATAACTACCCATCATTCAACTTGTCTTTTTAACTGTGACTTCTTCCTTGCAAGCTGGTAGACCCTGTTTTACTTATTTATATGCAAGTAGTAATTTCTATCAAACCCAGTTTTCATCTGTTAGTGATGGGCAGAGGAACTAGGGTGAACAAGGCTGAGGTAATACATCTTGAACTTAGGTTCTTTGATGAAACTGAGAGAAGAGAAACTAAGTGACTTAAGTGTTCACTTTTTTTAAGAATGTGGGGACATTCTGTACGTAATACTTATTTGCTCACATCTGTTGTAAAGACTCATCTGAATTTAATTTTGTTGATATTCTGGTGGGTCAAATTTTTTTTAAAACCATTGTTTGAAACTGATACAGATGGATCATGAAAAGAATAAAAAGAACATGTAAATCTCTACATTAAAAATGTAATATATTCTAAGTTTTACACACACACACACACACACACACACACACATGCGCACACACAAAACCCATGATTAAATAGCCAACCAGATATGTTTGAATGAAGCATTTGAAGATAATGCTACTTTCCCAGAATCTGTCTCCCTGCATCCCTGTGAGAACATCCAACCATTGTATTTATTGTAGTCAATTCTTTGGAGAATTAAAAGTGTCTCAATTTAGTTTTGCAATCTTTATTAACATCCATATACTGTCAACAAAGTTATGAAAAAGGAGGAGAAAAGGTAAATTAATAATCAATATGAAATATATGTATCTTAAATGTCTTCTCTTAGACTCAAAAACAAACCTAGATGTATATAAATTATAGCTAACAATGTAAGCCTACCCTTTCTCTGATTAGGTATGTTTTAACTTCTCTTCTAACAACTATTTGTCTAGTACAGTTGGAGGAAATCACATTAATGGGTGCAGGAGAGTCATTGATCATAGACTTTTCTATTAGTAATTTCTATTACACAGGCAATCTGCCTTAATACAATTACACAATTTCTCTTCGTTTGTCTAAACAAATTCTTTCCTTCTAGCTGCATAGTGGGGGATAATGTCCTCAGAACTATGGAAACAAGAGAATTTGTTCCATGCCAGTTTGTTTGTGGTAGGAAGACAAATTCTACATCGACATAAACCTGTAGGGTAGTTTCTTCCACTAGACTGGCGACAAAGAAATATATCATATATTTAAAGCAAAAGTCAAAACTATCAAATCTTTAGGATAAACAAAAGAATATACCTTCTTTACCTTGGAATAGGCAAGACTTCGTAACCAAGACCCAAAAAGCATTAATAATTAAAGAAAAGATTAATGATATGACCTTATTAAAATGATGAACTCACCAAGCCAATAAGACTCCATTAAGAGAATGAATAGCGAAAGCAGACTGGAGGAAATGACTTTAATACATCTTTGTTGAGGACTTATAGGCAGAATATATAAGAACTTCTAAAATCAATCACAAAAAATACAGAAAATCTGTTATCAGGAAATAAAAAATTAAAATGAGGATGAAGTATCTCTATAAAGGTACCAGAATGGCTAAAACAAAAATGAGAGATGATACGAAGTGTAACAAGGATGTGGAACAAAAGACACTCTAATAGGTTGCTTGGTGGGGGTGTAGATTGGTCATCTACACTTTGGCAGCTATAATTTGGCAGTATCTACTAGAGTGACTCATATGTACCTGCTATGACCCAGCACCTCCACGTCTGGCAATGAGTGTTTATGTCCATCAAATGATACATAAAAGATATTTCATACTGATGCAATTCATAATTGCCAAAATTCGGGAACAATTTCTATGTCTATAAACACCAAAATGAATAAATATATAGGTGTATATTCATCATTTGCATTCTAAAAAAATAGAATTACTACTGCAAGCAAGAACATAAATGAATTTATATCAAAAATATATATATAAAATAATTTCATTTGTTTGAAGCTTGAAATCAGGCATAACTGGTCTATGGTGACAACAGTCTACATACTATTAGAAGCTAACTCAGAGGCATCAGGAGGGCACCTTCTGAGGACTGGTAGTATTCTATATCTTCATCTGTGTGGTGGCTACCCCGGTGTTTACACATGTAAGAATTTATAGAGATACGCACTATGGATTTGTCTGCTTTACCATGTATGTTTTGTCTCAACACAAAATTAAAGAAAAATCCCTGAGTCAGAAGTTTTACAGAACTCAGTATTTATTTATTTTTTTAATGAAATTGATTGTCAAATTGGTTTCCATACAACACCCAGTGCTCATCCCAACAGGTGCCCTCCTCAATGCCCATCACCCACGTTCCCTTCCCTCCCACCCCCCATCAACCCTCAGTTTAGTCTCAGTTTTTAAAAGTCTCTTATGGTTTGGCTCCCTCTCTCTGTAACTTTTTATTTCCCCTTCCCCTCCCCCATGGTCTTCTGTTAAGTTTCTCAGGATCCACATAAGAGTGAAAACATATGGTATCTGTCTTTCTCGGTATGGCTTATTTCACTTAGCATAACACTCTCCAGTTCCATCCACGTTGCTGCAAATGGCCAGATTTCATTCTTTCTCATTGCCAAGTAGTATTCCATTGTGTATATAAACCACAATTTCTTTATTCACTCATCACTTGATGGACAGTTAGGCTCTTTCCATAACCCAGTATTTAAAAGATGGACCAGGTTTTACACAGTATTTAAAAGATGGCCAAGGTTTTAATGACAATAAAATTAAGATATTTTCTTGGGTGTGCTTTACTGAAACAATAAATTAATGGTCTTGAATTTGTAGAAGCTAACAATGAACAAATACATTCAATGAGTCACCTTGTTTGCCTAAGAAAGTAACAGACTTCTGTAGAGAAAATGATCTTTAATTCATATGTAAAAAATCTTCATAAATATGCAAAAATTACCCTTAGTTTAGTTCCAGTTCAACATTTTATACAGAGATAAATATGTAGCACTTGCTCAAAATAGCCTTGCTGAATTGGTTTTTGAAATCAGAGCAGTGAGTGTTTACTAATTTATTAAATATTTGTTTTGTATCTACTTCGTGAGAAGCACTAGACTCCTGTTGTGGTAGAAAAATCAGCAGCATTATGTAGACACAATCCCGTCCATAATAAAATATTATAGACACATACCTGACATTGACTCAAATTTGATACGAAAAATTTTAATCTTACTTGTTTACACATGATCCTTGTTCCGATATTTATTTTTAGTAGGCCAATACGTCCACACAAAAGAGCCAGGCATTAAATCGTATGGTAGGGATAATGAGTAATACTGCAGTTGTTACCAAATAACCTGCAAATGACTTCCTTGCTGAAAATCAAAGTCTCAAAACTTTATTACAGTCATATACTGATGCAAGAATTTATTCTAAAATAAATCTACTCATACTTGATAAAATTACGCCAAACGGTATATTTGGATGTCTCTCATGATAATAATGTGCTTGGGGATTTTAATTGAACCGTAAAATAAGACAGAAAAATATATTTCCATCCAAAAGTCAAGAAAATAAAGAAACTTCTTTTGTTATCTTGTTTTTATGAAAGTAGAATCTATTTATACTTTTTAAACTATTTCCGGAAGACCAAATTATGATGAATTATTCAAGAGAATGCCACCAAATAAGTCTGGAAGCATATGAGAAAATCTTCACAAGTAGAGACATTAAAGCGGGTTAAGAGCTTAGATTTGGAACTCATACCTGAGTTCTAATCTGTGTCCATTGTCCTTATATCTAAAGTTCCAGTACTAACCTTTACCTCATTAAAAAGTGTGAGGGTTAGGGAAGATAATGTATGTAAAGCTTTTGGCACAAGGCCAGGCACACTCTAAGTGGCCGTTAATTGAAATAAAAAGCGTATGCTTCAATAGATTAAGTGTAGACGGTTTATATCTCAGGTCAATATGCCACAAATTTCCCCTTCAATAACCTTGGGTAACACGAAGAAACCAGAGGATGCTGGAAGAAAGGAGTCAATCAAAGAGACTGAGAAGCTAAACACAGCAAATGAGTGATTTAGAACATATATACTTGGAGCAGACGGAAATTTGAATCACTGAAATATTTTTCTAACCATGATTAATGAGTATGGGAAACACAACATAAAATGGAAAAGTGGTTGGATATAATTGGGAAGCCATCTTTGGTAGTCAGAAGGACTCAGTCCAAAACAATAGGGCATCAGAAATTGAGTCAGAACAGCATGAGGCAGGAATCACATTTCAGGAAAGAATTTGTTTGCCGCCAAAATTGCACCCGCGTAGAGAATGACGGGATAGGAGCACATTTTGTCTGCAAAGCAAGCTGAACAGAAGTGCCTGCCGGAAGGTTTTGGCTTTTGAGAAAATAACAACAATGATAATAGCCCTTTGTGGTAATAGTGACTGGGTGTGGAAAGGGTCGGAGGGAAAACAAGTTTTGTGTTTTTAAAACTTTGCACCTTGATTGTGTGTGCGAGTGTGTGTAGTTCCCGCAACAAGTGCTTTTGATTAAATAAAGTGGGAGTTCCTAAAATGTAACATGTGCAATCATGTGCAATTGCAAACGTCTGAGGCCGTGAAGTCAGACAAATCTCATCTGTACATCATACTCACTGGTTGACCTGAGTCAAGTGATTTGACTTCTAAAGTTTGTCCTCTAGACGATGGAGATAATCAATGATTGTGTGGAATAAATGAGGGGATTGATACAGACTTGGAAGTCTGTTACCTCTCCAAATAAAGTGAAAGTGGTTGTCATTCAGCCCTGGGGCTCGCACTGTCTACACTGACTGCTACAGTGACATCTAGGGCATCATGGAACCTGGGGCCATAACAATTCCAGTCCATTGACCTTGATCACTCTGTAGTCACTCTGTTCAATAAAATTATATTTTAGCATGCATGTACTATATATAGATATATAGAGATATCTAGATCTAGATCTAGATCTAGATATATAGAAAGGGACACAATAAGGGGCGCCTGGGTGGCTCAGTCAGTTGAGCGTCGGACTTCTGCTCAGGTCATGATCTCCCGGTCTGTTGAGTTCGAGGCCTGCATCAGGCTCTGTGCTGACAGAGCCTGGAGCCTGCTTTGGATTCTATGTCTCCCTCTCTCTCTAACCCTCCTCCACTCGTGCTCTCTCCCTCTGTCTCTCAAAAACGAATAAACGTTAAAAAAAAATGTTTAAAAAAAGGGACACAATAAAATGGTGTTTTAGATCTTCAAAGGGATTGAAAAACTTCAGTGTACAGTATTAATTTATTCCTCAAACAATGTGAACGAGTTTTTTGTTTGCTTGGTTTGGGTATACACTTGTGACATTGATTCAATAAAAAAATGGTTACTTAACACCAAAAATACACGTGGAATCTCTCACACTGTGAGGGCAACCTGTAATAGTCTCATGAAACCTATTGATTCAGTACGCTTCAGTTCAGAAAATGTGGAATTCTTATTCTTGACCTCATACAGCTGCATTGACTACAGTTACATGAACAATGCATAAAAATTATTTAAGTACTTAATCATCCTTTTTGTTTGGTTTCCTAGAATGAAAAAATAACACTTTAAAGATGAATTCCTTGGGGCGCCTGGGTGGCGCAGTCGGTTAAGCGTCCGACTTCAGCCAGGTCACGATCTCGCGGTCCCCGTGGGTTCGAGCCCCGCGTCAGGCTCTGGGCTGATGGCTCAGAGCCTGGAGCCTGTTTCCGATTCTGTGTCTCCCTCTCTCTCTGCCCCTCCCCCGTTCATTCTCTGTCTCTCTCTGTCCCAAAAATAAATAAAAGTTGAAAAAAAAAATTAAAAAAAAAAAAGATGAATTCCTTGAAAAGCCTTTTCTTCCTATTTTTTCTTGCCTATTGAAGACTTTTTGACAAATACTCAAAGATAGCAAAAAATTAAAAATAATGACATGAGCGTGTTCAGAAAAGAGTTGAAAAACAAAAGATTTTCAAAGAGTGAAAGGACTACAATAAGCAATGTACATATTTATTCATTGATCTACTTCTGTATTAAATAAGTGTGAAGCAGCTTTCCAAATTAGATAAAAATATCAAAATTGAGACTATAAATGGCAAGAGAGAAAAGATTTAGACACTTCCTGGCAACAAAGGAGGAAAGGGAAGTGAGATGCCCTAAGTCTGCACCTGACACAAGGCTCCCCAGCTCGTCATAGGGTTACGCAAGTATTTGGAACAAAAGAATAGTCATGGTTGATGACAGGTACATGCTTTTGCCTACTATAGTTAAATTCAAGATTGTATATATTTGTGACAAAAGTACGAAAGTTATATAGGCTTATTTTCAGGACATCAGAAATATGCAAATTTGTATTTTTAACAGAAGAGAAATAACACTTTAAAATTTTTCTTTAAACAAACATTTCATTTAATTTGATAATACATTTCATATTAAAAAATAAAATAAAATAAATAAAAAATAAAACACATTTTATTTTATTTAGTTTTGCTTATTTACAATTTTTATTTAAATTCTAGTTAGTTACCATATAGTGTAATATTGGCTTCAGGAGTAGAATTAAGTGATTCATCACTTAAATATAGTGCCCATCCCAAGTGCCCTCCTTAATACCCATCACCCATTTAGTCCATGCCTTGCTAACCTTCCCCCCAGCAACTCTCAGTTTGTTCTCCATGTTAAGACTCTCTTATGGCATGCTTCCCTCTCTTGTTTTTCCCTTCCCTTATGTTCATCTGTTTTGTTTCTTAATCATATGGTATTTGTCTTTCTCTGACTGACTGATTTCGCTTAGCATAATGCAGCCTAATTCCATTCACATTGTTGCAAATGGCAAGATTTCATTCTTTTGGATCACCATTATACATATATATTATCTGTATATTCACATATACAACATCTCCTTTATCCATTTATCAGTCTATGGACATTTTGAGTTCTTTCCCGAATTTGGCTATCATTGGTAATTCTGCTATAACCCCTGGTGCACATGCCCCTTCAAATCAATGTTCTTGTATCCTTTGAGTAAATACCTAGTAGTGCAATTGTGGGATTATACGGTAGTTCTATTTTTAATTTTTTGACGAACCTCCATACTGTTTTCCAGAGTAGTTTCACCAGTTTGCTTTTCCACTAGCAGTGCGAAAGTATGCCCCTTTCTCCACATCCTTGCCAACATCTATTGTTTCCTGTGTTGTCGAATTTAGCTATTTTGATAGGTTGAAGTGGTATCTCATTGTAGTTTTTATTTCTATTTCCCTGATGATGAGTGCTGTTGAGTATTTTTTCATGTGTCTGTTGCCATCTGGATGTCTATTTTGGAAAAATATCTGTTCATGTCTTATGCCCATTTTTTTAACTGCATTATTTATTTTTTCGGTGATGCATTTGATAACTTCTTTATGCATTTTGAATACTAACGCTTTATCAGATATGTCATTTGCAAATATCTTCTATTACAAGGGTTGCCTTTTAGTTTTATTGATTGTTCCATCACTGTGCAGAAAAATTTTATCTTGATGAGGTCTCAGTAGTTCATGTTTGCTTTTGTTTCCTTTGCCTCTGGATATGTGTCTAGTAAAAAGTTGCTACAGCTGATGTCAAGGAGGTGTTCTCTAGGATTTGGATAATTTCCTGTCTCACGTTTAGGCCTTTCATCCATTTTGAGTTTATTTTTGCGTATGGTATGAGAAAGTGGTCCAGTTTCATTTTCTGCATATTGCTGTCTAGTTCTCCCAACACCATTTGCTGAAGAGACTTTTACCTATTGGGTATTTTTTCCTGGTCTGTTGAAGATTAGTTGACCATATAGTTGTGGGCACATTTCTGGGTTTTCTATCCTGTTCTGTGGATCTATATGTCTGTTTTATGCCAGGACCATACTGTCTTGATCACCACAGCTTTGTAATATAGCTTGAGGTTGGGAGTTGTGATGACTCCAGCTTTGCTTTTTCAAGATTGTTCTGCCTATTCGGGGTCCTTTGTGGTTCCATATAAATTTTAGGATTGCTTGTTCTAGCTCTGTAAAAAATGCTGGTGGTATTTTGATAGGGATTACATTAAATGTGAGGATTGCTTTGGGTAGTAAATACATTTTAACAATGTTTGTTCTTCCAACCCATGAGCATGGAATGTTTTTCCATTTCTTTGCATCATATTCAATTTCTTTGAGAAGTGTACTATTCTTTTCAGAGTACAGGTCCTTAACCTCTTTGGTTAAATTTATTCCTAGGATTCTTGGTGGGGGGGGGTGTTGGTGCAATTATAAATGGGATGATTCCTCGACTTCTCTTTCTGCTGCTTGATTTTTGGTGAATACAAATGCAGCAAATTTCTGTACATTGATTTTATATCCTGCAACTTTGCTGAATTTGTGTACCAGTTCCAGCAATTTTTTGGTGGAGTCTTTTGGGTTTTCTACATATAGTACCACGTCATCTGCAAATAGTGAAAGTTTGACTTCTTCCTTGCCAATTTGGATGCCTTTTATTTCTTTTTGTTGTCTGATTGCTGAGGCTAGGACTTTCAGGACTATGTTCAATAACAATGGTGAGAGTGGACATCCCTGTCTTGTTCCTGACCTTAGGGAGAAATTTCTGTTTTTCCCCACTGAGAATGATATTACCTATGGGTATTTTGTATATGGCCTTTATGATGTTGAGGTATATGCCCTCTATCCATACTTTGTTGAGGATTTTTTTTTTTAATCAAGAAAGGATGCTGTATTTTGTCAAATGTTTTTTCTGCATCTATTGACAGGGTCATACGATCTTATCCTTTCTTTTATTAATGTGGTGTATGATGTTGATTGATTTGCAAATATTGAACCAACTTTGCAACCCAGGAATAAATCCCACTTGATGGTGGTGAATGATTTTTTAATGTACTAGTATCTTGTAGAGAATTTTTGCAACCATGTTCATCAGGGACATGGGTCTGTAATTCTTCTTTTTTAAAAAACTTTATTTATTTATTTGGAGAGAGACAGAGACAATGCAAGTGGGGGAGGGGCAGAAAGAGACGGGGAGAGAGAATCCCAAGCAGGCTATGCTCTGCCAGTACAGAGCCCGATGCAGGGCTAAGACCCATGAAGCCGTGAGATCATGTCCTGAGTCAAAACTGAGATTCAGACACTTAACTGACTGAGCCACCCAGCACCCCAGTAATTCTCCTTTTTAATGGGATCTTTGTCTAGTTTTGGAATCAAGGTAATGCTAGCCTCATAGAATGAGTTTGGAAGTTTTCCTTCCATTTCTATTTTTGAAACAGTTTGAGAAGAATAAGTATTAACTCTTCTTTAAATGTCTGGTAGAATTCCAATGGGAAGCCATCTGGCCCAGAACTCATGCTTGTTGAGGTATTTTTTTTTTAATCAATTTATTTTCTGGTTATGGGTCTGTTCAAATTTTCTTTTTCTTCCTGTTTCAGTTTGGCGGTTTGTATGTTTCTAGGAATTGATCCATTCTACAACAACAAATTGGCCAATTTGTTGGCATATAACTTTTCATAATATTCTCTTATAATTATTTGTATTTCTGGGGTGTTGATTGAGTTCTCTCCTCTTTCACTTGTGATTTTATTTATTTGAGTCCATTTTCTTTTCTTTTTGGTATGTCTGGTTAAGGGTTTATCAATTTTATTAATTCTTTCAAACAATTAGCTCTTAGTTTTGTTCATCTGTTCTACTGTTTTTGTTTATTTCTGTATCATTTATTTCTTCTCTAATTTTTATTATTTATTGTATTCTGCTGGATGTAAGCTTTATTTGCTGTTCCTTTCTAGCTCCTTTAGGTGTAAGGTTATGTTGTGTATTTGAGACTTTTCTTGTTTCTTGAAGTAGACCTGTATTGCTATATGCTTTCCTCTTATGACTGCCTTCGCTGTATCTCAAAGGTTCTAGACTGTCATATTTTCATTTTCATTTGCTTCCATGTATTTTTTTAATTTCCTGATTATCTCTTTCATTCTTCAGTAAGATGTTCTTTAACTTCCATGTAGTTGTAGTATTTTCAAATTTTTTCTTGTGGTTGACTTCAAGTATCATAGCATTGTGGTCTGAAAATATGCATGGTATAATCTCAATCTGCCTATGCCTGATTTGTGACTGAGAACATGATATATTTTGGAAAGTTTTCCATTTGCACTTGAAAAGAATGTGTATTGCACTGTTTGAAGACGAACTGTTCTGGATATATCTCTTAAGTCCATCTGGTCCAGTGTGTCATTCAGAGCCATTGTTTCCTTGTTGATTTCCTGCTTAGATGATCTGTAAAAGGGGTGTTAAAATTCCCTACTATTATTGTAGTATTATCAGTGAGTTTCTTTATGCTTGTTATTAGTTGATTTATATATTTGGGTTCTTTCAAGGTGGGAGCATAAATATTTACAATTGTTCGATCTTCTTGTTGGATAGAACCTTTATTATGATAGAGTGCTTTCTTCATCTCTTGTTACAGACTTTGGTTTAAGATCTAGTTTTCTGCTATAAGTGTAGCTACTCCAGCTTTCTTTTGAGATCCATTAGCATGATGGATGGTTTTTCATCCTTTAGCTTTGGATCCAGAGGTGTCTTTAGATCTAAAATGAATCTCTTGTAGGCAGCATATAAATGGGTCTTATTTTTTTATACATTCTAATAGCCTATATCTTTTGTTTGGAGCATTTAGTCCATTTACATTCAGAGTGATTATTGATAGATATGAATTTAGTGCCACTGTGCTACCTGTAAAGTTGTTGTTTCTGGATAATTTCTCTTTTCCTTTCTAGTCTTTGTTCCTTTTGGTCTTTCCCACTCAAAGAGTAATATTTCTTGCAGGGTTGGTTTAGTGGTCATGAACTCATTTAGTTTTTGTCTGTTCAGGAAACTCTATAGAACTCTATAGAATCTCTCATTCTATTCTCAATGATTGCCTTGCTGGATAAGTATTCTTCACTACATATTATTCCCACTTTAGCACATTGAATATATCATGTCACTCCCTTCTGGCCTGCCAGGTTTCCATGCACAGATCTGCTGCTAACCTTATTTGTCTATGCTTTTCGGTTAGGGATATATTTTCTCTTGCTGTTCAGAATTCTTTCTTCATCTGTGTGTTTTGTAAACTTTATTATGATATGCCTTGGTGTTGGCTGCCTTTTGTTGATTTGGATGGGAGTTCTCTGTGCCTCCTGGATTTGAATGTCTGTTTCCTTCCCCCAGATTAAGGAAGTTTTCAGTTCTACTTTGCTCAAATAAATCTTATGCCTTCTTTTTCCTCTATTCTTCTTTGGGACTCCTAAGATAGGAATGTTACTATGCTTTATGGAGTTGCTGAGTTCTCTAAGTCTATATTCGTGATCCAATATTTTTTTCCTCTTCTTTTCGCCTTCATTATTTTCCATAATTTTATTTACCGCATCATTTATTCATTTCTCTGATTCTTCCATCCTTGTAGTCATTATATCCAGTCAGTTTTGCATCTCAGGTATAGCACTTTTTTTAATTTCAGCCTGCCTAGTTCTTAGGTCTTTTATCTCAGTGATGAAGGACTCCCTGGTTTCCTCTATGTTTTTCTAAAGCCCAGCTTATGATTGTTGTCTTAAGTTCTGGTTCAAGTATGTTACTTACATCTGTTTCATTAGCTCCCTGGACGTGACTTCTTCTTGTTCTTTCTTTGGGGCTGAATTCCTCTGTCATGGCATTTTGTCTAGGTCTCTCTGTCTTTTGTTTGTCAGGAAAGTCTGTGCCTGGTCCTATTTCCACTAGAGCTGAATCTCTGCAGCGCTCCACGATCAGTAGACCTGGTACTGTAGACCCAGTGTTTGCAGTGACTGAGAGGCAGAGCAGCAGTGGGCAGCAGTGGGCCTCTTCCCCAGAAAACCAGTCCAGTTTTGAGAAGAAGAGGTATTAAATCTTCTTGAAATATCTGGTAGAATTCCAATGGCTCTCGATCATACCTGCCCTGGTTTAAAAAAAAAAACAAAGTCACCTGCAGAATGCAGGCTAGCAGGGTTTGGTGTCGGTGGCTCCAGCCTCCACTGTATGTGCCGTGCCACTCACTGAACTTCATCCGTTCCGAGGGGACGGGTGCAAACGGCGTCAGCCCACTCTCTTTCTCGGGGAGGAGAGTTCGCACTTGCTGCTGCTCAGGAAGCCCTCGCAGAAGAGTGTCCTAGGCTTGTGTCAGATCCCTGCCTTCGCCCTGTCTGTGTCTGAGCCACCTGTCTGCCACAGCGGCACAGTGTTCCTGTGTTTCATCTAGGCACACATTTGGGTTTCAAGACTCCAAATTTTAGGGACCCAACACAGCAGGGACCCGTACAGATGCACTGGGGGAGGGTCTCTCCGCCCTGTGGCTGGTGCCACTTTGTCCCAGACAATCAGTCACACAACCAAGCAGGTGACTTGGAATTTATGACAATGCATGGCAAAAAGCCAGCATCCAGGTTGGTGGCCCTCAGCAGCTGCCTCTGCTTGTAGGCTAATAACCAGGGCAGCTCAATAGTGCCTGCAGGCTCTTTTGTCCCCTGAGGGGCAGTGCTGCCTCTCCCAAAGGCATCCCAAAAGGGGGAACTCTCTCTCCCAGTGAAATCCAGGGGATCCCCAGAGCACGCTCTCTGCTCCCCGGCTCTCTCCTGCACAGAAACACCACACTGCTAGGCCTGCCAGGCTCGACCCTGGTGATGGCACAAACTTCTAAAACTTCAGACTTTGGCTTTGTTGCTCATAAAAACTTGTGATAATCAGCCCCTCTCATGTTGCTAGTCAATGGTTTTGAGGAAATGTTTTCCTTAAGTAATTCCCTGCATGCTGCTTTATCTCTCTTTCTTTCTCTCTTTCTCTTGCTCCCCTCTCCAGGATCAAGGGTCCCTTCCCTCTAGTACGTGCAGTTCTTTGGTCCCCCACATCATACCTCCACAACTCCTAGCTTCCATGATGCGGCTTCTTTTCTCCCCCTAGCTGTGCATTTTGTTTTCTCTGTCCTCACTCAGATCGATCTCCTGGGTGTTCAGAATGATTTGATACTTACGTAGCTGTGTTTGAGGCAGGCAAAAGGTCCTCCTCTTACTCCACCATCTCCACTCTGCTCTCAAAGCCCATTTTACCTTAGAAGCTTTAGAATCACCGAATTATTGCCAAAAAGAGTACAGAGAATTCTGCTATATCCCATCCCCTAATTTCTTTATTATTAATATCTCATATTGGTATGGTACCTTTGTCACAAGTGATAAACAAATGTTGGTAAATTATTGCTAATTAACATCCATACATGTTTCAGATCTCCTTGGTTTTCCCCTAATGCCCTTTTCCTGTTCTAGAACTTTATCTAGATATTACATTACCTTTAGTAGCAATGTCTCCTTTGGCCCTTCTTGGTTGTGATGGTTTCTCAGACTTTCTTTGCTTTTGATGGTCATGACTGTTTTGATGATGACTGGTCAGATACCTTGTCAATTATTCATCAGTTGGAATTTGCCTGATGTTTTTCTCATGATTAGACCAGGATTATAAGTAATGCGCATTGAGGAGGGCACCTGTTGGGATGCACACTGAGTGTCGTATGGAAACCAACTTGACAACAAATTATATATATAAAAAGAAGGATTGTAAATAATGGAGAAGGAACACATAGGTAAACTGTCATTCTTATCACATGTCCAAAATACATACCATCAATGTGACTCATCACTGCTGATGTTAGCCTTTTCTGTTTTTTAGACCATACTTACTCCCCTTCCATAATGTGCTCTTTAAAAGAAAGTCACTATGGAGGCGCCTAGGTGGCTCAGTTGGTTAAGTGCTTAACTCTTGACTTTGACTCTGGTCACAGCCTCACAGTTTGTGACTTCAAACCCCAAGCTGGCTCTGTGCTGACAGTGCGAAGCCTGCTTGGGATTCTCTCTCTCTCTGCCCCCATTCTCATGTGTGTTCTCTCTCTTTCTCTCTCAAAATAAATAAGTAAACACTACAAAAATAAATATAAAAGAAAGTCACCATGTGCAGTCCACACTTAAGGAATGGGGAGTTGTGCCTCACATCCTTCAGGGCAAAGAATCAGCATTATTCAAGAAAAATATTCTAAATTATTTGAAATTCTTCTGCACTAGAGGTTTGTCTAACATATCCAGTTTATTTATTTAATCATGTACTTACTTTATATTTTGGCTTATAATCCAACACCGTCATATTTGTTTTGTTGCTCAAATTCATCCAGCTTTGACCATTGGGAGGCCTTTCAGTTGACTTTTACACCCTTTTGTCATATTGTGTCTGTGTGTGTGTGTGTGTGTGTGTGTGTGTGTGTGTGTGTTTGGCACTGTCTTATTTTCTGACTCTACAGAACACTCAAGGCCGTGTATTTCCTGTGCCAGTGTCATGATCAACCACATCTCCATAGAATTCTGGCTCCTTTTGTTGATAAATTTTGCTAAAAGTTAAGATCTGGGTTGCCCTTGTTTCCGGGCCGTCTCAGCTGATAGATCAAGAATAGATATATGAGCACCTGGGTGGCTTAGTCAGTTAAGCATCTGACTTCCTGATTTCTGGTCAGGTCATGATCTTGTGCTTTGGGAGTTCAAGCCCATCCACCTTTATTGCAGAGCCTGCTTGAGATATGTGATATGTAATCATATATGACTGTGGTTTTAATTTGAAATTTTTGTTGACGTATGATATTAAGAATTTCACTATATTTTTATTTGCCATCTGTACATCTTCTTTGATGAAATGTCTGTTCAGCTCTTTTGATCATTTCAATTGGCTTATTTATTTCTTTTCTTTTTAATGTTTTTGTTATTAATTTTTGAGAGAGAGAGAGAGAGAGAGAGAGAGAATAGAGCATGAGCAGAGGAGAGACAGAGAGAGAGGGAAACGCAGAATCCCAAGCAGGTACCAGGCTCCACGCTGTCAGCACAGAGCCCGACGTGGGACTTGAACCCATGAACCCATGTCAGATGCCCAGTCACCTGAGCCACCCAGGTACCCCAGGCTTATTTATTTCTTATTGTCGAGTTTTAACATTTCTTTGTATATTTTTGATATGAGGCTTTCATTAGATATGTGTTTTACAGGTGTTTTCTTCCAGTGTGCATCTCGTCTTTTAATTCTCATAACAGTGTCTTCAGCAGAGAAGAAATTTTTAATTTCCATAAAGTCCAAATTATCAATTTTCTCTTTCTTGGATCATAATTCTGATGTATTTAACAGCTCGCCTTTAAACCTTTAGTGAGAGATTTTTCTATTGTATTTTCCACTAGAAGATGTATAGATTTACATTTTACATTTAGGACTATGATCCATTTTGAGTTAATTTTTGTCAAAGGTGTAAGATCTAAGCTTTGTAGTATTTTTTGAAAATAAACACAATTTGGGGCGCCTGGGTGGCACAGTCGGTTAAGCGTCCGACTTCAGCCAGGTCGCGATCTCGCGGTCCGGGAGTTCGAGCCCCGCGTCGGGCTCTGGGCTGATGGCTCAGAGCCTGGAGCCTGTTTCCGATTCTGTGTCTCCCTCTCTCTCTGCCCCTCCCCCGTTCATGCTCTGTCTCTCTCTGTCCCAAAAAAAAAAAAAAAAAAAAAAAAAAGTTGAAAAAAAAAAAAGAAAATAAACACAATTTTCCAGCACCATTCGTTTGAAAGACTTTCTTCATTGAATTGAAATACTTTGTCAAAAATCAAGTTATGATATTTGCGTGGGTTTATTTGTGCGCCCTGTCTTCTGGTTCATTAATCTATATGCTTATTTTTTGCTGACAGTAGATTGTCACTATTAGGTTAACATTGTAGTAAGTCTGGAAATACGGTAATTTGCACCCTCCAACTTTGTTCTTCTTCAGTCTTGTATGGCTATTCTAGGTCTTTTATCTTTCCATTTCAAAGAATCAGTTTGTCAGCTTTTACAAAATATCTTGCTTGGATTTTGATTTTGATTGTGCTGAATCTGTAAAATTAATCCCATAAAAGTGAATATCAATATTATTGACTCTCCAAATTATAAATATGGAATAGGATTTTATTTTAGATTTTCTTTTATCAGTGTTTTATATTTTTCTGCATATAGATTCTCTACACTTTTCATTTGTATACCAAAGTATTTTATTTATGTGCTATGTAAATTGTATTATATATTTAAGTTCAGTGATTCACTTAAGACATATAAGAAAGTCATTGAATTATTTAAAATTTTTTTTAATGTTTATATATTTTTGACAGAGAGAGAGAGAGAGAGAGAGAGCATGAGTGAGGGAGGGGCAGAGAGAGAGGGAGACACAGAATCCAAAGCAGGCTCCAGGCTCTGAGCTGTCAGCACAGAGCCCGACACGGGGCTCCAAGTCACAGACCGCGAGATCATGACCTGAGCCGATGTCGGACTCTCAACTGACTGAGCCACCCAGGTGCCCCATTGAATTTTTAAATGTTAACTTTGTATGCTGCAATCTTGCTAAACCTACTTATTAGTTTGCAGTTTTCCTTCAATTTTTAAGATTTTCCATAGAGTCAACCATGCAATCTGCAAATAAATATGGTTCATTTTTTCCTTTCCATTCCATGTATTTCCTTTTCTTCTCTTAGTAGAAATTCCAGTACCATATTGAATAGGAGTGGTGACAGAGGACATCCTTTGTTTCTAATTTTAGGACTAAAGCATACAGTTTTTTGCCATAATAGAGGCTTTGTGTAAATGTTCTTTATCAAATTTAGGATGTTCCCCCTTTATTCCTTTTGCTGAGAGTTTTTAATAATGAAAAGACCTCAAATTGTGTCAAAGTTTTTGTCAATATTTATGACGATATGATTTTTTTCCTTTAGTTTGTTGATTCTATATATGACAGTGATTTATTTTCTAATGTTGAACTAAACTTGCACATGTGAAATAAATACCACACGGGCATGATGTATATAATATTTTTTATGCTTTGCTAAAATCAATTTGCTAATAACCTGTTGAAAATTTCTATCTATGTTCTTGAGAGATAATATGTTATTTTTCTTTTATTTAATGTTTTGTTTTATTGGTTTTGGTATTAGGGTAATTCTATACATATAGTATGAGTTCAGAAGTTTTCCCATGCTTCTATTTTTAAAACATTTTTTTTTAACGTTTATTTATTTTTGAGACAGAGAGAGACAGAGCATGAACGGGGGAGGGTCAGAGAGAGGGAGACACGGAATCTGAAACAGGCTCCAGGCTCTGAGCGGTCAGCACAGAGCCCGACGCGGGGCTCGAACTCACGGACCGTGAGTTCGTGACCTGAGCCGAAGTCGGCCGCTTAACCGACTGAGCCACCCAGGCGCCCCCCCATGCTTCTATTTTTATCCAGAGATTGTGGAGAGTTGGTATAATTTCTTCGGAGAGTTGGTATAATTTCTTCCTTAATGTTTCTTGTAATTTATCAGTCAAACCATTTTGTCTGGTGAATTTGTTTAGAAGGTTACTAGTCATTGATTCCAATTCTTTAATACACATTGGGCTATTCAGGTTATCATCTCTTTGTATGAGTTATGGTAATTGATCTCCTTCAAAGAAGTGATATATTTCATCTGCCTATCAGTTTTATGATCATAGACTTGTCCTTTTTTTTCCTTGTTAATCCATTTAATGTAATTGATAACATTAGCGTTGATCACTTCTACATTTCTTATATTGATAATTTGTTTGTTTTCTCTGCTTGCTTGTTTGCTTGCTTGTTTTGTTTGTTTGTTTGTTTTGCCTGGCTAGAAATGTATCACTTTTATTGATATTTTAAAAATTCCAGGTTCTTTTTTTTTTGTCTGTTTCATTGATTGATATCATTATCCTGTTTTAAATTTCATTGGTTATTGCTCAAATTTTTATTATTCCTTTTTTGTGCTTTCTTTAGATTTAAATTGCTTTTCTTTCTCACATTTCTAAAGTAATATCATAGACTATTCATTCTGGTTTTTTTTTCTTTTTAAAACTTTGAAAACATAAATTTCTCACTGAGTGCTGCTTTCTCTGTCTTCCACACATTTTGATAAAATATATTTTTATTTTCTTTTAAGTTAAAGTATTTTAAAATTTATCTGAAGAATTCTTCATTTACCCACATGTTGTTTAAAAGTAAACTGTTTGATTTCCAAATATTTGGGAAAGGTCTAGGTACTTCTCTGTTATTGTTTTCTAGTTCAATTCTATTGTTGCCTGAGAACAATTTGTATATTTTCTATTCTCTTAAATTTTTCCTTTATTCTGTTATTCCTTTATTCCGTTAATGAGGGTATTACATTGATTATCATATGTTAAACCATCTTGCATTTGAAGAATAAATCTCCGTTGGGTTGGTCGTGGTATATAATTTTTTAAAGGGCTTTGAATTGTTTGTTAGTATTTTGTTGAGGATTTTTACATCTACACTCCTCAGGGATATTGGCCTGAATTTTTCTTATAATGTTTTTATCTGACTTTGTTATCAAGGCAATGATGTCTTTACAGAATGATGTTGGAAATACTGTCTCCCCTTCAATTTGTTCAAAGAGTTTGAAGATGATTTGTGTTGATTCAATTCTATTAAATTTTTAATGGGTGTGTTTTATGGTCTGGATTGTGGTCTATCTTGATAAATGTTCCATGAAAATTTGAGAACAATGTGTATTCTTCAGTTGTTAAATGTATTCTATAAATGTCAATTAGAGCAACTCAATTGATAGTGCTGACCAGCTTAATAAATTTTTATTGCTTTCTTCATGCTTCATTTTTCAATAACTGATGAGATATGTTGACTTCTCCAGATATAATAGCAGATTGGTCTTTTACTCCTTTCAATTCCATTAGTTTTTGCCTCACATATTTTGATGTTGTATTGTTTGGTGCATATACATTTAAAGTTTGTCTGTTCTCTGAGGAAATTGATCCCTCATAGGAAATTGAGCCCTTAATACTTGTATAACTCCCCTTTTCCCTGATAATTTGCCTTGCTCTGAAGGCTGCCTTACCTGAAATTAATACAGCTACTCGAGCTCTCCTCTGATTAGTGTTAGCATGGCACATACTTCTCCATCATTTTACCTCTAACCTATCTCTGTTTTACAAGTGATTTTTTTGTGGACAACACATAGTTGATTCTTGTTTCTTAAACATAAATACTAATAATTTCTGCATCTTAATTGATATATTTAGATAACCAACATTTGAAGTGATTATTTATATATTTGGATTAATATCGACTATGTTTGAGGTCTCCTCTACTTATTGCTAAAGGTTTCCTTGTCTGCTTTCTATCCTTTGTAAAGTGGAAGTATAATTAGCACACAGTGTTATACTAGTTTCAGGTGTATAACATAATAATTCAACAATTCCATACATCACTCAGCGTTCACCACAATAAGCGTCATCACCATTGGTCACCAAACAACATTATTACAGTCTTCTGGACGATATTCCCTATGCCGTATTTTCTCATTTCCATGACTTAACTGTTTTGTAACTGGGAGCTTATATTTCTCAATCCTTTTTATCGATTTCACCCATTCCCCTGCCCACCCCTCTAGCAAACACCAGTTTTTTCTCTGTAATTATGAGTATGGTTTTTTGTTTGTTTGTTTGCCTCTTTTTTCCTTTGTTTTGTTTCTTAAATTCTGACCATTAGTGAAATCACATATTTGTCTTTTTCTGACTGATTTCACTTATATCCTCTATATCTATATATCTATCCATATTATTGCAGATGGTAAGATCTCAGTTTTTAAAGTCAGTTTTTAATAGATCTCAGTTTTAAATACACACACACACACTCTTCTTTATCCATTTATCTACCGATGGACACTTGGGTTGCTTCTATACCTTGGCTATTTTAAATAATGCTTCAATAAACATAGGAGTGCATACTGGCAAGAATACACAGTGGGAAAAGGATAGTGTCTCCAATAATTGGTGCTGGGAAAACTGTACAGCTACATGTAAAAGAATAAAAATGGACCATTTTTTTAGACCATACCCAAAAATAAACTCAAAATGGCTTAAAGACCGAAGAAAAAAAAAATAAAAGAAAAAAAAAAGAAAAAAGAAAAGAAAAAAAAAGACCTAAGTAAGAGACCCAAAACACTAAAACTCATAGAAGAAAATGTAGACAGTAATTTCCTTGACATAAGCTGTATGAACATTTGTCTAGATTTGTATCCTTAAGCAAGGGAAACAAAACCAAAAATAAACTATTGGGGCTACACCAAAACAAAAAGCTTTTGCACAATGAAGGAAGCCATCAACAGAAAGAAAAGGCAATCTACTGAAAGGTATACAATCTTTCCAAATGATATATCTGATAAGGGGTTACTATTCAAAATCTGTAAAAATATATATATATACGACTCAACAACACACACACACACACACACACACACACACACACACACAAAACAATCCAACTAAAAATGAGCAGAATGTATGAATAATGTTTTTCCATAGAAGACATGGAGATGATCAAAACATATCTAATGAAAGTTGCTCAACATCACTAATCATCGGGGAAATGCAAATCAAAACAACAATGAGCTATCACCTCACACCTCTGAGAATGGCTACGATAAAAAGGACAAGAAACAACCAGTGTTGGAGAGGATGTGGAGAAGAAAGAGACTTCGTGCACTGATGGTAGGAATGCAAATTGGTGCAGCCACTATAGAAGACCATATGGAAGTTCCTCAAATATTCAAAAAAAAGAAAAAGGAATGTCATATGCTCTAGTAATGCCACTACTGGGAGTTGACACAAAGAAAAGGGAAACACGAATTCAAAAATATATATGCCTTTTACAGCTTGATTTGAACATTTTTATGATTCCATTTTATGTCCTCTTTCAACATATCAATTGTACTTTTTCAATTTTTCTTTTAGTGCTCCCCCTAGGGCTTGTAACATAGATTATAACTAATTGAATTCCACCTTTAAACAAACTATTCAGCTTCAAGTTACTGCAGGTAACAGAGAATTCCCAATACCACACTCATATCCCTTGAAATTTGGATTTCACTTATAATTAAATAAGTAAATTATAGACACAAAGAATTAAATAATTAAATAAATCTTTAGTCCGTGATCAATCAACATTTTGTTACCATTATTACTTTTAACAACCGAACTGTATCTTTTAGATCTATTAAAATTATAAAATATTTTATTAGCAGTCGTACCCTCTCTTGTGGTCTTTCTTTTGGTATGCTGATCCAAGATCCTGATATCAGATATTTTCCTTCTTCCTGAAACAATCTTTTAAAATATCTTCCAGGGCAAGTTTGTGGGCCATGAATTCTCTTGGTTTTTATCTATCTGCGCATGACTTTCCTCCTCATTTATTTTTGAAGGGTAATTACACTCCACATAGAACTTTAAGAAAATAGAGGGGATTTTTTTCCCAACACTATAAATATTTAATCTATTTCTTCTTGCTTACGTGGTTTATAACAAGAAGTTTAATGTATTTTTATCCTGCTCCTCCATAGGCAAGGATTTTCACCTCTGAATCCTTTCATAGAATTTTCTTTGTCTTCTGTTTTCTGTAATTTGAATATGATATGAAGTGAAAGTTTTGTTTTTTGTTTTTAGTTTTTTGTTTTTCCCTTATCGGATGTTCGATGAGCTTCCTGGTTCTGTGGTTTGGTGTTTGCCATTAGTTTAAGAATGTTCTCTCCGGGGAGGGGAGGGAAGTTGGTAGTGGAGTCCGAGGACCCTAGACTGGTCTCATCTCACAAACACAACTAGATACCTATCAAATCATCCTAAAAACCCCAGAAACCAACCTGAAGCCTGACAGAAAGAAACTTGACAGCCAAAGGGAGAGAAGAGGCCACACTGAAGAAAGTAGGACAAGCAGAGACGTAGTTTAGGGGAGAAACATCACACGTGGTGTGGAGGAGAGGGAGCCATGGTCAAAGAGAAGGGCAAGAGAGAGAAGACCACACGGAAGAATGCGCAAGAAAAACACTTCCCCAGAGACACCGGCTGGGAAAATGAGAAGGGCTGAGTTCTGTGAGCGCAACCAGCGCAACTTAAAGCCTAGAGTTTTAAAGGTTGGCAGCCTTGGCTGGGATAGAGTCCTGAGTGTGTTGCCCTAATCCAGGAGAGAAGGCAAGCAGGCAACCCAAGACAGAAGGTGTGGAAACAGCTATCTGACAAATACTTGTACACACGGCATGAAGATGATTCACTCTTGTTGAAGTGCTTCCCTGAAAGGCAGCCTTCACTGGAAATGCCTCTCCAAGGACAAAGAATCTGGTTGCACCATTTCTTGATCCCACCCCTCAACATAAACACAGAGAAAACCTAGGAAAAGCAGCACAGGGCCCATATTGGCTGCCCAACCTGCTTACACCGAGTTCCACACCCTGGCACCTGGTGGGACGACCCTTCTCAGTCAAGCTTGCATCGGCCCCAACATGATAGGCCTCTCCCCCAGAAGACCAGCAGAAACCCCAGGGCCCACACCATGTCTCCTGACCAGAAAGTTCTGCAGTGCTTCGATTCTAGTGGAAATAGGCTCAAGTCTCATTTTACAAGCAGACCGGAGCACACCTCGTTTTTAAAACTCACCACATTCTGGGGCGCCTGGGTGGCGCAGTCGGTTAAGCGTCCGACTTCAGCCAGGTCACGATCTCGTGGTCCGTGAGTTCGAGCCCCGCGTCGGGCTCTGGGCTGATGGCTCAGAGCCTGGAGCCTGTTTCCGATTCTGTGTCTCCCTCTCTCTCTGCCCCCCCACCCCGTTCATGCTCTGTCTCTCTCTGTCCCAAAAATAAATAAAAACGTTGAAAAAAAAATTAAAAAAAAAAAAAAACTCACCACATTCTGACCAAGGACCAAACACTGGCCACTGCAGGCAAGGACAGCCTCTGCAACAACTGACCAAAAGGACAGAGCAGCCACAACACAATGGCAAAGCGCATGCAGAGTGCACACCGGAAACACTCCCTGAAGCACCAGGCCCTGGGCACTACCTGACCTCTTCCTTGTAAAGCCATTATTCTCAGGAGCGGAGCGGGACACATAACTGGCCTTACTAACACAGAAAAGGCAGATAATTAGACAAAGGTCAGAAGAGAAGAATTTATCCCAAATGAAACAAGAAGATCAGGCCACAGCCAGAGAGCTAAGTGAAATAGATGGAACATGCTTGCTGGGGAATTTCAAGCAACAATCATAAGGATAATCACTGGGGGGGGGGGGGGGGGAGAAAACAATAGAAGACTTCAGGGATACGTTTACCACAGAAATTAAAGAGTTAAAAAAACCAATCAAAAATGAAGAATACAAAAACTGAAGTTGGAAGCATGCTTGATGCAATGAACGGAGAAATGAATTAGTGACCTAGAAGACAAATCTACAGAAAGATGTTGTATTTCTACAGACCAATAATGAAGCAGCAGAAAGAGAAAATAAGGAATCAATCCCATTTACAATTGCACCAGAAATTATAAGATACCTAGGAAGAAACCTAACTAAAAGGTGAAAGCTCTATACTCTGAAAACTATAAAACACTGATGGTAGAAGTGGAAGACGACACAAAGAAATGGAAAGACATTCCATGCTCACGTGTCAGAAGAACAAATATTGTTGAAATGTCCCTTCCTCTCCAAACAATCTACCCATTTGATGCGATCTCTGTCAAAATAGCAACAGCATTTTTCACAGAGCTAGAACAAACAATCCTAAAATTTGTATGGAGCCACCAAAAACTCCAAATGGCCAAAGCAACCTTGACCAAACAACGACAACAACAACAAAAAGCTGGAGGCTTGACAATTCTGGACTTCAAGTTATATTACAAAACTGTAGTGATCAAAAAGTATGGTACTGTTACAAAAGCTAGAAATGAACCCATCACCGTATGGTCGATTAATCTACACCAAACAGGAAAGAAAATCCAATGGAAAAAGACAATCTCTTCAACAAATGGTGTTGGGAAAACTGGTCACCAACACGCAAAAGAATGAAACTGGAACACTTTCTTACACTATACCCAAAAATAAATTCAAAATTCATGAAAGACCTAAATGTGAGGCAGGAAACCATGAGAATCCTAGAGGCAATAACCTCTTTGGCATTGGCTCTAGCAACTTCTTCCTAGACACATAATGAGAGGCAAGGGAAACCAAAGCAAAAACAAACTATTGGGGCTTCATCCAAATAAAAAGCTTCTGCACAGAAAGGAAACAAGCAACAAAACTAAAAGGAATGGGAGAAGATAGTTGCAAATAACCTATCCGATAAAGGGTTAGTATCCAAAATGTATAAAGAGCTTATCAAACTCAACACACAAAAAAATGGATAATTCAATTAAGAAATATGCAGAAGACATGAATAGACTTTTTTCCAAAGAAGTCATCCAGATGGCCGACAATGAAAAGATGCTCAACATCACTCATCAGCCGGGAAATTCACATCAAAACTACAATGAGATACCACCTCACACGGGTCGGAATGGCTAAAATCAACAACATAAGTAACAACAGGTGTTGGTGAGGATGCAGAGAAAAGGGAACCCTCCGGCACCGTTGGCAGGAATGCAAACTGGTGCAACTTCTCTGGAAAACAGTATGGAGGTTCTTCAAAATGTTAAAAATAGAACTACCCTGTGATCCAGTAATTGCACTTCTCGATATTAACTTAAAGGATACAAAATATTCATTTGAAGGGAAACACACACCCTGATGTTTATAGCAGTATTATCTACAATAGCCAAATTATGTAAACTGCCCTAGTGTCTGTTGACTGATGAATGGATTAAGAACTGGTGAATATGCACAATGGAACATTACTCACCCATAAAAAAATAATGAAATTGGGGTGCCTGGGTGGCTCAGTCGGTTAAGTGTCTGACTTTCGCTCAGGTGGTGATCGCACAGTCTGTGAGTTCGAGCCCCGCGTTGGGCTCTGTGCTGATGGCTCTGAGCCTGGATCCTGCTTCAGATTCTGTGTCCCCCTCTCTCTGCCCCACCCCCACTCATGCTCTGTCTCTCTCTGTCAAAAATAAATAAACATTAAAACTTTTAAAAAAATAAAAAATAATGAAATGTTGCCATTTGCAATCACATGGATGAAGTTAGAGTATTATGTTAAGTGAAATAAGTCAGTCAAAGAAAGACAAACACTGTATGATTCCCCTCGTCCCCAGCCACTGTTAACTCTATTCTGCTTTCTGTTTCTGTGAATTTGACTATTCTAGGGACCTCATGTAAATGGAATCGT
Source organism: Herpailurus yagouaroundi (assembly GCF_014898765.1). Taxonomy (NCBI): domain Eukaryota; kingdom Metazoa; phylum Chordata; class Mammalia; order Carnivora; family Felidae; genus Herpailurus; species Herpailurus yagouaroundi. The sequence goes on along the minus strand of NW_024412406.1, from coordinate 30,641,455 downwards.
AAAATATGTGTCCTTGGTCTCTGGCTTATGTCTCTTAGCATGTTTTTATAATTCATTTATGTGACAGCATGTAATAGGATAAGTCCCATTTAAAGCTGAATAATATTTCATTGTGTGGATATATCACATTTATCAAATATCAGATTTCCAAAGATATCCTTTTGCCTATTATGAGTGGTGTTGCTACGAACATTCATTGAGTATCACTTTTTAATTTTTTAGATATGTATCTAAGAGTAGAATGCCTGAGTCACATGCTTATATTGTGTTCAACAATTTGAATTTCTATCAGTAATGTACAAGGGTTCTAATTTTTTTAATTTTATTTTTTAATTTTTTAAATTTACGTCCATATTAGTTAGCATATAGTGCGACAATGATTTCAGGAGTAGATTCCTTAGTGCCCCTTACCCATTTAACCCATCCCCCCTCCCACAACCCCTCTAGTAACCCTCAGTTTGTTCTCCATATTTATGAGTGTCTTTTGTTTTGTCCCCCTCTCTGTTTTTATATTATTTTTGTTTCCCTTCCATTATGTTCATCTATTTTGTCTCTTAAAGTCCTCATATATTTTTAAATATCCTTGCCAACACTTGTTATTTATTTATTTATTTATTTATTTATATTATCACTATCTTTTTTTTTTTTTTTTAATTTTTTTTTCAACGTTTATTTATTTTTGGGACAGAGAGAGACAGAGATGAACGGGGAAGGGGCAGAGAGAGAGGGAGACACAGAATCTGAAACAGGCCCCAGGCTCTGAGCCGTCAGCCCAGAGCCTGACGCAGGGCTCGAACTCACGGTCCGCGAGATCGTGACCTGGCTGAAGTCGGACGCTTAACCGACTGCGCCACCCAGGCGCCCCTTCAGCAAAAATTATATTATCACTATCTTAATGCACGGAAAGTGGTAGTTCATTGTTGTTTTTATTACATTTCCCTAATGACTAATGATGCTGAGGGCCTTTTCATGTGTTTCTTGGCCATTTACATATCATTTTTGGAGAAGGAAATAATAAAGATAGCAGAAATTAATGAAATAAAAAACAAAACAATGTGAAAAAAATATGAAGACAAAATTGATTCTTGAAAAGATTAAGAAATGTAGCAAATCTTTAACAAGTCTGAGCAAGGGTTTCTTCTATAGAAAGAATAAACACAAATGACTAATATGAAAATTGATAGAATGTATTTCACTACAGATTCTACATACTTAGAACATTTTCTGTCAATAGACTTAAAGATCCACAAATTTGTTGGGGAAAAAACTTCATCAAAAGAGATGCAGGAAAAAATTTGAAGCTGTATATATTTTTTAAAGAAATTATATTTGCAATTAAAAATATTCTGACAGGAAAAGAATCTCAGAGCCCAAGTCCTCACTGGAGAATTCTATCAAAATTTTAAAAACAACAAAAAAAATACATAACTATTTTTAGAAAATAGAGGAAAAATAAGTTGACAATGACATTATAAGAAATAATATTTTAGGGGTGCCTGGGTGGTTCCATTGGTAGAGCATCCAACTCTTGATTACAGCTCAGGTCATGATGTCAGGGTCGTGGGATTGAGTCCCACATCAGGCTCCACACTGAGTGTGGAGCTTACTTAAGACTCTCACTCTCTTTCCCTCTGCCTCTCTCCCCTACTTGTGCTCTCTCTCTCTCTCTCTAAAACAAAATATAAAAAAAGAAAGAAAGAAAAAATATTTCAGATATGAGATTGCTGGATCATATATTCTTTTTCTTTTTCTTCTTTCTCTCTTTCTCCTTCTTTCTTCCTCCCTTTTCTTTCTTTCTTTCTTTCTTTCTCTTCTTCTTCTTCTTCTTCTTCTTCTTCTTCTTCTTCTTCTTTTGAGGAAACTCCACACTGTTTTCCATTGTTGTTGCATCAGTTCTTATTCCCACCAACAGAGCAAAAATGTTGCAATTTCTCCGCATCCTTGCCAACACTTGTCATCTTTATGTTTGTGTGTTTTGTTTTCTTTTGATTATACCTGTCCTAACAGGTGTGAAATACTTATCGGCCATTTGTATATATTCATTGGAGAAGTGTTTACTCAGATCCTTTGCTGATTTTTTATTCAGGTAATTTATTATTATCATTATTATTATTAGCTATTGAGTTGTTAAAGTTCCTTATATATGTTGGGTATTAACCCTTTGAATATGGACATATGGTTTGCAACCATGTTCTCACATTCCATGGGTTGTCTTTTCATTTTATTGATTGCTTTCTTTGCTGTGCAGAAGAGTTTTAGTTTGCTATAGTCAGTTTGTTCATTCTTACTTTTTAAAAAATGTTTCTGTTTATTTTTGAGAGAGAGAGAGAGAGAGAGAGACAGAGTGTGAGGGGGGAGGGGGGGCAGAGACACAAAATCTGAAGCAGGCTTCAGGCTCTGAGCTGTCAGCACAGAGCCCGAAGCGGGGCTTGAACCCGGGAACCATGAGATAATGACCTGAGCTGAAGTTGGGTGCCCAAATGACTGAGCCACCCAGGAGCCCCAATTCTTACTTTTGTAGCCTCTGCTTTTCCGTGTCATATCCAAAGAATCATTGTCAAGACCAATGTCAAAAAGATTTTCCCTTATGTTTTCTTCTAATAGTTTTACAGTTTCAGGTCTTATGTATAGGTTCTTAATCCATTTTCAATAGATTTTTGTGTAACATAAGGGTCCATTCTTTGGCATGTGGAAATTCAGTTTTCCCAACACCATTTTTTGAAAAAACTACCTTTTATCTTATGTATTCTTGGCTCCTTGTCAAAGATATATCCACTAATCCCACTTCTGGGTACATATCCAAAAGAGTTGAAATCAGAATCTTGAAGAGATATTTGCACTCCTATGTTCATGGTAGCACTATTCACAATAGCCAAGATATGGAAACAACATAAATATCCACTGATGAACGAATGGAGGGGGGGAATGTGATGTATGCATTACAAGGGAATATTATTCAGACTCAAAAGTGAGGAAAACCCTGCCATATGCAACAGCATAGATCAACCTGGAGGATATTATGCTAAGTAAAATAAGCCAGTCACAAAGGGACAAACACTACGTAATTTCACTTATGTGAGAATGATGGTTGTTAGAGTCTGGGAAAAGAGAAAATAGGGAGTTGTTATTCAACAGATATAAAGTTTAGTTATGTAAGATGAATAAATTCTAGAGATGTACTCCATAGCATTGCGCTTGTAGTTTATATAGTACAGTGAACTTCATAATTTGTTGCAAAGGTAGATCTGGTGTTATACATTTTCACCACGATCAAAAAAGTAAAAAAAATCATTAAAATAGTTAGTAAAGGAAAAATTTAGAACAATTATCCTTCATAACAGAATAACAAGAAAAGGGGGAAAAATAGAATTTTAACTTTAGTTAATTTCCTTCCTTCTTTCCTTGGAAATTGATGGTATATATTACTAGGCCGTGTTGTTCACAGTAAAAATGACCTAATTGGGTGAATCACTTCTGTTCAAGGATAACAATAAATATGCAATGAGGTCCTTCTTTGTGCTTTTTTTTTTTATGTTTATTTATCTTGCTTTCTTTAGTGAGGTTTCTTGTGACTAAGCAGGTCTTTTATGGAAACACTAGAAACTACGTTTATGAAGTTTTACAAAAATTATTCTGGGGAGAGGGCTGGAGCTTCTAGACAAGACAAGCTCCCACACCCAAGCAATATATATAGGAATCCATATTTATAGCTTTATATCTACTTTTTAACAATAGTTCTTATTCCAGATACTGAAAAAACACTTTTTAGGCAACTCTATTTAATACCCACTAAACAGTTTGATATATAATTTACTGAATTCACCTTTATTGTCAACACATCCTTTGACAATTTTATCCATCCAATTTTAATATTCAGTTTTTTCTTAGCCAAAGCGTCTATTGTTTTAAATATATAACTTCATTAGGAGTCAAATCATGTGTTTTCTTGATGGTGTGACAGCAACAATATTACATTTTAATAGATAATTCTAATTGATGTATTCAAGTATTATTTTTTGAAAGACAGGCAATGCTACTCAGTTCTAATTATCAGTCAATCCTACAATATGTGAAATTTTCAATCTAGGTTATAGTCTATAATGAGCCTTTATGGTTTTCTGAGTCTAATTAACAGGGTTTTAAAAGTTGTTTTCTCTAGTAAAACACTGAAATTACGTTTGTTCTCTTGAATTAAAAAATGTTAATTTTTTAATGTATATTTCTCCTGCTAAGATCAGACAATTTTTGTGACTGGAGGGTACATGCTCTGCTGAGAAAACATAAATTGCTACAGTTCCTTAAGAGCATTCTGGTCCAGTGACAATGCATTCTGTCCCAGGTCCCATCTGGTGAAAACGACTCATTTCCAAATCCAGCAAATAGCCAGACACATTTAAAACTTTAAAGTGTATTTTAGAAAATAATTTTTAATATCTAAAGTGTTTGATAAAATCTTCTGCATAGATTGTTGCACCAAGATAGATCACTCAAATCCTCAGATTTTAAGCAGTTATTGATTTGTTGCTCACACTGGTCAAGGGCTTAGAAGGTTATGGCAACTTAATAAAATCCACACATGGAAACAAATTTCCCCTCTTTTGGAAAACATTTTTATCTCAAGTCTCTAGAACAACATTAGTTGAATAGAGGCTATGATTCAACAATTGTGCTATGGCAGCGAGGCAATTGATTTATATTTTGATCTTTTAAATTTTCTGTGACATTGGGGCTGACATTTTGACACTGAAACATTGTGTAGCTATATCTTGCCGGGAAAATTCAGGAAAAGTGACAACTGATATCAGTATAATGTTAATGAAAATCAGACCCAGTCCTGATTCCTACAAAAGTATTTCTATGTATCACTCTTCCCCATGAAACAAACAAACAAAAAAAACCCATTCTGAAATAAAGGCAAAATGTTATGGAAAACCAAGAGGTGTAAAATGCCAAATCTACATGCAACCACTCTAAAGTCTTATTCTCTGCAGCTTTATCTTCTAACTTGTTTTGGTGAAAGGTTTTTGGTTTTTGGTTTTTGGTTGTCTTTTTAATAATACGCATGCCGTCCATTTGTATATACTGTCAGTATCTGCTTTTCACTCTAATTTTGTGATAATCAGTTACTCTTGTGGATTGCATCATGTGCATCCTCCACTTTACCCATCTGGCTTACAGGAAAAAAAAAATCTTCCCAAACCTCTGGATACAATGATGCGTGTGCAAATCCTCTAGGAACCTCTCCAATTTTCCAAGCTTATTTATGATATCATGTTGCCTTATTGCCGTTATTAAATTTCAGCTTATTTAGTCAAGTGGTAGGTATCCTCAGTCTTATATTTAGACTTTTCCTAGCTGGGGCTGGTGCATATACATACTCAGGTTAGTTGTATTTCATTAAATTTCTTTTTTATAGAATGATATTCTTAATTCCGTTCAACAGTTGCAATTCAATGCCTTCCCACCTGTCTGATATGCACCTCATTACAACATAGCAACTCTGTAAGTTTCCTGTCAGACAGTTTAATATATTTGGCATCTCCTGATTTTTTCCCCAGTTGTACAATGCTACAAGTCAAGATTATTGGTTGCCAAGGTCTTGCACATGGTAGAAACTCAATTAATGTGAGCCAGTTTATACAAAATTACCCACGACTGGAATATTCTTTACACACTCATGTGCACAATCAAATCCTTGCAACATTCTTTATTTTTTTTCAATATATGAAATTTATTGTCAAATTGGTTTCCAGACAACACCCAGTGCTCATCCCAAAACGTGCCCTCCTCAATACCCATCACCCACCCTCCCCTCCCTCCCACCCCCCATCAACCCTCAGTTTGTTCTGTTTTTAAGAGTCTCTTATGCTTTGGCTCTCTACCACTCTAACCTCCTTTTTTCTTTCCTTCCCCTCCCCCATGGGTTTCTGTTAAGTTTCTCAGGATCCACATAAGAGTGAAAACATATGGTATTTGTCTTTCTCTGTATGGCTTATTTCACTTAGCATCACACTCTCCAGTTCCATCCATGTTGCTACAAAGGGCTGTATTTCATTCTTTCTCATTGCCATGTAGTATTCCATTGTGTATATAAACCACAATTTCTTTATCCATTCATCAGTTGATGGACATTTAGGCTCTTTCCATAATTTGGCTATTGTTGAAAGTGCTGCTGTAAACATTGGGGTACAAGTGCCCCTATGCATCAGCACTCCTGTATCCTTTGGGTCAATTCCCAGCAGTGCTATTGCTGGGTCATAGGGTAGATCTATTTTTAACGTTTTGAGGAAGATCCACACTGTTTTCCAGAGCGGCTGCACCAGTTTGCATTCCCACCAACAGTGCAAGAGGGTTCCCATTTCTCCACATCCTCTCCAGCATCTATAGTCTCCTGATTTGTTCATTTTGGCCACTCTGACTGGCGTGAGGTGATATCTGAGTGTGGTTTTGATTTGTATTTCCCTGATGAGGAGCAATGTTGAGCATCTTTTCATGTGCCTGTTGGCCATCCGGATGTCTTCTTTAGAGAAGTGTCTATTCATGTTTTCTGCCCATTTCTTCACTGGGTTATTTGTTTTTCGGGTGTGGAATTTGGTGAGCTCTTTATAAATTTTGGATACTAGCCCTTTGTCCGATATGTCATTTGCAAAGATCTTTTCCCATTCCGTTGGTTGCCTTTTAGTTTTGTTGGTTGTTTCCTTTGCTGTGCAGAAGCTTTTTATCTTCATAAGGTCCCAGTAGTTCATTTTTGCTTTTAATTCCCTTGCCTTTGGGGATGTGTCAAGTAAGAAATTGCTACAGCTGAGGTCAGAGAGGTCTTTTCCTGCTTTCTTCTCTAAGGTTTTGATGATTTCCTGTCTCACATTCAGATCCTTTATCCATTTTGAGTTTATGTTTGTGAATGGTGTGAGAAAGTGGTCTAGTTTCAACCTTCTGCATGTTGCTGTCCAGTTCTCCCAGCACCATTTGTTAAAGAGACTCTCTTTTTTCCATTGGATGTTCTTTCCTGCTTTGCCAAAGATTAGTTGGCCATACATTTGTGGGTCTGGTTCTGGGGTTTCTATTCTATTCCATTGGTCTATGTGTCTGTTTTTGTGCCAATACCATGCTGTCTTGATGATTACAGCTTTGTGGTAGAGGCTAAAGTCTGGGATTGTGATGCCTCCTGCTTTGGTCTTCTTCAAAATTACTTTGGCTATTCAGGGCCTTTTGTGGTTCCATATGAATTTTAGGATTGCTTGTTCTAGTTTTGAGAAGAATGCTGGTGTGATTTTGATTGGGATTACATTGAATGTGTAGATAGCTTTGGGTAGTATTGACATTTTGACAATATTTATTCTTCCAATCCATGAGCACGGAATGTTTTTCCATTTCTTTGTATCTTCTTCAATTTCCTTCATAAGCTTTCTATAGTTTTCAGCATACAGATCTTTTACATCTTTGGTTAGATTTATCCATAGGTATTTTATGCTTCTTGGTGCAATTGTGAACGGGATCAGTTTCTTTATTTGTCTTTCTGTTGCTTCATTATTAGTGTATAAGAATGCAACTGATTTCTGTATATTGATTTTGTCTCCTGCAACTTTGCTAAATTCATGTATCAGTTCTAGCAGACTTCTGGTGGAGTCTATCGGATTTTCCATGTATAATATCATGTCATCTGCAAAAAGCGAAAGCTTGACTTCATCTTTGCCAATTTTGATGACTTTGATTTCCTTTTGTTGTCTGATTGCTGATGCTAGAACTTCCAACACTATGTTAAACAACAGCGGTGAGAGTCTACATCCCTGTCGTGTTCCTGATCTCAGGGAAAAAGCTCTCAGTTTTTCCCCATTGAGGACGATGTTAGCTGTGGGCTTTTCATAAATGGCTTTTATGATGTTTAAGTATGTTCCTTCTATCCCGACTTTCTCGAGGGCTTTTATTAAGAAAGTTTGCTGAATTTTGTCAAATGCCTTTTCTGCATCGATTGACAGGATCATATGGTTCTTATCTTTTCTTTAATTAATGTAATCAATCACGTTGATTGATTTGCGAATGTTGAACCAGTCCTGGTTCCCAGGAATGAATCCCACTTGATCATGGTGAATAATTCTTTTTATATGCTGTTGAATTCTATTTGCTAGTATCTTATTGAGAATTTTTGCATCCATATTCATCAGGGATATTGGCCTGTAGTTCTCTTTTTTTACTGGGTCTCTGTCTGGTTTAGGAATCAAAGTAATACTGGCTTCATAGAATGAGTCTGGAAGTTTTCCTTCCCTTTCAATTTTCTGGAATAGCTTGAGAAGGATAGGTATTATCTCTGCTTTAAACGTCTGGTAGAACTCCCCTGGGAAGCCATCTGGTCCTGGACTTTTATTTGTTGGGAGATTTTTGATGACTGATTCAATTTCTTCGCTGGTTATGGGTCTGTTCAAGCTTTCTCTTTCCTCCTGATTGAGTTTTGGAAGTGTGTGGGTGTTTAGGAATTTGTCCATTTCTTCCAGGTTGTCCAGTTTGTTGGCATATAATTTTTCATAGTATTCCCTGATAATTGCTTGTATCTCTGAGGGATTGGTTGTAATAATTCCATTTTCATTCATGATTTTATCTATTTGGGTCATCTCTCTTTTCTTTTTGAGAAGCCTGGCTAGAGGTTTATCACTTTTGTTTATTTTTTCAAAAAACCAACTCTTGGTTTCATTGATCTGCTCTACAGTTTTTTTAGATTCTATACTGTTTATTTCTGCTCTGATCTTTATTATTTCTCTTCTTCTGCTGGGTTTAGGCTGCCTTTGCTGTTCTGCTTCTATTTCCTTTAGGTGTGCTGTTAGACTTTGTATGTGGGATTTTTCTTGTTTCCTGAGATAGGCCTGGATTACAATGTATTTTCCTCTCAGGACTGCCTTCGCTGCATCCCAAATTGTTTGGATTGTTGTATTTTCATTTTCATTTGTTTCCATATATTTTTTAATTCCTTCTCTAATTGCCTGGTTGACCCACTCATTCTTTAGTAGGGTGTTTCTAACCTCCATGCTTTTGGAGGTTTTCCAGACTTTTTCCTGTGGTTGATTTCAAGCTTCATAGCATTGTGGTCTGAAAGTATGGATGGTATGATCTCAATTCTTGTATACTTATGAAGGGCTGTTTTGTGACCCAGTATGTGATGTATCTTGGAGAATGTTCCATGTGCACTGGAGAAGAAAGTATATTCTGTTGCTTTGGGATGCAGAGTTCTAAATATATCTGTCAAGTCCATCTGATCCAATGTATCATTCAGGGCCCTTGTTTCTTTATTGACCGTGTGTCTAGATGATCTATCCATTTCTGTAAGTGGAGTGTTAAAGTCTCCTGCAATTACCACATTCTTATCAATAAGGTTGCTTATGTTTGTGAGTAATTGTTTCATGTTTTGGGGGGCTCCTGTATTCGGCGCATAGACATTTATAATTGTTAGCTCTCCCTGATGGATAGACCCTGTGATTATTATATAATGCCCTTCATCTCTTGTTACAGCCTTTAATTTAGAGTCTAATTTGTCTGATATAAGTATGGCTACTCCAGCTTTCTTTTGACTTCCAGTGGCATGATAAATAGTTCTCCATCCCCTCACTCTCAATCTGAAGGTGTCCTCGGGTCTAAAATGAGTCTCTTGTAGACAGCAAATAGATGGGTCTTGTTTTTTTATCCATTCTGATACCCTATGTCTTTTGGTTGGCGCATTTAGTCCATTTACATTCAGTGTTATTATAGAAAGATATGGGTTTAGAGTCATTGTAACATTCTTTAAAATTGAACCCCATTTCCACACCTTTCCAAAGATTTTCAGGTTTCTAATTTGTAATTCTTGCTGCCACATAAATCCTTTGATGGCCGGTGTCAAGGTAATACAAATGGAAGCTTGTATCAGAGTGATAAAAATGAACAAAAATCCTGATTTTTTTTTTTTGGAAGTGGAAACTGCAAGAATTAACAATGGTTTAGATGGGGGTGGGGTAAACTATATAATGGCCCCCCAAACTTGTCCAGGTCCTAATCCTAGCAGTCTGTGATTAAGTGACCTTACATGTTAAAAGAGACTCTGCAGATAGGATGAAGTTAAGGATTTTGAGATAAGGAGATTATCCTGGATTATCCAGGTGGGTTCACTGTAATCACAAGGGCCTTTATAAAAGGCTAGTGGACGGGTAAGATTCAGTAGTAGGAATGCCACAACAGAAGCAAGAGGTTGGGGTGATGGGAGGAATGAGCCATGAGTCAAAGAATGCAGGCAGTCTCTAGAAACTGATAAAAACAGAGAAACTATTCTTCCCTGAAGCCTCAAAAAGAAACACAGTCTTGTTAACTGCCGGAGTCCAGCTCCTGTGGGTCCCAGCGTTCCCGAAGGATGAACGGCATCGGCGAAAAAGAGAAAAAATAAATAAAATAAATTTAAAAAATTAAATGGACACAGACAGCAGCAGTGTGTTAGACTGCCCCCTTTATTGTAGCAAGCGTGGCATTATATTTGTTTGCAAATTCCTTGTAGCTTGTGTTATGTATGTTTCTCTGCTTTATCTAATTCTAAAACTGTTCCTTTGTGTGATCACCCATAAAGGAACAACATAGTTATTTTTTTGTAACATTCCCTCCTACCCTTTCAAGGTCATCTAGCTCTCAACACCTGAAGTGGAATGTTTTACAGGGACATGACTTCTAAATTGTTCCTTTGTGCCATTTGCGTGCGGTACAAGGGACAAAAGTATCACTTGGGTCTGGGGTGCCGGGAGGGAGCCAAGAGGGCCCTGGCAACCCACGCCTCATGTGCTCCCAGAGAGACAATGTATAGCTAGGAACTAATAAACCATTCTGTATCTTAACCCACCAGGTTATGCTCTGGAATGCCTCCTGGGGGCCAAGGGGGCCTAGGGGTTGGAGTAACTTGTATCCATAGATACCTTCCTTTGTTGCCAGAGTGGGGATTTTGAACCCATTTGTCTACCTCTTTGGCTGGGAAATATATGGGGCTATCCTTCCTTTAGGTAGAGGAGTCTTTACAGGGGGTGGGAAGGGCTGGATGTAGGGCCGCATGATTTCCCTGCAGAATCTTCTTTCCCCAATGGTTCTCTTCCCAGGGGGCCCATCATGGGCAATTCCCCAACTGAAAAATCCCCAGGTACTTTCATTGGTAGGGGGGCTTCCCCGACCAACTCTAAGGCCAAATTACATAAGAGCAGGAGTACAAGAAGCTTCACTGTCGGTGGGCCGCCCTACAGTCCAGATCCGTCCACCACCTGGGCCCTGCCATCAGGCTGGTTGGATAGCTCAGCTTCCAGCAGTTAACATATTGATTTTAGACATCACACTTCCAGAACTATAATAGAATAAATGTACGTTATCTTAAGCCATTAAGCTTGTGGTAATTCGTTATAGGAACAATAGCAAACTAATAGAGGGAAAATGAAATGAAGGCAAAGAGATCTCCATCCAGTATAAATGAGGTTTCCCCCTCCCCCACCACCACTGATGTCTTGGAGGTCAGAAGGGGAGACTGGCCACCACTTAGTAGTGAGGAGGCTGTCCTTCCTTTCTGCATTGGGGTGGCATCCAAGGAGTCTCAGAACTTTGGCCGTTACTCAGCAGTAATGAGGCTCTTTTTTGGTGCCAGTGGAGACTGGTCAGTGGGGAGCAGTAATGAAGTACTAACCCCTACTCCTACCCGCCCCCCCTCCCGCCCGGACAGGGCGGTATCAGTAGGATCTGGAACTCCCAGTGTGGCCCAGCTACAATAAGGATAGTCCCCACTCCAGTGTCAGTGGGGTCTAATGCAGAATTTGGACTTCTTTCTCCACTGGGAGATAGAGTGGGTACCTCCACTCCCCTACTGGAGTGATATTAGAGGTATAAACGGAAGGTTTATATAAATTCGGAAGCGATATAAACAGAAGGTTTATATAAATTCCGAAGTCTCAAATGTTCAGGTTTTATTGGAAAATAACTCATTATACCAAGAACACGGAGAATCTCAACCTGAATGAGAAAATACCATTCACAGGTGCCAATGCTGTGATGACAGAGATGTTAAAATTCTAAGAACTGAAATAAAAGCCTCGGTATACGTGTACCCCAGCAGCGGGGGTGGGTGGGGCAGAAAAAGAACAAGTGAACTGGGTGAATGATCGAAATCATGCCACCTAAACAACAGAGAAAATAAAGAAAAGATGACTAGAACCTCAAAGACAAATGAGATCATAACCCAACTTCTAACATTCGTATCAGACTGCTGCGAGAAAAGGAGAAAGAGCACAAGGCTAAGAAAATACTTGAACAAAAAATGTCTGAAAACTTCCCAAATTTTACAAAGGACATACTCCTACAGATACAAGAACCTGTGTAAATACCAAACAGGATAAACACCAAGACAGATCGTATTCAAATTTACAAAGGAAAGGGAAAAAGTCTTGAAGGCAGGGAGAGAAACAGTATCTTATTTGTAGGTAAAAAAACAGCAACCATAACAACAACCACAACACAATGAAGATGACAGATTCTCTTCAGAAGCCCCTGAGGTCATCAGGAACTGGCACATTTTCCAAGTGCTAAAAGTACTGTCAACCCAGATTGCATTTCCAATAAAAATATCCTTCAGGAATAAAAGAGAAGTCAAGACTTCTCAGCTGGCATAAAATTAATAGAATTTGCCACCGATAAATATATATCCTAAAAGAACAGCTCAAGAAAGTTATCCAAACAGAATCATTTAAGCAATTTCTCTAAACAAAATGATCAGTGTTCTTAAAACTGACACAAAAGGCCAATCTGTAAAGAAAAAAATATATATGTGTGTATGTGTGTGTGTGTGTGTGTGTGTGTGTATTGAACTCTGCTCATTTTTTTTTTATTTGCTTCTGTAGAGGGTTTTTAAGAGGATAAAAGAGGGGCGCCTGGGTGGCGCAGTCGGTTGAGCGTCCGACTTCAGCCAGGTCACGATCTCGCGGTCCGTGAGTTCGAGCCCCGCGTCGGGCTCTGGGCTGACGGCTCAGAGCCTGGAGCCTGTTTCCGATTCTGTGTCTCCCTCTCTCTCTGCCCCTCCCCCATTCATGCTCTGTCTCTCTCTGTCCCAAAAATAAATAAACGTTGAAAAAAAAAAGAGGATAAAAGAAAACTACTGACTGGGAAATGATATTTGTAAACCACATATCTGACAAAAGACTAGTACCTAGTGTATATAAAGAACTCTCAAAAGTCAACAGTTTTAAAAAATCCAGTTATAAATTGGGCTAAACACATGAAGAAACATTTCACTGAGTAGGATATATATGAATGTCAAGCAAACACATGAAATTCTGTTTGACATCATTAACCATCATTGAAGTACAAATTAAAACTGCGATTTATGATATCTCAACATACCTATCAACTTGGCTAAATTACAATAGTGATAATACTAGATACCTAGAGACTGAATGATTCACCCACTGGTGGTGAGAATGTAAAATGACATTGTAAATCTAGAAAACCATTGGCCATTTGTTCCCAGAGAAGTACAAATTTATGTTGGCAAACTCATGTTGCACAAAAATCAGTTCATGAATGTTTATAGCAGCTTTATTCACAACAGATGAAAACTAGACAATGGTTCCAAAAGGAGATTGCTAGTGAATTAGAGTATGAGTACTTCTAAGCTAGAGGGCTCAAAAACATTTACACTCTAATTTACTATCAATCTCACTTTTAGAACTGTAGTCTAAAAAGCTTTAAAAAAGAAAATAGCTATTGTAAAAAAATCTATCAAGCATCAAATATTATCTTCATTTAATAAATAAACCTACAATAAGAGGCTTAAGTGGCTCGCCCAGTATAACAGCCACAGGGACTACAATTGACCCCCACTTGTGCTTACACCGATGATTTCCTTTAGCCACTTAAAGGGCTTGGAAGTGGCTGCAAATCCATGTTTTGATTTCTGAACACTTCATTCATTTAGTCCAAGTATTTTCTATTGATACATTAGGAAATTTGTGGCAAATTGCTTTAAGTAACATGTTTTTGGACAAGTTTTTGATCAGTAGCTCTTCCTACCTTGACCCCTCTTCTATTGCATCTAGACTTTTCTATTCAGTGTGCTTCAATAGGAGAGACTGGAGAGGATTTTATGCCTTCTTCCTTTTGTTTTTATATGCCAATATTTCCATAATATTTATGGATCTTAAATAATTGCCAAGTAATCAAAACTAACTCTAGCAAAAAAAAAAAAAAAATTAAAGACAGTAAGTCACCTAGAGAATGGAAATGAAAATCTGGTTGTCACATTTGTCATGCTTTCATTGGGTTCAGAATGAAATGGTTTAAAAAAATTTTTTTTCAACGTTTATTTATTTTGGGGACAGAGAGAGACAGAGCATGAACGGGCGAGGGGCAGAGAGAGAGGGAGACACAGAATCGGAAACAGGCTCCAGGCTCTGAGCCATCAGCCCAGAGCCCGATGCGGGGCTCGAACTCACGGACTGCGAGATCATGACCTGGCTGAAGTCGGACGCTTAACTGACTGCGCCACCCAGGCGCCCCATAGAATGAAGTGGTTTTAATAACTAAAATAAATAATGTCTATAAGACAAGGACAATTTCAATATGGATCCTTATGAATAACTTTAAGAAATTTTCCACTATAATGTTGAAGTCACTTTTTTATAAACTACAAGGTACATATACAAAATTGCATAAAGTAAAAGTGAATTTTTACAAAATGATAAAATTCCCCACACCAATATGAAGATGGAGAGAACATCACTGCTCCCCAGAACAAACCCAGAACCTCCTCTAAGTCACTGTTACTACCATAGACAGCCATTTAGCAAAGTGGCTTTACACAAACTTTTAACGCCGTAAATTATTGACTTTATACAAATGCACTATTCGGAATTTGCACATTATGTTTGGCTTCCTTCAATGTTTTGTGAGTTTCACGTAAGTTTTTGCATGTGATTATACTTTGTTTATTCCGCTTGATGTACAATGTCTCACTTTCGTTGATAGCACACACCTCAGCTATCAGTCTTCTTTTTAGCTACCAACTTCATTCTATTGTTGATGGAGATTTGGTATGTGGGTTTTTAAAAAAATATTTTGAGACTATTATGAATAGTTTTCCTATGATAGTCTTCAGCCTGTCTTTTGGAGAATATGCATCCTTAGTTTAGTTTACTGTATGGATAGGACCAGACACACTGAGTCATGAAGTACACACGTATTTGGCATTAACAGATCACTGCCCAACGGTTTTTGGATTTGGTGGTTCTAATTTACACTCTCACGAGCAATATATCAGTTTCAGTGGCTTCATGTATTTGACACCACTTGGATCGTCATTTTCCATTTAGTTTTCCTTAGGTGGTGTAGTGGCATTGCACGGTGGCTGCAATGTGCATTTTTTCAGGTAGCAAATGAAGTTGAACAGTGTTGCATATGTTCATGTTCGTCGGACATTTGGAGATTTTCTTATGTGAAGTGCTGTAAGACTTTTGCCCATCTTTGTGTCACATTATCTTTTTCTTTATTATCGATCTGTTGGTATTCTTTATATATTCTGGATATGAATATGCTGTTAGAATTATGTGTTATGATTACCTTACCTTCTATGTCTCTCTTGGCTACTTTGTCACTCAATTAATAGTACCTTTGATAATCTGAAGTATTTATTGATAAATAAATGCAATTCAGCAAAAGTTTTTGTGGCTAGTGGTTTTAGTACCTCCTTTAAGAAATATTGCCCCAAGTTATCCCATAGAAACATTCTTCTATGTATGTCTCTAAAGATTGTATTGTTTCATTCTTCATAATAAGATTTATAATTAATCTAGGATTGATGTTTATATATGCCATGAAGCTCAAAGGTTATTTATTTATTTATTTATGTTTTGAGAGAGAGAGAGAGAGAGAGAGTATGTGTGTGTGTGTGTGTGTGTGCGCGCAAACCAGAGAGAGGGACAAAGAAAGAGAAAGAGAGAATTTTAAGCAGACTACACACTCAGCAGGAGTCTGATACAGGGCTTGATCCCACGACCCTGGGATCATGACCTGAGCCAGAATCAAGACTCAGACACAACCATGTGAGCCACCCAGGCACCCCAAAAGTTATTTTCTTTTTTTTTTTAATTTTTTTAACATTTATTTACTTTTGAGACAGAGAGAGAGAGAGCATGAACAGGGGAGGGTCAGAGGAAGAGGGAGGCATAGAATCTGAAACAGGCTCCAGGCTCTGAGCTGTCAGCACAGAACCCGACGCGGGGCTCGAACCCACAGACCGCGAGATCATGACCTGAGCCGAAGTTGGATGCTTAACCGACTGAGCCACCCAGGCGCTCCCCAAAAGTTATTTTCAATTTAAGAGATTCATAACCATTTATTTAAAAGATACTCTTGTCAAGACTACATTACAGTGTTATTTTTTTTCATTAGCAAGTAAAGTGCCTCTATTCCTGGATTCTATTCTTGTTTCAATTTTATACACCCTTATATGCTACCACTTTACAATAGGTCATATAAATCTGTTATAATTTTAATTTATCAAATTCCAGAGAAATCTTAAAGAAAATGTCATTAACAGAATAGCTATAGTGGTTAATTTAATACGATGCACAGTTGCAGTGGTCAAAAGCAGGAATTTTGAACTCGGCTTCCCTCACTCTACCTGTAGTTTCCTCATCAGTAACACTGAGTATAACATTAGGACCTACCTCAGGGCAATTATAAGATTTAAATGAATTAACAAGTATTAATAATTGTGCAGAATGTTTACCAATGGGGCACACGTGATTGTTAATTACTAATGTACACACACACACACACACACACAACTGCAAGGAGGGAATTATAAAAAGTCTTGTTTGTCATTTAAGATTTATTTATACAACAAAACAACTTCTTTTGAATGCAATAAACACACATTGTTTGCAAATAAAACAATGGCATTGTCATGTAAATGTGGATGTGCTTACTCATTTCGCTAGATCACAATCTTAATAAAATTTCCCCAAAATTAAAGCATATGTCTCTAAATGTGAAAGTGAACATTTTAAGTCAAGGTTTTTATTCAGTAATTTAGATTTTTATAATTATCTCTGTTAAAAGTATTATAGTATGGCTGAGTAATATTCCATTTTCTTTATCCATTTATCAGTTGATGGATATTTGGGCTCTTTCCATAATTTGGCTATTGTTGCTAATGCTTCTATAAAATTGGGGTATATGTGTCCCTTCAAATCAGTCCTTTTGCGTCATATGGGGAAATACTTAATAATGCAACTCTGCGAATGGAGCTAGAGAGTATAATGCTATGTGAAATGAGTCAGTCAGAAAAAGACAAATGCCATATAGTTTCACTCATATGTGGAATTTATGAAACATAATCGGTGAATATAAGGGGGGGGGAGAGAGAGGCAAACCAGGAAACAGACTCGGATGTATAGAGAACAAATTGAGGATTAGGGAAGGGAGGTGGGCGCAGGAGGGATAGATTAAATGGATTAAGGTGTCCACTTGTAATGATGAGCACTGGGTGTTGTATGTAAGTGATAAATCACTAAATTCTACACCGGAAACTAGTATTACACTGAATCCTAAATAACTAGAATTTAAATAAAAACTTGAAGAAATATGATGGTAATATAAAATATGCTGTGTGAGACTATAGGCTACTGGTGTTCTTAAAGCTGTACATAGCTTTAGGTGTTTTTAAGAATAGTATTATTAAACTAATTGTATATTATATATTTTGTCTTGGTTTAAGTTCTGTAAACGTGCAAGATTTCTAAAATTAAATGACCACCTCTAGAAACAACTGAATTCTTTAAAAAATCTCACAGGACCCATACTGCTTTATAAATCTTTTCAATTAACCTATTGTTAGTTGCAAAACGAAGTAATCGGATTGCCCACCTTTTATGAGAGAGCATTGGATAGTTTGAATAAATGGTTATTTTTAAATTATCTCTTTAAAGGAAATCCATCTTCACTCTTTCAATTCTTAAAATAAATATTTTTCATGCATCTTTTAACTATTAAAATCTATTTGTAGCAAGTGAAATTCTTCATGAGACTTGTTTCCTTTGCTAATTTGTAAGAGAACTGAACAGGTCCTATTATAATACTATTAGGAGACAAATTTATATTTTAAAACCTGTTCTTAATGTTGATTCATTTTTGAGAGGCAGAATGTGAGCGGGGGAGGGACAGAGAGAGAGGGAGACAGAATCTGAAGCAGGCTCCAAGCTCCAAGCTGTCAGCACAGAGCCCGACACGGGGCTCAAACTCACGGACTGCTAGATCATGACCTGAGCTGAAGTCGGGCACTCAATGGACTTAGCCAAGCAGGTGCCCCAACAAATTTACATATTAAAATATAAATTAGCCATTTGTTCCTGAATATGTTCATAGACCTATGTAAGTGTCTTAAATATTTGTGCACGTAAGGCTGATGATATACTTTAAATACCAACTTTTTCTAAAAAGTAAAGTTTATACTGTTTGTCAAGCTCTTTTATGAATTTCAACCACCTTATGATTCTAATTCTGGAAAAACTCAAGGATAATTAAGGCACATTTTTAATATTTTTCTGAAAACTACTTAGAAGATTCAATCTCAGACACTTGGCTAATGATTAACCACCCTAGATGGTTTATGGCTTCAACACTACCTATGAAATATAGTCCCAGGGATTCTTGGTTTAGACATAGATACATTTCTGGTTTGTTCTTTTGACAAAGATGATCCACAAATAGACACTTCTAAGGAACAAGAAGCTAAATCAATACAGAAATTTAAACTTAGCTACGTACAGAGATATGGCCATGAATAAATGATGCACATAATGATGCTCTTTGAGAGTATCTCTTTATCTCTAAAACATAACTATGTTAGATTCTTATTGTAACCTACTAATGACAGAAGGGGAAAGTTGATAAAGAGCTACTTCCTTCACAACCAGAGTTAAATATTTTCTGTTCCTTACCTTTCAACAAGTCAATCAACCTGCAAGTTATCTTTATATATGCCATTAATCTTCTCCCACAGTAGTATAGTGCACTGCTAAGACATTACACGTGCTATGCAACTATATAATGTAAATGTTACAAGTTGCAGCGGTGAACAATGTTGCTTAAAATTTATTTGATTGGGGCGCCTGGGTGGCTCAGTCGGTGAAGCGTCCGACTTCGGCTGAGGTCATGATCTCGCGGTTTGTGAGTTCAAGCCCTGCGTCCGGCTCTGTGCTGTCAGCTCAGAGCCTGGAGCCTGTTTCAGATTCTGTGTCTCCCTCTCTCTCTCTGACCCTCCCCCGTTCATGCTCTGTCTCTCTCTGTCTCAAAAATAAATAAACGTTAAAAAGTTTCTAAAAAAAATTTATTTGATTGACTCCAGTACAGACTACAAAAATATTCCTTATTTTATTTGCAAAACATGAATAATTTTCACTAGGATGATGCCAAATAAAAACGATGTGCAGGAGTAAAAGAAAACACATCAAGAAACTGCTCCCAAAACCTATTGTAAGCAGTTAAATAATCACAAGAGAATATGTAGCCAGTAAAATAATCCCACCTATTGTCAGGAAAATACTTGAAAGAGTATGATTCAGATGATGATACGGAAAAATTACAAACTCATTCTTCATATCTGGCTTAACTGAGTCACCCAGGTATCCCGCCTACAACTCTCTATCTCCTTGCTAGCACTTGTCTCTTACCTTTTGGATAATATAGCCATTGTAACAGATGTGACATCTCCTTGCGGTTTTGACTTGCATTTCCCTGATGATTAGTGATGTTGAGCACTTTTTCATGTACCTGTTGGCCGTTTGGGCATCTTCTTTGGGAAAACATCTACTGACGTTCTTTGCCCAATTTTTAAATTAGATTACTTGGTAGGGTTTTTTGTTGTTGTTGTTTTGTTTTATTTGCTGTTGAGCTGTATAGGTTTCTTATGTATCTTGGATATCAGCCCTTATTAGATATGTGGTTTGCAAATATTTTCTCCCATCCCACACATTGTCTTTAGAAAATTCCTTAGTTTGAAAGAATGTGCCATCAGACAGTAATATAAATCCATAAACAAAGAACTCTAGCAAAGCTAATTTACTTTTAGGTAAGTAATGATAAAAGATGGAATAATTACACATTTGGCTTTTCCATTTTTCTTCATTTATTTAAAAAGCAAAGAGGCTGACTCAGTAATTTTTAAATTTATCACAAAGAAAACAGCAGGACCTTGTGGTTTCGCTGATGAATTTTACCAACATTTTGGAGAAAAATTAATACTATTTATTTAGAACTTCCAAAAAATTGAAGAGTAGGAAATATATCCCAACTCACTTTTGAGGCCACTATTGTCTTGATATCACAACAAAACAAAGATATCACAAGAAAGCTACAGAGCATTGTCTCATTAATGTATTAAGTTAATTAATATTAATTTGGACATGAAAATCTCCAAATATTAATAAACTGAATCCAATGGCATGTCAAATGGGTATACACCATGAGTAAGTTTTATCCAAGGAAGGCAATATAGTTTTAACATCAAAAAACAAATGTAGTAGACCATATCAATAGAGAAAAGGATAAAACCACATTAGATGACAATCTAATAGACTCAGAAAATCATTAGACCAGATTCAGTATTCATTCATGGTAAAAAATAATAAATGAGGAGTAGAAGTGACCTCCCTCAATCTGATAGAGAACATGTATAAAAAACCCACAGCTGATATCATAATAAATAATAAAACACTGAATGCTTTTACTCTACAATTTAAAAGATGGGGATTTCTGCTATGACTTATCTTCCACAACGTACTGGAGGTTCATGCCAGAGATATCAAGCAAGAAAAAAACCACAGATTGAAAAGGAAGAAGTAACACAAATGACATTTGCAGATGATATGACCTAGTATATAAACAACCCCCCCAAATTTCTTAAAATACTCTTCAAAATTCCACACGTATTTCTGAACTATCTTACCAAATCTATCAAAAATAAACAATGAGGTGGGGTTTGATTGAAATTATGTTGATTTTATAGATTAACTTGTAATGAACTGACACATTTCTCACACTGCAACACAGTTTACTGCATACAAAAATATATACTGCTGTAATTTTCTTTACAAAATCCTTGTACTTTTAAATAAAGATTTTCTCCTATGTCAATTATATTTTAAGGTAGTTTTATGAATATTTTATTTTATTAAATTATATGCCCTAATTTCTTTGCTGGTATTACAAAGAAACTTACTATTTTTTTCTAATTTTTTTAATATTTATTTTATTTCTGGGGGAGAGAGAGAGAGAGAGAGACAGAGCGTAAGAGGGGAGGGGCAGAGAGAGGGAGACACAGAATCTGGAGCAGAGTCCGGGCTCTGAGCTGTCAGCACAGAGCCTGATGTGGGGCTTGAACTCACTAGCTGTGAGATCAGTACCTGAGCCCAAGTCAGCGCTTAACCGACTGAGCCACCCAGGCGCCCCAAGAAACTTACTTTTCTAAATTGATTTTATATCTAGCATCCTTCCTGAATTACATTATGAAATCTAAGTTTGGGGCTAAGTATTATTGTATGTTTTCAATGTGGAAAACCGTATCATCTGAAAATGAAGACAGTTCTGATTCCTAATTTCCAATCATGATAATTTTCTTTTTTTTGTTCTACTGCTTCACCAATTATTTAAGTACAGTGTTAAATTGAAGCAATAAAGGTGAGTCTCCTTATTCTTATTCATGGCTTTCAAGAATTTACTTCTAATGTGTCACATGTCATTAAACATAACAGAGACAGACAACAGGACTTTTAAAAAACTAGTCCGAGTCCTTTGCTACACCTGCTGTATCCACTAAGATTAGACTCAGCTGCATAGGACCAAGTTCCCCAGTAGCTGTGTCTAACACAAGATAGAAGTTTATTTCTCTTCCGTGTACAAGGAAGTGCAGGTACTCATGGCTGATATGGTGTCTCAGTGGTGTCCACTCTTGTTTTTCCGGGTGCTTGTCTTCTCACTTCCTGGTTCAAATGATTGTTTGAGCCTTTCCCGTTTGGTCCACATACCACACAGGAAAAAAAAGGAAAGAAATAAAACATAATAAACCCCTGGCTTTTCAAGGAGACCTCTTAAACAGACCACATTATGTATTTACTTATATGTAATTAACCAGAACAAATTCTCATGAGCATAAATGTAACTATAAGGAAGATTGGGAAATGCAGTTTTATATGTGGGTATCAAGGTGCCCAGTAAATACAAGGGCCCTCAGGTTAAAGACTCTGGTTCCTCAGAATAGAGAATCCAGAAAGGGACCCACAAACGTATGGCCAACTCATCTTTGACAAAGCAGGAAAGGATATCCAGTGGAATGAAGACAGCCTCTTCAGCAAGTGGTGCTGGGATAACTGGACAGCAACATGCAGAAAAATGAACCTGGACCACTTTCTTACACCATACACAAAAATAAACTCAAAATGGATGAAAGACCTAAATGTAAGACAGGAAGCCATCAAAATCCTCGAAGGGAAAGCAGGCAAAAACCTCTTTGATCTTGGCCGCAGCAACTTCTTACTCAACACGTCTCCAGAGGCAAGGGAAACAAAAGCAAAAATGATCTACTGGGACCTCATCAGAATAAAAAGCTTCTGCACAGTGAAGGAAACAATCAGCAAAACTAAAAGGCAACCGACAGAGTGGGAGGAGATATTTGCAAATGGCATATCAGATAAAGGGTTAGTATCCAAAATCTACAAAGAACTTAGCAAACTCAACACCCAAAAAAACAAATAATCCAGTGAAGGAATGGGCAAAAGACATGAACAGACACTTCTCCAAAGAAGACATCCAGATGGCCAACTGGCACATGAAAAAATGCTCCACATCACTCATCATCAGGGAAATACAAATCCAAACCACAATGAGATACCACCTCACACCTGTCAAAATTGCTCACATTAACAACTCAGGCCACAACAGATGTTGGCGAGCATGCAGAGAAAGAGGATCTCTTTTGCATGGTTGGTGGGAATGCAAGTTGGTGCAGCCCCTCTGGAAAACAGTATGGAGGTTCCTTAAAAACTAAAAATATAGGGGCGCCTGGGTGGCGCAGTCGGTTAAGCGTCCGACTTCAGCCAGGTCACGATCTCGCGGTCTGTGAGTTCAAGCACCGCGTCGGGCTCTGGGCTGATGGCTCAGAGCCTGGAGCCTG
Source organism: Herpailurus yagouaroundi (assembly GCF_014898765.1). NCBI lineage: Eukaryota > Metazoa > Chordata > Mammalia > Carnivora > Felidae > Herpailurus > Herpailurus yagouaroundi. Next base: position 30,618,255 of record NW_024412406.1, on the reverse strand, counting down.
TTTCCGATTCTGTGCCTCCCTTTCTCTCTGCCCCTCCCCCGTTCATGCCCTGTCTCTCTCTGTCCCAAAAATAAATAAACGTTGGAAAAAAAAAAATTAAAAAAAAAAATAAAAAAATAAAAAATTAAAAAAAAAACTAAAAATATAGCTACCCTATGACCAGCCGTTGCACTACAAGGCATTTACCCAAGGGATACAGGTGTGCTGTTTTGAAGGGGCACACGCACCCCCATGTTTAGAACAGCACTATCAACAATAGCCAAAGTATGGAAAGGGCCCAAATGTCCATCGATGGATGAATGGATAAAGGAGATGTGGTATATATATACAAAATGGAGTACTACTCAGCAATCAAAAAGAATGAAATCTTGCCATTTGCAACTACGTGGCTAGAACTAGAGGGTATTATGCTAAACGAAATTAGTCAGAGAAAGACAAATATTATATGACTTCACTGATTATGAGAACTTTAAGATACAAAACAGATGAACATAAGGGAAGGGAAGCAAAAATAATATGAAAACAGGGAGGGGGACAAACATAAGAGACTCTTAAATATGGAGAACAGAGGGTTACTGGAGGGGTTGTGGGAAGGAGGATGGGCTAAATGGGTAAGGGAATCTCCTCCTGAAATCATTGTCGCACTGTATGCTAACTAATTTGGATGTAAATTTAAAAAATAAAATTTAAAAAAAAAGATTCTAGTTCCTCATGTAACTGCATACCAGTCTACCTTGCTAAGTTTTAGACTCTGTCAGTAATGAGAAATAAATTTCTTTTGAGTTAATCCACTGAGTTTTTTTTAAGAGTTGATTGAGATATAATTTGTAAACTAAGAACTGTACCTATTTAATGTATACAATTCAATAAGTTGGGACCTTAACTTAAATAAACACCTGTAATACAAGCATCACAATCAAAGAGATAGATATACCCAATACCTTTCAGAGGTATTATGCATGTGTGTGTTTTGTGTATGTGATAAAAACACTTACTAGGAGATCAAACTTCTTAACAAATTTTAAAGTGCCCAGTACCATATGGTTAACTATAAGCACTATGCGATACAAAAAAATCTCTGGACTAATGTCTCCCTGTTCCTGCCTCCCCCCATCCTCTGGCAACTACCATTCTATGAGTTTGTCCTATGAGCTTGACTATTTTAGATTCTTCACACAAGTGGTATTATGTAGTATTTTTCTTCTGTGTCCACTTTCTTTTACTTAACATAATGTCCTGCAGTGCACCCATATTGTCACAAATGGCAAGATATTTTCCCTTTTTAAGGCTGAATAGTAAGTACTTCATTGTATGTATATAACATATCTTCTTTATCCATTCATTAGTCAATGGACACATGTTTCCATATCTTTTTTTTTTTTAATTTTTTTTTCAACGTTTATTTATTTTTGGGACAGAGAGAGACAGAGCATGAACGGGGGAGGGGCAGAGAGAGAGGGAGACACAGAATCGGAAACAGGCTCCAGGCTCTGAGCCATCAGCCCAGAGCCCGACGCGGGGCTCGAACTCCCGGACCGCGAGATCGTGACCTGGCTGAAGTCGGACGCTTAACCGACTGCGCCACCCAGGCGCCCCACATGTTTCCATATCTTGACAGTTGTGAATAATGCTGCAATGAACATGGGAGCGCACCTATCTTTTTAAGATCCTGATTTAAAAAAAAAAAAAAACAAAACTCCTGTTTTAAATTCTTTTGGACATACATTCAGGAATGGAATTTCTAATATGGTAGTTTCAATTTTCATGTTTGGAGGACTCTCTATGCTGTTTTCCATGGCAGCACATTACATCATCAGTAACAGTGTATAATCACCCCAATTTCTCCAGATACTTGACAAGACTTATCCTTTTGTGTGGGACATTTGTTTTTCTATTTTTAATTATTGTGTTTTATTGTGGTAGTAACACTTGACATGCAACTTATCCCTTTAACAAATATTTAGCTACACGATATATTATTGTTATAAGGGGCACAATGTTATACAGCAGATCTCTAAAGCTTATTCATCTTATTTAACTAAAATTTCTTTCATGTTGATTAGAAATCCCCCATTTTCCCTTCCCCGTGGTCCCTGGCAACTAAAACTAAGACTGCATTGAAAGCTTGCAATAGAAAAATTAAACAAAGCCTCTTCCCACATAAATTAGAGTCAGAAAAATTTTAAATGTATTTAACATATGGGAATGGAAGTTGTCAGTCAAATTTTTAAAAATCTAGCTCTATGATTAGACTTCCCAGTTACCCAACAGTTTTAATAAAAGAATAGTTTCCATCTCAACCAAATGTCAATACCAACAAGGAAATGGATCTGTAGAATGAAGCATATTTCTTTTTACCATGTTGGTGTAAAAAGTTCAGTCATTTGATTTTAATAACCTTCACTAACTTGCATAGTGTTCTGCTTTGATATCGCTAATTTTTTACTAGCATGATTTGCCCACCTGTTACTTTGTAGCTAGTGACCATTGAAATATATTTAATAAACTTCTTTATTAATATATATATATACATATCCTTGGTACAGTTTCTAGTTCCCTAATTGAACACTGAATGATATAGTAGGCATGTCCTGCCACCCCAAATATTTTGTCTCAGTTCCATTTCTACCTTATCACAATGTGAATTTGTTCATGGATATTTACTAGCTTTTACCTGTATGCATATCTAGAATATAACCTAAGACCACAAAACTGTATCTGTCTTTTTGCCATTCAATTCCTGCTGCCTAACCAAGGTTATAGATTAGCCACTTAGTCAATGTTTGCTGAAGAAATGGACGATTAAGCCAAATCACAGTAAATAATCAAATTGCTTCTTACAGACCCAGATTTTGGTCTCACTGTTTTCCACTTTAGTAACTTCACAGTATTTCAATGATTTGTGTAACTTGACTATGCACATATTAGATGAATAAATGATTGATGATAGATAGATAGATGATAGATAAGTGATATAAAAGTTATTTCACCCCTTTTAATCTGTTCTAGGTGAAGAATGTATCTTTTTACTTTATTCTCAATTGTAACTGTTTATTTTATGTTTGCCTCTTACTCGCAAATAATTATGTTAAAAAGGGATGCTTGAAGAAATCAAATAAGTAGATTATGAAGATATTTTCATTTTAACCACTATTCCCCAGATGCTGCCAAATTTTAGGCCTCTGAAAAGAATCTTTTAAATCACTTTGTTTCCATTGGTCTAAAAATGATATGTGAATGCACTGACATTCTTTCTGAAGGCTTTTGAACGTATTTATCTCTTTGTCAAAGAAAGACATTTCTTTATCTTTTCGCCATGAATATCTTTTTAGAAAGATAGCATTAATGTTCATTCCTTTCCTTTACACTGTCTGACCTCATTTGTAAGTTTTCTTCAAAACATTACAGCTTGCATTTGGTGGATGTGGCATCACACAGAATTAGAACATACAAATTTTGCTTTGAGCTTTTTCTTCTCTCCTTGTCCCCGTTCAAGAATCATTAACCTGATTTATAACTTTTCCAAGTTCCTTTCTTAACTTCCACGTTCCCGTTTTTTAAGGCTTCTTAGAATTTTACTTTCTTCCCGTTCTAAATATCTTTCTCTTCATCACAACACAAATCAATTATTTTAATACACTAACCTGAGGGCAGGAAAAACAATCAGCCCCTGGAGAGGAGTTACGCACTCAGGGATTAGAGTATGAAATAAGGATTTCATGCTGCTTAAAGGTGGGGAAGCCGATTTAGAGAATTCTCATGAACAGGCCTCAGGCTCATGGCTTTGACCTGGAGGCCTCAGACGTGGTGCTGGCATTTGGCATTTGGCAACGATGAGGAAACGTGCTTGGTGCCCAAGGCACGCTTGCCTGAATTTGTGCTTCTAGTAAGTACACCAGCTCTGATTTTTCAAAGATTTACTTCCACGTCTGTGAGGCGGATGCTATGAATTTCTGATGCAGTTCATGAAGGCTGGCATCTAGTTTACCCCCAGCCCAGGAAATGAGGTAAAGAAAAAGAGACGTTTGAGAATCTAAGTATTTAAAGGCTCCATTGCTCTCGTCTCTCTCTTTCTCTTTCTCCCGTGTGTGTGTGTGTGTGTGTGTGTGTGTGTGTGTGTGTTGTATAGAAAGCCTCTTATTGATTTTATAAAAATGTATAAATCAGTGGATTCAGTTAAAATCAAAATTTCACTTTTATTAAAATAAACAAATATATACTACACAATATATAAAATTTGGAAAGTAAACAATCCAGAAAATTTTACCTTAAGCCATAACCCTCATCTCCTGCTCCCTTGTGATTATTTTTCTCTACTTAGTTACATGTTTATTTACGCTCTTTGAGAGCAAACATCACGAAAACCAAAACCATACCTGGTTTTTTTCTAACCATTAAAATTAAGGATACTTTTGCATGTATTATGTGTATACATGGTATGCAGTTCAGACTTAGAATCAAGCCTTTTTTTATAGTGTATGCATATCCATATACAGATTTATACATGCAGAAAGTGACTATATAGTTAAAAATTGGATCATATATTATTTAACATTCTGTATTTTACTTTTCTACTCACTGCTGTCTTAAGTTTCTTCATAAACATTAGGTCTTTTAGTATTCAAGTGTTACTGTAATTATCTCTTTTACAGTTGGAGTAATTGAGCCGCAGAAAGGCTAAGAAAGTTGTCCAAGATCACACAGGTAATATGTGACAGGAGTGACACTCTTATCTAGAAGTCTGTTTTATCTCAAAGCAGAGGTACTCAGTCTTTAGTGTATTAGTCAAGTCCAGACGACTAAAAATAAAAATTATTTTTCTATATAAAATATCGTGATGAGGATATTTATCTTGCTGTCATCTTTGTTTATTTCCCTAATATACATTCCTTTAGAAAGTCAACAATTCATAAGGTATAAACATGTCTGAAACTATAGCTGTGTATGAATTCCTTTTAGGAAAATTACATCCTTTGATGCTATTTTCATGTATGAAAATACCTATGTCCCTGTACCTTAAGCGTGTTAAGAATGATCACTTTTATTAATATTTGTCCATGTGATATTCTTTTGATTTCTGAGTTTGGGTTTTTTTTTTTCTAACTTCTTTATTAATACTGAGGTTGGCTACTTTTCCCTAGGTCTATTGGCATGTATTTCCTTTTTTCCCCCTTTATAATGTTTATTTATTTATTTTGAGAGACAGCGGGGGGGGGGGGGAAGGGAAGAGGCAGAGAGAGAGGGAGAGAGAAAGAGTCCCGAGTCCCAAGCATGTCCCGCACTGTTGGTGCAGAGCCCAACGTGGGGCTCGAACTCACAAACCGTGAGATCAAGACCTGAGCCAAAACCAAGAGTCAGGCACTTACCCGACTGAACCACCCTGGTGCCTGGCATGTAAGTTCTTTTGTAAAAACCAGTTTCCCATTGCCTTAGAACAGATCCAAATACATTCTCATTATCTCTAAGGAACTTCATGTTCTGATACACATGCGCTGGTTGAATAAAAAACTGCTAAGTGGATGTAATTCTTTACCCCATTATGTATCTCAACTGTTCGTTGCTAATATATTGTGAAACTTTTTTTTCCAGATTCAACCTGTATCTGAACATTTTCCTGAACACTTCTATGAAGTATTCTCACTACAAAACCAATTCATAGTGTTGGGATTAGCATCAGAGTTCAGGTTCTCCAAATTTTTGTATTGTTCCTCTTGGTTTTCTAAATATATAATCACATAATTAAAAGTAACAGTTATGTTTTTTTTTCTTTCTAATATTTATATTTCTCATTTATTTGTTCTATATTCAACTTTGTTCGTTATAATAGTGAATCTAGATCTCTTTTCCTGATTTAAAGGCACTGCTTTACTAGTAGTATATGCTATGTTAGCTTATTAGGAAGGTATACATACTTTAATAATGTTAAAGAGGATATTTCCATTTCTAATTTTCTAAGGATTATATGAGAAATTATTTTTGAATGTTAGTAAGTGCTTTTTCAGTGCAAAAGAATAATGTCTTCATTTGCAGTTGCTCTGATATGAAATATTTTGTTATTTTGTTAGATTTTATGCACTTTTTCATTTTTTATTATTGGAAGAAATCTTATTCATTTATGCTGACATTATTTAAATTTCCCCTTAATGATTATTTATGCATTTTGAAAGTCGCGGAGGGAAGGGGCAGAGAGAGAAGGAGAGAGAGATTCCCAAGTAAGCTCCATGCCATTAGCACAGAGCCCAATGGGGGCTCAAATCCATGAACTGTGAGATCATGACTTTACATGAGATTGTGCTTAGCCAAACACTCCACCAAAACGCTGCTAGAACTAATATGTGAATTCAGCGAAATCACAGGATATAAAATCAATATACAGAAATCTGCAGCATTTTTATACACCAATAATAAAGCAGCAGAAGGAGAAGTCAAGAATGTATCCCATTAACAATTGCACCAAAAACCACAAAATACCTAGGAATAAACTTAACGAAAGAGGTAAAAGATCAATATGCTGAAAACTATAGAAAGCTTATGAAAGAAATTGAAGAAGACACAAAGAAATGAAAAAACATTCCATGCTCATGGATAGGAAGAACAAATATTGTTAAAATGTTGTTACTACCCGAAGCAATCTACATATTCAATGCAATCCCTATCAAAATAACACCAACCTTCTTCACAGACCTAAAACAAACAATTCTAAAGTTTGTATAGAACCAGAAAAGACCCGGGGCACCTGGGTGGCTCAGTCGGTTAAGCGTCTGACTTCAGCTCAGGTCACGATCTCGCGGTCCCTGAGTTCAAGCCCCGCGTCGGGCTCTGGGCTGATGGCTCAGAGCCTGGAGCCTGCTTCCGATTCTGGGTCTCCCTCTCTCTCTGCCCCTCCCCTGTTCATGCTCTGTCTCTCTCTGTCTCAAAAATAAATAAACGTTAAAAAAATTAAAAAAAAAAAAGAACCAGGAAAGACCCCAAATAGCCAAAGCAATGTTGAAAAGAAAATCAAAGCTGGAGGCATCACAATCCCGGACTTAAAGCTGTATTACAAAGCTGCAATCATCAAGACAGTATGGCACTGAAACAAAAATAGACACATAGATCAATGGAACAGAATAAAGAACCTAGAAATAGATGCACAAATGAATGGCCAACTAAACTTTGACAAGGCAGGAAAGAATAGCCAATGGAAAAAAGTCTCTTTAGCAAATGGTATTAGGAAAACTGCACAGTGACATGCTGTCCATGGTCTCCTTTCTCCATACACCAAAATAAATATCAAATGGATGAAAGACCTAAACATAAGACAGGAAGCCATCAAAATCCTAGAGGAGAAAACAGGCAACAACCCCTTTGACCTCAGCTGCAGCAACTTCTTACTTGACACGTCTCTGGAGGCAAGGGAAACAAAAGCAAAAATGAACTATTGCGACCTCATCAAGATAAAAACCATCAAGATAAAAATCTTCTGTCAGGTGAAGGAGACAATCAACAAAACTAAAAGGCAACTGACAGAATGGGAGAAATATTTGCAAATGACATATGTATCCAAAATCTATAAAGAGCTTATCACTCAACACCCAAAAAATAAATAATCCAGTAAAGAAATGGGAAAAGGACAAGAACAGACACTTTTCCAAAGAAGACATCCAGATGGCTAACAGACACATGAAGAGATGCTCAACGTCACTCATCAGGGAAACACAAACCAAAACCACATTGAGATACCACCTCACATCAGTCAGAATGGCTAAAATTAACAACTCAGGAAACAACAGATGCTGGTGAGGATGCGGAGAAAGGGAAACCCTCTTGCGCTGTTGGTGGGAATGCAAACTGGTGCAGCCACTCTGGGAAACAGTACGGAGGTTCCTCAAAAAAATGAAAAATAGAAGTTCCCTATGACCTAGTAAACGCACTACTAGATATTTATCCAAAGGATACAAAAATGCTTATTTGAAGGGGCACATGCACCCCAATGTTTCTAGGAGCACTATCAACAACAGCCAAAATTATGGAAAGAGCCCAAATGTCCATCAAGTGATGAATGGAGAAAGAAGACGGGGTACGTATATATACAATGGAATATTACTCGGTGATCAAAAAGAATGAAATCTTGCCCTTTGCCACAATGTGGATGGAAATAGAGTGTATTATGCTAAGTGGAATAAGTCAGTCATAGATAATTATCATACGATTTCACTCATATGTGGAACATATGAGTGGTGAACATAGGGAAAAGGAAGGAAAAATGAGATGAATAGAGAGAAGCAAGCAAATCATAAGAGACTGTTAAATATAGAGAACGAATTGAGGTTGGCTGGAGGGATGTCGGGTGGGGGATGGGCTAAGTGGGTGACGGGCATTAAGGACGGCACATATTGTGTTGAGCACTGGATGTCATTGTAAGTGATGGCTCACTAAATTCTACTCTTGAAATCATTATTGCATTATCTGTTAACTAACTAGTGTTAAAATAAAATTTAAAAAAATCAAATCAAGACAAAACAAAAACCAAATAAACAAATAAAAAAAGTGTCCGATGCTTAACCAACAGAATCACCTAGGTGCCCCCATGCTGACATTATTTAAATATTGTAGAATATTTCTATTCATATTCTAAGTTGCGAGACCTGCAGTTTATTTTGCCTGTGCTGTTTCCGAATAAGCTAAGTGTCAAAAACTAGAAAGCTTTGGGTGCCTGGGTGGCTCAGTCAGTTAAGGGACAGACTATGGCTCAGGTCCTGAGTTCGAGCCCTACTTCGGGCTCTGTGCTGACAGCTCAGAGCCTGGAGCCCGCTTCGGATTCTGTGTGTGTCTCTCTCTCTATCCCTCCACTGCTCAGACTCTGTCTCTGTCTCAAAAATAAACAAAAATATTTTTAAAAAATTAGAAAGCTTTGCACATGTTTCTAAAGTATAAAAAATGCATGTAAAGTATATTCCATATTTTTTCTCATGTGATTTTCTTCAGGGGTCTGTTTTCTATGACTACGTAATCATCAATGATTCGTGCCAGCAGGCCAGAAAATCTATTTCTCCATTTTGCACACGAAGAAGTAGAAATTCAGACAGTTTAGGTTACTTATCCATTGCCACAACGGGTAGGGTGCCATCCTTCTCCTCCTTGCATTTAAACTTGTAGCCCCTAGGAAATGGTACAGCTTGAAAAAGAAAAAGTCTGGCTCACGGAGTCACCACGTACATAACTCTGCCAACCAAACAGAAACACTGCCATTGCACTGTGTATAAACAAGGAATAACACGCAAATACAAGTATAAATCCAGGCATTCAGATTCCCAACATAACTGTTGGAGATGTAATGATCTCCCCGTGATTTCATCATGGCCATCCAAATAGAGACACAAACAAATATTGATATCAACTGTATTTTGGCCATGGTCTTTAAAATAATAATGATACCAATCCCAACTTGTCCTGGCCAGTTAGCGTGCTCGACAGAACACTTGACGATAGAAAGTAGTGTCAACAGGTGAATACAATCTATCCACATTCACAAGGTTTCGACATTAGAAGCAACAGGACAAAGAAGATAAATAGAGACAGATGACTCAATTGAGTAATTAGAAATGTGGCTAAGTTTCCCTGTAAATACATTATTGTGGTTTTTGGGGGGTTGTTTTGTTTTGTTTTGTCTTTTGGTCTGTGTTTTTCTTTGCGGCTCCTGGGCAAAAATATGATGTTCAGCTCTAGATGAGGCTGTGATTCTTATATAAATCTTGACATTGGTGGGGGGGTCATAAACCCAGTACATACATAAACAATGTCTAAATATGTACACTATACATTCACGATGCCAAAATTAATGATTCAAAAGCCAGAGAATTAGTCTGACACATTTACTTTGTTTTTATTAAACCATGATTGCAAATAACTTATTTTATATAACACTAGAAGGTGTGGTAATAATGAAAAAAAACCTCCCGATCTTGTATAATTACATCGGATTATCCAAATATTATCCATAATAAAAATAATCATAATATCAGTAACAGGGCTGTCTGAGAGCAATGGCATATCAGTCAAGACTAACATTAGGTGAATATTAAAAGCAGGAAAATGTTGGGGCGTCTCGGTGGCTGAGTCAGTTAAGCATCTGACTTCAGCTCAGGTCACGATCTCACGGTCTGTGGGTTCGAGCCCCGCATTGGGCTCTGTGCTGACAGCTCGGAGCCTGGAGCCTGCTTCGGATTCTGTGTCTCCTTCTCTCTGCCTTCAACCACTCATGCTCTGTCTCTCTCTCTCTCTCTCTCTCTCTCTAAAATAAACATTGAAAATAAATTAAAAATAAAGTAAAAGCAGGAACAACCTCTGTGACAAGCAAGATATTTTACATTAAAAATATGGAGTAGGTTGGATGGTGTCTAGGAAAATTGAAAACTCAAATTATAAGCTAGAACTGAGAAGACATGTGGTATAAGAAAATAAGAAACATAAAATATATCAGAGTCTTTGGCGCCAGAGAAACATAAAGTTGATTTTTCCTTGTGTCTCTTATGATTAGTTTTCATAGATAAGATAGTTAATAGTTAACGTGATATTTTGCGTAAAGTGGAATTTCATACTACTTTTAAATTTGCACTACTTTGGAACATATGCCCTCCACACATTAAACGACGCCCTTTGCAAAGTAATACGGCTTTAGGGATGAAAAGGGTGTGACAGTGTGTTATTACTTACAAAGTTGCTGTAATTATTTTCAAAGATTCGTTGGAATTTTTGTAAAGAATATGTTCACCTGAATAAATCTGGAAAGTAAATTATCTCAATGTTTTTTTCCTTTCATATAAATAAATGCTACTTGTGGGGATATATTGATCTGACGCAAGCAGAGAATACTTGTAATGTTAATGAAAAACCCGTGTTTCCATAGATTAAACATAGCAAATGAATTATTTCAGGAGCAATATCGTGTCGAGCACCATGTGAACGTTGCTGTCAAATCCTGTTTTCCATTATCGCTGCAAAATGTTCTTAAAAGCATTTGTGAATTCAGAATGATTAAATCTGTTGACCTACACAAACGAAATAATCCCTGAAGACATGGCAACAAAATTCCAATTTTCCTTCAAACTGGTGCATACTTGAGGACTATAATTAATTCATTAGGTTTTTTTAATACGACAAAGTTCATCTTGATTTTGCATTTCATTATAAAAACTTTGATAGTTCAAGAGCAGCATTTGATCTGATGATAGCTTCGCCTGAGATATATTATTGTCTTGCAGATTTCCTCAGACTTCCATCTGCAAACAGTCCCAGGTATCACCAGTGTTTGCTTTTTCAGCACAGATGTATTTAAAGGTAAAAGTAGCAAAAATACAGTGATCCATGTGCAAAAGCATTAAAAAAGAGACACAAAAACGCGTTTGCCAAGCTCCTTTATTTTCTTGTGCCCCCCGCTTCTTCTCCATATGGAAACGCCAACGTGAAAACAGTCTTCTGCTACTAAACCTCTTTTTAAATAGTTTCCCCAGACCGTAACAGGCAGTTTTGCCTATGCCCAGCTATGAATGGTGCTGAAAGCTTGCCTTCACACACACTGAACATTTCACCGTAACTGTTTCTTGGGGGAAGGCTTTAAAACGTGCCTGTTAAATACACATGGCTCTCGGACAGCAGGAAGGAACGGAGAGGGGAAGTGCAGGGGCGCTAGGGAACATTCCCAAGATATGTCTGAACTATCACTGGGCTTCATAAAGAACCTGTCTTCAAAAGGGTTGGCCAAATACATTTACTCGTCTCTTTAAGACTCATCTCAATTCCACATTCATTCGTTCCTTCACTCACCTCAAAAATATCTGTCTCCTACTCTGGACCAGGCACTGGCCTTGGCTGTAGAACACTCATTGGGTACCTCCTAGCTGTCACGTGGCCACCACTGCCCTGGATCCCGCATCGCGTGTGATCTCCACGTCCTCCACCTGCCGAGTGTCAGCTACTGGGGGGGTCACGATTTTGTTCTATATATGGCACAGATCGATGTCCGATTATGAAGGTGCTGGGGGTGCTGATGGCCTAGAATTTAAAACCGTTATAGACATGTGTATTCTTTGGCTTCCCACTCACGTACAGGATCTCCCTGCTCCATTTCCCGAAGTTCTCTTTGGGTTAACCGGCGTATCTCCCACTGACAATCAATTTGAAGCATATCCTGATTTATTTACTCATAAAAGATATAGCAATATTTTACTCTCCAGCTTCCTAATGCCAATCACTCGGGGCTATTTTAATAATACCTTTGTTTCAGAAACTTGTAAATGTAAACGTTGATTTGGAGGAGGAAAGATGAATTTGGAAGGAATAGAGTTTCCAAAGTGAAAAAGATAATTGGGTGAAAGCTGTAACTGTGTGGCTGTACTCACATATCTTCAATTAGCAGCAATGCTTACTTAGCATCTAATGTGTGCTAAAAAGATGAACAGGGTGGTATCTCTTTGTGGTTTTGATTTGCATTTCCTTCACAGTAATGTTGAGCATCTTTTTATATATATACTCATTGACCCTTAATATGTCGTCTTTAGAAAATTGTCAATTCAGGTCCTGTGTCATTTTTGTTTGTTTGTTTGTTTTTAATTTAGGTTATTTGGTTCTTTTGTTATTGAGTTGTAGGAACTCCTTATCTATTTTGGACATTAACCTCTCATGGATATACGATTTGCAAATATTTTCTCCTATTCCGTAGGTCGCCTTGCATTCCGTTGATTGTTTCCTTCGTTGTGGAGACACCGTTTAGTTTGATGTACTCCCACTTCTTTGTCTTTATTTTCATTTCCTATGCCTTTGGTGTCAAATCTAAACAATCTTTGCCAACACCAATGTCAAGGAGCTCTTCCTCATGTGTTCTTCCTGTCGTGTACCTTAAATATATATTTTATTTGCCAATCATATTTCAATTAAAGGAGAAAGGGAAGAAAGAAATTACTCATCAAGATTGGAAAAAAAATAAAACATGTGCAAGGCAATGAGGTTATAATTGTGAAAAAAAAATATGACCCTGATCAACGATGAGCTTAGGGTCCGGGAAAGTCGAATAAACCGTCCCGGAAATAAGTACTGTCTTGAGGTTTGTACAGAAAGCAAAGGGAATACATGGGAAGCACATCTTTCTATTTTGGGGGGTGAGGGAAGGTTTCCTTAGAGAAAGATGGGGAGAAATTAGCCACTGGAGGAGATAAAAAATAAGCAAAGTGTTTAGAAGCCAGGAAGACTGACAGATGACAAGTAGTATAGTTTACTGATGAAGCTAATGTATCTTCATGTGCCGCCTGCACACGGAATGGAAGAGACCCACCTCACGGAGGCTGATTCATAAAGATCACATGAAATGAAAAATGTTAGATGATGTACCTGAGAATATGGGCATCTCTAACTTCACTAGGGTGGCTTCTCTTTATAGTGAAGACTTAGTTTTTAATGTTAATTACTTCAGTTATCGGTATTAAGGTAATTAGTGTCGTTATACCTTTCAAATCGAAAACTAAGTTTTATCTATTAGATCTTTTATCCGACAGGTTCCTTTAAGCAAAATAAATACAACAATACTGAATGTGCACAGTTGTTCCAAAAGTAACACAAAAATATGAAGAAAGTGGGTTTGATTTTCTTCATCATTTTTTAAGTTATCTTATTTAGTTGTATTTCTTTTGAGAGAGAGAGAGAGCACGATCAGGGGAAGGGCAGAGAAAGAGGGAGAGAGAGAATCCGAAGCAGGCTCTGTGCTGTCAGGACAGAGCCTGATGGGGGACTTGAACCCATGAACCGTGAGATCATGACCTGAGCCAAAATCAAGAGTCACAAGCTTAACTGACTGAGCCACCCAGGCACCCCATACATTTTTAATATTTAATTCATTATTATGGGATTCATATTTAATATAGTTACCCACTAAAACTTCCATCATTCCAAACAAATCAGTGTTCTTTACTCAGTATTTTTGTCTCAACCATTGGGGTATTTGGCCAGGACAATGGCCTCAATTCTTACCCAAGACATTCACTGAGAATATGAAACCTGAGAACAAAACAAAGCTCACGTCACTCGCATCACAAGAATAAAGTCACAGGAACAAAACTCCATCATTTAAAGAGTACAGGGCCTGCAGATTCACCTGATTGAATCTGAAACCTAACAACTAAAACCCCTCATTCATTGATTGTATTGAGCAAACTTAGCTGTTGCTTAATTCTATTCCAAAATGTTTTTCTTCTCCTCATTTGAGAGGACCACAGTTTCTTTAGATGTTTCCCTATCACACTGAACTCACTTCACCGAGTTCAGTGGCTGGCTAGCCAGCGCCAGGCACTGCCCTAGGCACTGAGGTAGAACCTGTACACATACGACTCCTTCTCTCATGAAGTCTACATGCTACTGGCATTAGTCTCCTAAAGAACTTAGACAGAAAATTAAATAAGATGATGGAAGAGTAACTGAGCGGCTTCCTTCATCACTTGCTCAAGGAAGCCCTTTCCAGAAAAATAAATAAGTAAACAAAGGCTGTAAAAAGCGAGGGGGAGACCTGTCCGGAGAGAAGGAGTAACCAGTGAGTTGGGCTGGAACATCATGTACTCAAGTGCCTGAAAGTAAGTGAGTCAGAACAGAACATTGTAAATTAAGGAGAGAAAGGTTAGAGATAAACCCACAGGCCAAATCTTGCAGACACTCTTAGGCAAAGATAAATTTGGGATAAAATGTCAGAGAGTTTTAAATAAGGGTGTTACATGGTCACATTAAAAAAAATCTTTCTATTGATTGCTACGTGAAAGATGTATCTTAAGGAGCTATAATGTAAGAGGTGAAACAAAGCTGCAATTAATCAAGGGGCAGAGGATGGTGACTCGAACAAGGAGGTAAATGTGGAGGTGGTAAGAAATGGCCAGGCTCAGGATGTATTTTAAGCATGAAACAAATGAGGCTTGATGGATGGAATCTGGACACTGGGTGCAGAAGAGATCAATGACTACTGAGGTATTACTTCCACATTTGGGGTCTGAGAAATACAGTTGGGAGAGTTCTATTTTGAGCGTGTTAAGTCTGAAATAAGTGCCTATTTCACATCCAAATGGAGATGTCAAAGGCACAGTCTGATATATGAGTCCAAGGTGATGGAGACAACTCAGGGTTAAGGAATATATTTGAGAGTCGTTGATATATAGGTGTATTTAAAGCTGTAACAGAGCTGATATAGTAAAGAGAACAGGTAGACGAACAAGATAAAAGAGGCTGGGAGCAAATGCCACAGCATTTTTAAGACGAGAAGAAAAGGAAGACACACAAGGAAAAAGAAAAAAAGAGAAAGTTAATAGAGCAATATGGTGGACAGAGACACTGAACGTTCTGTTTGGGTAAAACAGAAAAAGCCCAAGGGATGAAACATGGTCAACTGTGTCAACTATTGGGAAGCAGCTGGGTAGGTACTGGATTTGAGCACCCAGTTGTAAGATCCAGACCCAAGGGCTGACTCGAGGGGGCTGAGAAGAGAATATGAGCTAAAGAAATGAAGACGGTGTCTGTTCAGTACATAAATATTATGTCACTAACACATATTTTCCTGTTCTTCTATTAAATGGAGTAGAGAGAAGGAGCAGTAGCTAGAAAAGTGTGTGGGGCCAAGGAGTCGAATGACTGATGATGTTATTGAAGGGACACATGGTGGTATGCTAAAAGAAGGGAAACAATAGCGACAGGTATATTGGTGATGCCAGGGAGATACGACATACTAGCGAGAACCAAGTCTTTGGGAAGTAAGACCAATACTCGAGTGAGGGTGGGTCTTTGACAGGAACTGAGACAATCTACTCATTGTAACAAGAAGGAAATAAGCAAAGGGGGAGTGAATGCAGGTGGTTTCGTTTGTGGTGATAAGGAAAGGGATAATATGCCACGTTATTTCCATATTCCTCAATGATATGTAAAGTAAGACCATCCGCTGAAAGAGAAAGGGGACTAGACTTAAAACTTGTTGAGGCGATAGAAGTTGTCCCATAGACATTTTAGAAATCGCAAAAAAATATATACTAAGGAAGTATGGACTGGTTGCTGGACCCTGATGGGTATCCGTTTGTAATCTGTGGTCATGGATTTGAGTGAGACTCTTCAGCATGATATTGCAATGTTCTGAGGTGTCAGAGTGACTAGATAAATTCTACGAGCATTGATTTTCTATCACAAGAATTTAACAGGAGGAAGAGAAAAGCTAGCTCACCGTGTCTGCAACAAGAGAAATTATAGCAAACTACCATGAAAGCTAAGCTGGGTCAGGAGATGTTAACAAGAAAGCAGGGCAACAGGGTAAGAAAAGAAGGTGCCAGTGTTGTTGGTGATGAGGTTCATGGTATGTCATGGGACTGGGTCAGGTGCTGTCCAAGTAAAGGAAAACACAGAGGAGGTGAGGAGATAGAGTGAATTAGAGTATTATCTACAATGTTTTTTTTTTTTTCAATGTTCATTTACTTTTGAGAGAGAGAGAGAGAGAGAGAGTATGAGCAGGAGAGGGGCAGAGATAGAGGGAGACACAGAATCCGAAGCAGGCTCCAGGCTCTGAGCTGGCAGCCCAGAGCCCGACGTGGGGCTCGAACTCGTGAACCGTGAGATTGTGACCTGAGCCGCAGTTGGACTCTTTAAGTGTGACAGGGTCGTGACAGAGGCAACATGAAAGGAAAGGTATTAGGCCAGATGACAAAGTCGTTCATTAATGAAGACGAGTGATTGGGGGATCCCAACATGGCAGTAATACAAGGAGGAAGCAGAGGTGACGTGAAGGCATGAAATCATCATGAAAATCCAACAAAAAGGGAAACTCACAAAACTACTTCATTTCTATTGCTAGACCCTATATTCTTAAATAAATAGTTGTTCCACTCGACAATATAAAGACAAGTGTTTTTTTCGCTTTTAAACGACCACCTTACAGCATAGAAATATTGATGGCCTATAACAAATACACACACACTTAAAAAAAAAAAGGCTTTAAAATCAAAGAAAATTCACCTCTGTAATATGTTTTTACTTGTTAAATATTTGTATATAGAAAAAATTCAAATCTCTGCTCCACTAACAGCAGTTGGAATATTTTTTTCTATAAAGGATGGGGGTATAAATATTTTAGACTTTGTGGGACACATAGGCTCGATTGCAATACTCAACCCTGCCATGGTAGTGCAGAAACAGCTGTGGACAATATGAAAAGAAATGAATTTGTGATTTTGACCCAATAAAACTTTATTTATAAAGACAGCTGATGGGCTAAATTTAACCTTTTGGTCTTAGACTGTCCACACCTGAGGTAGAGTGCAACACTCAGTTAGAATCTCATCTCAAAATTCTAGTGGATTACAAAACTTAATAATGACAATGTCTATGTATCTATAAATATATGCATTAAGTAAACAGTATTTCAAACCAGGTTTTATACTGATGAGTGTTTTACCTTATAACTACTTAAAATTATAACGATTAAAGATGACTGAGCTATTCATGGCTGTTTGGCATTCTAAAGATACATCATATAAACACATCCAATATTAACAACCTACATCAGTGTCACACACATACATGTCTTTAAAAGACTAAGATAAGACCTTGAGAGGGAAATTTTATCATCCCAGGTCCTCTTAGAAGAGTTCATTTACATTCCCTAAAATAGAATCTTACAGTAGATATTCAAGAGAATAAGATATTCAAAAGTAATTTAGAGGGGGCACCTGGGTGGCTAGGTCGGATGAGCGTCCGACTTCTGCTCAGGTCATGATCTCACAGCTCATCGGTTTGAGCTCTGCATCAGCTCTGTGCTGACAGCTCCGAGTCTGGAACCTGCTTCGAATTCTGTGTCTCCCTCTCTCTCTGCCCCTCCCCACTCATGCTCTGTCTCTTTGTCTCTCAAAAATGAATAAACATTAAAAACATTTTTAAAGTAATTTAGAGTAACTTCCAGTCTCCAGTCCGTCATTTTAGGAGTTTGACAGACCTTGCTCCTATCTCCTCTTTTTTTCTAACAAAAAAAAACCAAAAATGGAACCAACTAAAAATCAACACCCCTTATTAGATGCATCAGGCAATTGAAATCAGAGGGCAAACCACTGTCCCCCAAATTGGAAAGACAGACAGGCAGACACAAAGAATCACAACTTACCCAAGCAGAAGTTCAGGAGAAAAAAACTGCCGTTGGAACCAGTAGCAAGGATAAAAACCTAACTGTAATTGACAAATTCCTGGAAGTTAAATTTTACAACTAGGCATAGCATATGCAAAGTGCAGAAATCACAGAGCAAGAGGAAAATCTTGAAAGAAGCCAGTTTGGGGGCAGGAGATGGGGGAGAGAACTTTATCTACGGAGGAACAAGGTTAAGCATTATAACCAGCTTCTCTTCAGAAACCAAGAAAGCAAGAAAACAGTGGAACAAAATATTTAAAATGTTGAAAGAAAAACCTACCAACCAAGAATTCTGTAACCAATATGTGAAATCATCTTTCAAAAGTGAAGGAGAAATAGAGACTTTCTCAAAGAAAAACTGAGAGATTTTGTTGCCAGGGGAACTGCCTTGCAAGAAATGTTGAAAAGAGTTCTCCAGAACGAAAGAAAATGATATGGGGCAGAAACTCAGATCTGCATAAAGAAAGGAAAAACACTAGAGAATGAATAAATGGCAAAATAAAATATATTTTTAAATGACCTACTAGATAGCAATGTATTTAAAGTAAGAACAATGAAATATTTGGTCATTATAGCTTATGATGATATGGACTGGAATGGCAGTAATTTTATAGGTATTGGAAGGAATAATTGAAAGTGTTCTGTTACAAGGTGTTTCAATACCCATGAAGAAGTGGTATAATGTGATATGGTTTTTGTGGGGTTTTTTAAGATTTGATTTTTAAGTAATTTCTACCCCCAGCGTGGGGCTTGAACTTACAACCTCGAGATTGAGTCTCACGCTCTACAAACCTAGCCAGCCAAGTGCTCCCTTAGAGTGTTATTTGAGTGAAAGCTTGGGTTAGCTGTATATGTGTGTAACAAACTCAAGGGAAACTGTTGAAAAGAAAAAATAAGACGACCGATGGGCTAAGAGAGGAGAAGAAATAAATGAACCCATGTAAAATGCTTAATTAAGATCAGAAAATGTATGAGAGCCAAAAGCAAAAGTAAAAATAAGGGGGGTAATTAGACTGACAAGAAAGGCAGACGCTAAGGCAGCTGGGTCACTGCCCACTTTAAACATCAGTGTTCTAAATAAGCTAATTTAAAGAGTTGGATGGTCAACGGTAGATGAGAAACAGAACCCAACTGTATGTTGGCCATAAGAAATAAATTTAGGCCACACTTCAATGCTGTTCTGCCATACCTTAGTCTTTCCATGCTGTCCCCACGTATGGGACACGACCACACCTGTTCACTAACATCTGAAAATATCAGAGAGTATAGTGATTAAAATATTCACGCTTCCTCACTGAGTGAAAGGGCAAGGCATCTCCAATGTTGTTGGCATAGTGTTCAATTCAGACAATTAGGCTTTTCGCCTAAAGATTTGTTGCCCCTCTTTCCCACCCCTGTCTGATTTCCAGCTGGGCCCAGACTCCTGGAAGAGAGTTCATTATATAGTGCTCCAGGAGTGGTCATTTTCATCCTGGTGATGAGCCTCCTGGATTTTGACCTGATTTAGTAATCGAGACTAAGTGTCTAAAATCCCTAGAGAAAGTGGCAAAACGGAGCCCATACTGATCAAGCGATCACATATGTTGTGCAACTGAATATTCACTTGGTCAGTGCTATTGGAGAAAATAGTCTGTGCCCTAAACTATTACATTTCCCACTAGACTGTCAATTAAGTATATTCAATTCCCAAATACATCTCCCTGTGCATATGCCATGAAATTGCCTATAAACATTCTTTGCATGCTTTGAGAGGGGATTTATCACTAATATTGGGTCACCAGATCACAAATTTAAAACTCCAGAAAAGAGTTTACCAATAATATCAGGTGAACAAAAATACTCCCAAATTCTCTCCTTTTAGGCTAAGTTTCTATTTCTGATTTCCTTAAATGTTTTTCATCCCCATACTTATTCTTTAGCGAAAAGAGTTCTTACATACCATAGGCAGCCATAACCCGCTCCCGTTGTATTCGAGCAGACGCCTCTGCAATATACAATCTTGATTTATGACCACACAGAGGGCAAAAGCTAAAGCGACGGGACTTGGCACTTCCTACCTTGTATGTTGGTAGTATTTCACTCAGTCATCTGGGAAAAATCCAGAATTGTAAACATGCCCTAGAAGCCATAAAATGAAGAGAGCTGTAGTCAATTACTTGTCGGACGAATCAGTAGGAGCATTGCATAACTTCTTTTCACCAACTGCCCAGGCAGAATGTTTAGGTGGAACTAAAAATATCTCCTTTTCTATGGGAGAATCAGAGGTCTCTCCCAGTACTGCCCTGCAGCCAGCACGATATCCTAAAAGGATAACCTAGGATAGCACTCCCTTGCTCTGAGTTACTGTCATGGAAATAGGTTCTTGCATTGCTTGTGAAATTGAGGTCCACGTGTGAGTGACCGTCCGTCTTCTATGATGTCCTCATTTGTATTTATTGTGTGTTTCATGCACATCCTTGCCCCAAGTCAAGTTATCCATCTCTGACCTAGTGCTCAACCATAGAGCCTACAGTCCCAGTAACAGTAGCCTCAATAGCACTTCTTCTCGGCCCCACCCCTGAGGAGATGTCACAGGATTTGGCAGGTAAAAATAATCACTGAAGCATTCCTGTCACTGATTATTGGAGCCATTTTCACAATGACCTGTAAATTGGTACATGAGGTGAAGTTATGACCCACTCTGCTGTCCCTGCAGGAAGCTTAATGGTAGCCGTTTTCTGTCAAATGTAAGGATGTAAGCGTTGCCATTTGTGAATCTAGCCTCCCTTCCATGGATATGCGTAAGTTGAAAAATGGACCTGGGACCACTAAATGGGGCCAAATGAAAGAAATATTTCGTGAAAGGTGGTTTACAAATTGGTGTATTTGCCTTCTTCTCCCACCACCTCATTCCCACTTCTCAATTAAAAACCTGAAGTTCATGCCTTACTTCCCCTCCTTTTCTTATAAAGACAAGATGAGCTAAATGATTAAGTCGATGCTTTCATTGAACACTTTTCGCCCCTGGTTATGTAACAAGTATTTCAGTTGTTCAGCGTCATTCCAATCTTCAGTGACACCACTGCTCCGAGGCTGAGGGAGTGTGGTACGCTCACGTGACACTATGATATTACTGCCTGTCTGGTTTTGTGTCAAATAAATTATCGCAAGCTTAACGGATAGAGAATCTGCTGTTTCAAACTCTTCATTGTGTTCTCTGAGGATGTTTCTGTTCCAAGAGAAGAATGATGCGCATTTCAGTTAACATCCATTTGTCACCTCTTCCAAATGGTCAAAACAGCCAGCAGTGCGACCAAATCCTCAGGCATTCATTGGCTATTGATGATGGGCGCTAATTCTTACCACATTGGTGGTCTCGTCTCAGTCCATCTGGGCAGCTACAACGAAATACCACAGGGTGGGTGGCTGATCAATACCAGAACTTTATTTCTCACATTCCGAAAAGGCACAAGTCCAACGTGGTCACATTCTGGCGAAGGCCCCCTTCCTGTTTCCTAGCCAGCGCTCACTGTGTCCCCACGCTGTACAAGACCTAAGCCCCACCCAAACCCCTAACTCCTAATAGCATCTTCTCCGGGGGGGTCGGTATTTCAACATTTGAATTTGGGGAGGGGGATACAAACTTTCAGACCATAGTATCTCTGACGCAAGAGAAATGGGTCATCTCTGTACACACTGGTGAATGGCCGAAGACTGTTTCCCTACATATTTTACGAGCTCAACTAGGAAATACGCGAAGGCATCTTCCTTTGCATTCCAATATTTTCTTGAGCTGGAAATTGGGCTTTTTTAGACGTTTTTCTTCTTTTCTTCTTTTTTTTTTTTTTTGAGGGAGGAAGAGGATGAATAATTGGATGAATCCAATTGAATTGTCATAGATGTTTGTATATGTGAAGCACTCAAGTCTGCCCTATATCTTCCTGAACAGTGTATGTTTGCTATGTAGGCATTTTCAGAAGACTAATTTACAATGCTTCAGTTATTAATAATAAGATATTCATTAGTATAATAGATTAATGTAGTATCATTATAAGTAAGTATCTCTAATAACTCATTAACCAGCAGAAATAAATGTAAGTGCTCTTTAACTCAACATTTGTATAATATTCAATGTCTCTACATGTAGAGAAAAACACTTACTAGTTTAATGTCAATGATCAAAAATGTAAATCATGACCTTTTAATAATGTACCCTTTATTAAATAATGTGATTCGGGGCGCCTGGGTGGCCCAGTCGGTTAAGCGTCCGACTTCAGCCAGGTCACGATCTCGCGGTCCGGGAGTTCGAGCCCCGCGTCAGGCTCTGGGCTGATGGCTCAGAGCCTGGAGCCTGTTTCCGATTCTGTGTCTCCCTCTCTCTCTGCCCCTCCCCCGTTCATGCTCTGTCTCTCTCTGTCCCAAGAATAAATAAACGTTGAAAAAAATTTTTTTCTTTAAATAATGTGATTCTGGTACACCTTTCCTAAATATTGAGTCTTATGAAAATATGCCCAGGAAACTGACATAAGGAAACATATAATTTCCCTCCCTTACCTGAATGAAAATGAGGTGAAAAAGAACTACCAGTGAAGAGTCCATATTATTGCAATGAGAGAAAAATAATGAGGTGGCAAAAGAACAGTGCAGAATGCTAATGTCATCTGACAACTCTCACAAGTCAAAGGTGGGCTTCCACGACGTTCTCCCTGACAAGTGCAGTCTGCTCTGTGAGCTTCCCGAGTGCTGGCAGTCATAAATCAGTCTGTAGAGGCAGGCTGCGGGCAAAGCGACTTTATTGGCAACGCCAGTAACGAGAAGCCTGAAGGAAATATTTTTGTCTAAAGCCCGGCAAGTATCAATCCTGTAGAATTTAATTTAAAACACCTATTAATGTCAATCTTAAAAATAACAGTAAAAAGATAATAGGTTTGTGAAATAACAGTCTCAAACATATTTCATTCCTTTCAGGGCAGATAAAAATGCCAAATTGGATGTAGATAAATAGCAAAGGATTACGCCTGTATTTCTAACATCAGCAGAATGGAAGATAAATAAGGTGATTGTGGCTTCTTACTATCTGCGTTCGAATTAATTAGGAGAATATGGTAGGAGTATAAGTTAGGATTAAGTTAGATTTCATATATCTGAAGGCCCAAAAGAACCATGGTTTAAACAAGATAGTTATTTCTCTCATGACAGAATCTGACAGTAGGACATCCAATAATATATATATATGGCAAATCCACCCGATAATCCAAGAAACAGTCTCTAAACTCCTGTCCTACTGTCTTTAGTATGCAGCAACCATTCTCGGTTAACCTCATGGTCCACCATGGTTACTGGGGACTCAGCCATCATGGCAACCTAATCAGTAGTGGGAAGAAGGAAAGAAGATGAAGCACAAGACAAAGTACCTCAAGGAGTTTACCCTGAAACCTCGCAGAACAATTTTGCTTAAACGCCATTTGTAATCACTTAGGAACAAAGGCACACCTAACATAATCTTTTAATTGAATAGCAATATGCCAACGGCAGGATTTTACAACTAAAAAAAGAAGAAACAGATTTTTTTTTTTTTTTTGGCAACTGGCAGTTTCCACCATTAAAAGGAAAATAAGGAATGTATAGCATTATTGTGATTGTTAAGAAGACAGGAGTTGGGGTTAGACAACCTAGATTGAAATCCAGGTCCTGCCAATTCCAAGTTTGCAGATATGGGCCAGCTCTTTCCGCTCTCTGGGCTCCATTTCCCAATGGAAATAATAAACGGTCCCTACCCATGTGACTGTTGAGGACAAAATGAGATAGCATATTAATGCATCTCTGAATTTGATTTGCTAATGTTTGGTTGAGAAGTTTTGCATCTAATTTCATGATAGATATTGATTTGTAGTTTTCTTGTTTTGTACTCTGTCTAGTTTGCATGCCTAGGTAAGATGAGCCTCATAAAATGACTTGAGAAATGGTTCTTGGTCTTCTCTTTTATGTAAGAATATTTTGTAAAATTGGTATTAATTATTTAAATTTGGGGTGGAATTCTCCAGTAAAATCATCTGGACCTGGAGACGGCTTTTTCAGGAGCTTTCAAAGTTATAAATTCAATTTCTTTTATAATTATAGCAATATTTAGCTTTTCTATTTCACCTTGGGTGAGGATTGAGAGTTCTTGAGGAATCGGTCGTTCCAAGTTGGCAAATTTATGAGAGCAAAGCTGTCTGTGGTATTTCTTTATTATCTTTTTAATGGCTACAGGAACTGTAGTGATATCCCAGGTTTTATTCTTGATAACTTTGAGGTTTTTGTCTTACACTTTTTCATCGTTGCAAATCTTGCTAGAGGCTTATCAATTTTATTGATTCTTTCAAAGAAATTATTTTATTCATTTTCTCTTTGTTTTCCTGTTTTCAATTTTGTTCATTTTTGCTTTTACCTTTATTATTTCCTTCTTCCTGTTCACTTTGGGTTAATTTGATCTCCTTATCCTAGATTACTGAGGTAAGGATTGAGACTATCTATTCAAAACCTTTTTTAATATAAGTGTTTAATACTATTAATTTCCCTCTCAGCACTGCTTTAGCTGAAGCCCATATCTTTTGATATGTTGCACATTAATTTTCATTCAGTTCAATGTGCTTTTAAAATTTCCTTTGAGATTTCCTCTTTGACCCATAGATTCTTTAGAAGTGTGTAGTTTATTTTCAAGTGATTGGAGATTTTCCTGTTATCTTTCTATTGATTTCTAGATTGGTACCATTATTGTCAGAGAACATACTCTGTATAATTTAAGTATTTTAAAACTTGATTGAGATTGTTTTCTGCACAAGCATATGGTCTCAATCTTGGTGAATTTTCCATGGCACTTGAGAAAAAGTTTATCTTCTACTGTTGCTGGGCGGAGGGTTCTCCATATGCTGACTTGATTCTGCTGGTAACGGTGTTTCATTCTTCCTTCTCCTTGCTGATTGTCATCCGGTAGTTCGATCACTTGTTGAGTTGATTGCTGACATTCCCAAGTTGAACTATGAATTTTTCTTGTTCTCCCTTCAGTACTGTCAACTTTTTTGCTTCACATGTTCTGCATCTCTTTTGTTCAGTGCATACGTTTTTAAGATGGCGGTATTTTCTTTGTTAACTCACCCTTTCATCATTGTGTAATTGCCCTATTTGTCTCTAGTGATTTCCTTTGATCTAAGTCTACTTTATCTGATATCAATATAGGCGTTTATTCTTTTTAATGAATATTTTCATGGTATATTTTCCATCCATTCGCTTTCACCCTAACCCTGTAACTCTATTTTAGGCACTTTTCTTGTATACAGCATATAAATGATGGTTGTTTGGTTTCATTTGGTTTGGTCTACTTTGCTAATTTCATCTTGTAATTGGTGTATTTAGACCATTTACATTAATGGTAATTATCACATGTGTGGACTCCAATGTGCAATCTCAGTATGTGTTTTTGCTTACATCTCCTCCATTTTGTGCTTTTTCATTTCTCTTTTTTTTACCTTTTTTGGGGGAGTTACTTGAATATTATTTAGGGTTGAATCTTGATTTATATATGCTGCCTTTTTAATATACTGCCTGATATGGTCATCTTAGTTGTTGCTCTAGGTATTACAATATACGTTATGGAACTTATCACTGCCTGTTGGTATTGATGGTTTATTCCTTCAAATGAAGACTAGAAATCTTCCATCCATTTAGGTCTTCTTATACTCCCCACCCTTTAAATATACTTTCCTTAAATATCTCTTTGGCATATAGTCAACATCATACCACCTGGTGATATAATTTTTGCTTCAACTATAAAATCTCATTTAAAAAATTCATAAAAAGAGTAGTTTATTATAGTTATTCCTATTTTTACTCATTGCAACCTTTTCTTCCATTTATGAGGTTCTAATCCTTGTTCTGTTATCATTTCTTTTCTGCCTATAGAATCACCTTTAGACACTCTTTAAAGTAGGTTGGTTAGTAACAAGTTCTTTTAGCTTTGCTTCTGCTGAGGCTGTCCTGATTTCCCTTTTACACTAAGAGATATTTTTGCTGGGTGGAATCCAGTTTTACTCTTTCAAAACTTAAAACATACTGCTACTTTCATTTTATTGATGGCAAATAGTGGTGTGGTGAACATGGGAGTGTTCGTAACTCTTTGAGATCCTGATTTCAATGTTTTTGGAAATATACCCAGAAGTAGAATTTCTTGACCATATAGTATTTTATTTTTTAATTTGTTGAGAAACCTCCATAATATTTTCCATCGCAGCTACATAATTGTTCAATTCCACCAATAGTGTACAAGTGTTCCAATTTCACCACATCCTCACTAATACTTGTTACCTTTCTCTTTGGATTAAAAAACCATCCTAACGGGTGTGTGGTTTCCTTAACGGGTGTCCTTAATGGTTTTGGTCTGTATTTCTCTGATGATTAGTGACATTGAGTATCTTTCCACATACCTGTTGGCTACCTGTACATCTTTTTTGCAGAAAAAAAGTCCGTGACCTGTTTTTCAATCTGTCTATTTGGGTTTTGTTTTCGTTGTGTGTTTGTTTTTGTTTTTGAGACCTTGTTATATGTGTTTAGATTTGTGTAGGAGAATAAATGACTTACAAACAATAACAACAACAACAACAAACATATCCTGCTACTTCCTATGGGTCTCCATGGTTTCAGATGAATTATCTACCAACATTAAAATTGGTCTTTCCCTACAGGTAATGTGTCATTTCTCTTGAGATGCATTCATGTATTTTTGTCTTTATTTTTCAGAAGTTTAATTATGATCTATCAGCATGGATTCTTTTGTATATTCATCCTATTTGGGGTCCACTCACCTCCTCGATTCATAATATGCCACCCAAAATATGCTACTTTGGTATAAGGATTAGGTTGAGACGTGGACTTCTGAGATGCAACAGATGCAGAAAAAAGTCATCCCTACATGTCCCTCATCTGACTACAAGCAGAGACTTCTGAAAAATAAGAACTGCCATAAATCCCTCTTTCAGGGAATATTTATGGTCACGAAGGAGACAGAAAGCTGGCATCAGCACAGATCTACACAAATAAACCTCACTAAGATAGCCCTTACCTTGCATTAGCTTCCTTCATATATCTCTCCACTCACAGCTTACAAGCCCTCGAAGCCTAAAAACCTCTTTCTCTCATGATTTATTGCTCTAGGTTAAAAATTGTACAGAAGCTCTCAGACCTATTGACTTCTTTGAGTCTTCTTTTCCGGGAAGGTCCCTGTGTCCCGTAAAAATTAACATGAAATAAAATTTGTATGCCTTTTCTCCTGTTAATCTGTCTTCTGTCAGCCTAACTTTCAAGGCGCTAGTCAAAGCATCTCAGAGGATAGAGGCAAAATCCACTCCCACAGTTCTGTATATTTGTCTTTAACCCTATTTGAGAAGTTTGTAGCCATTTTTTCCTTTAAATACTTTTTCAGTTCTGCTACATTTCTCTTCTCCTTGGATTCTAATTACATGAATGTTAGCTCTTTTGCTCTTGGCCCATAGGTCCCTGAGACTCCGCTCTTTTTTTTTTTTTCATTCTGTGTTCTTTATGTTGTTCAGATTGTGTAAACTCTATTGCTCTGTCCTTAAAGCTAGTGACCTATCTTCTGTCATGCTCACTTTACCATCGAACTCATTCAGTGGGATTTTTATTCTACCCATCAGCGGAGTTGGAGTGCCTTTGTCTGTTTTCTGCAGATGGCGGGGGTAGGAGAGAGGTGAAACCTTCCAATGGGGGTGATGGGATCAGTGGGTGTTTGTCTAGAAAATCACCCATAGTATGGAAAGGTACCCTAAGACCACCGCGTTAACCACTGGGAAATATGTACTCAATAAGCAGATCTATGAGAAATAATAAAAGATGAAGCAGAAATGTACTTAAAAAATGGTAAATAGAGAATAATCAGAGCAAACCAAACATATAAGCTATTAAATTACCTATTAAGAAGAGGAATGATTTTTTTTCTAATGAAAGAAAAATAATTGTTTTAAACATCAAAACAAAGAATCAAATTTGATTCTTTGATTACAAAGAATAGCGTAATCAAGTTTTCAGGAGAATACTAAAAAGTAACCTTTCTTACTTATACTGGTTAAATTATAAGTAGCTATTTCAGTAATAGAGTCATATTGATAGTCAAACTACAGGAGGTAGATTTAAAAAAAATAGTTATCTAAGAAATGGACATTAATCCAAGTAAACCGCACATTAGCCACATTTGGTAGTTAACTGAAATAGAGCAGCACATCCCAAAATGAAGAGGCTATGCCCAGCATATGCCATTTCACGGCTTCCCCTTTCCTTTCTTCTTAAATCAGAAAGGCAGAATGAATTAATCGTTTATAGATGACCAAAAGACTGTTATCTGGGCTGGTTTTTCAGATATTTGGTCGGTCAACTGTGTTTCTATTTCCTATTGATAAATACTCACTGAAAACTTCACGGAAATATTTTTAACATCTGAAATTTAAATCCGACGTAGGATTCACCTAAAATGTTTGTAACTTGAATTTGATGTGATGCATTTTCAAATGTAATCTTATGCTCCTTTGCATAAAAGTATAACTTCTCTTATTTCCTAGAATTATATAGTTTATTCAAAAGAAGTGAAAGGGCTCCTGGGTGGCTCAGTCAGTTAAGTGTCTGGCTTGGGCTCAGGTCATGATCTCACGGTTCATGAGTTCAAGCCCCCATCAGGCTGTCTGTTCTCAGCACAGAGCCGGCTTTGGATCCTCTGTCTCCTTCTCTCTCTGCCCCTCCCCTGCACATGCACACATTCCCTCTCTCCCTCTCTCTCAAAAATAAACATTTAAAAAAAGACAGATGTGAAGGAACTGACTGAAAATTCTGACTTGGTATTTGGGGCTATATAACAGGTATTTACGTTGCAGAACTTTGCCGCTCAAGGATGTGAAAATGGCGAAGCAAGAAAAATGAAAGACTCTGAGCTTGGTGGCAAGACAGAGAGAAAAATGAGGGAAGGAGAAAGAGATTTCTGAATCACGTAAAGTCCTTTAAGCTATGAGTAAAATAACTCCATTCCAAACCTCTTAGGATGTAAAGCAGCAGGCGTTGATCGGATATAGTTCACGTGGGTCCCCAGCTCAAAGTCTCTGCAGGCCGTTCACACTTTCCACCTCTCCGTGCTGCTTGTGTTCCTTGCTGTCACATCCATTCAAGGCTCAGAGGAACACAGAACTGACTATTTTCAAATTCTTTTCAATGCTTATTTGTTTTTGAGAGGGGAGAGAGAGGATCTGAGGCCGGCTCTGTATGCGGGGAGCCCTACCGGGGAGGGGCGGGGGCTCGAACCCACCAACTGTGAGATCATGACCCGAGCTAAAGTCTGTTGCTTAACCAACTGAGCCACCCAGGCACCCCCACAATTGACTTTCTGCCACTCCGTCTTAAGAGTCAGAAATGTGACTTCCCCAGAAAAGCGTCACAATCACCTTTGCATTTTACTGGCTTTTGGCCAAATACTCATTCTTGAACTAATCCTTTTGGCCAAGGAAATGGGTGTTGGAAAGGTTCTCATTCCCTGAACAAACACACACAAAACAAAACGTTGTCTGGAGGCAGCTGATAATTATCTGATTCCGTTAAAATAATCAATGCCCGTCCTGAAGGAAGACAAAGGATCAGTCTCCCCACAGAACCCACAGATGCTAGAGAGAGGACAGGTAGAAGCGTTTTTCAGATATAACCACGATATGCACTATCCTTTTGAAGCACAGGGCTCTGGAAAAAAAGAAATGCCTAATTTTGGACTCCACAAGGGACTCATTTCTGCGTCCACCACCAGGATGGTTTCCTGGTCCTGATTCTCCGAGTATGTATCTGACCTTGCCTAAGAAAGGCACCCAAACCTGTATTAGATTCAGAGAAGTCTGTGATGAGGAAATACAATATAAAAAACATCTGTGCTTTTAATAAAATGGTACACTGCTTCTCTCCTGGTTAAATAAAATAGTATTAGGATACTTAGTAGTGGTATGAGCAAACAAATTACTAAATATTAATTATTGTGTAATTGATTTCATTGATTAAATATTTAATCATTTACATATATTAAATAAATCATTTTTAGATCACGGAATATGATTTTTAAATGTTAACAGCTTGATCATAACTCTAGAAATGACCCATTATTAATATTAATTATTAATATCTATTAATGCTTGACATAATTAATGTTATAACATAATGTAATGACATAATTAAAACCTTAATGTTTGACATAATTAATTAATGTAAAGGATATAAAAATTCTAAATAATTATAAAAATACTAGAAAAACTCAAATGATTATCAAAGGCAGCAGATGAAGTCAGGAATCCAAGCACCATAATACAGTTATGATTTTATCATCCCATGTGTCAAAGAGATATGTCATTCCCTGCCATTTGGAATTCTGACTAAAAGCTGTCTGTTTCTACTTCTGTTTTAGCACCTTTTCGTACAATGAAAGTCGCTATTTTTTCCCCAGAACTGACAGCTGGTTTGCCAAAGTGTAGCTGGTCCTTAAGTTTGACGTACCAACCAAGACCCCAGGAGAGAACAAAATGAAGAACCTGATATGTCACCAAAGTCACTGGAAGAGAATAAAATGCAGAAGCATACCCCCCCACATATACACACAATGACAACAAGGTAAAGACTACAGGTGCAGAAAATTTTGTCTTCAAACAATAAACACTAAATACGTTGCCGCTGCTCCACTTTTAACAGATACACCAATATTGATTTTTAAAACACCCTGGTTACAAAGAAATCTTAAAAACCAGCCTTCCAGAGAGTATTCAAATCATTTAGGATAAGCCCCCCGAGTCCTCCCCGTGTCCTTCCAGCTGTAAGAAACCTTAAACATTGTCGTCACGACTGTGTCTCCATCTCACAAAGGAGGAAACCAACCGTGTCCACACAAGGAAGAGAGAAGAGAAGTCCCGAGTCCACCTCTGGGACGAAACCTTTATCTCCACTGTTCCAGACCATTTACCTCGTGCAGGTGCCTCCCCTGTGTGTAGCCACAGGCTCTGCTACTTTTCATTAACAGGCCTTTGCCCACGCTAAGCTCCTTCGGGGCTTCTGAGTGGAATGTCCTCCCATCAAATGTTTTCCTAATCCCGCTTTCTACTTGAATTCAGCTTGAATTTGATGAATCCTGGGAAGCTAACCATGACCACTCACATGCTTCTTAAATCCTGGTGTCTTTGATCATTAACATGAATTGTCCATAAGATACAGAGAGGATTAGTAACGTACTTATTTTGTAATACCTCATTCATATCAAGATCCATCCCCTTTGACCTCTACCACGTAGTCAGGGGGGTCAGGAGACGAAGGATATCTGCGTTTATGCCACAAAGCACTTATTCTCTGAGCTGCACATCCACGTGGCAATGGCACCATAGGCCGGATCTGCTGAGTCTCCACAGGCATGTAGAGTCATTAAGCAGCCGTAGGTCCCACACAGCTGGGATACTGATGTTTAGCAACATCTGAAGGGCCCTTTTTGGTTCACGTCTTTATCATAAAGGAATTACGTGTAAATACACTCAAACTACAGAAAATAACATTTCGCAGTACGCACTAAATTATAGGTAGTTCGCTAACTGGTTAATTTACTTGTCAAGATTACCCAGCATAAAGGCAAATTACAAATTGCACAAAAATTAAGAAGAGCGGGAAAAGTATGCAACTGCGCTTTGTGATGTGACTTTGAATTCAGGACTTTCCATCTCAGGTGGGTCTTCAGCCCCCAAACCCCCGCCCCTCCATCTTTGGGAGCCTACAGGCTAGCTCTGCGTCTTTGCGCTGACTGTCACCCCTCAGCTGTTCCTTCTTCCATGTTGTTCTTCGATGTTGTTCACTTAGTCTGAGAGACGCGCTCACCTGTTTTCTCTTCCACCCCTCTAGACATTCGTTATCAATCTCATTCGCTGTCCCCTCCTGTCCCACATCTAAATGTTGGATTTCCCTAAACCTCGGTATCCGGTCTTCTTTCCTTTTCAACCTACACTCCATGTCTTTGTGACTCCATGTTGTATTGTGGCTGTAAATATCATGACTACAACATGCATCCCTCTAGTCTGGGCCTCTCCCCTAGAGTTCTGTTCAATTTGCCACGTAAGCGTCCCAAGTCATGTCGAAATTTACAAAAATGAAATAACATGCTTGAGTCGTGACCCTCCCCTAAACGCTGCCCTTTTCAGTCTTTCCCAACTCAGTATTTTGCCTTTTGAGTGATTAGGTCATCACATGTACAACATCCTTCATTCTTTATTTCCCCATAGACCTGTGTTCCACTGATCGGAGAACTATGCTTGCAAAATACACCTGGGAAGTGGCTGCTTTGCCCCATCACTTCTTACCTGCAATGCCTTCCAAACAGGTGTCCTTGTGGCGCTCCTGGCCCCCCACAGCTACTGCTCCATGCGGCAGCCAGACTGTTCTTCCAAAAACGCAGAAGAGACTCTTGCTCACACCCTCCGTTGCCATTTGATAAAACTCTTAGAATCAAATCCAACTTTTTACTGTGACCCGGTAGCTGCATCACAATCTGGCCTCTGCTCACCTCTCCAGGCTCAGCTTCTCTTCTTCTCTGCCATTTTTTCCAACCCCACCATAAACGAATCATTGGTTATCTTTAAGTTGCGCACATAACTTCGCTGCAGCAATTCTATCTCTATGAATTTTTCCAAGTAAAAAAAGGTAATGATGATGGATTCATGAAGCCATTAACTGTAGCATAATTAATACGAAACACGGAGGTAACATAAAGAATGTAAAATTGGGGTAACTGAATATCACACAGAGTAATTTAAAGACTAAGGAAGAAATTAAATAATAAGGAATTTAATTAAATAATTAAATTAAATTAATTATTAAATTCGATAATTAAATAAGGAAGACATTTATTAATATGTGATAACATACACTGTATATTGTTAAGTGAAAAAAAGTCTATATAGTATGACCCTGAATGTGTAAGAAATGTGAAATAACAAACATACATGGTAAAATGGAACATATACACTAATATATTAGCAGTAATAATCTTAATATTGGAGAAAAGTTAACTTTTTAAAAATAAATTTTATTGTTTATTCATTTTTGAGAGACAGAGAGAGAGAGAGAGAGATCGTGAGTGGGGGAGGGCCAGAGAGAGAGGGAGACACAGAATCCGAAGCAGGCTCCAGGCTCTGAGCTGTCAGCACAGAGCCCGACGTAGGGCTCGAACTCATGCAGCAGGAGATCATGACCTGAGCTGAAGTCAGATGCTTAACTGATTGAGCCACCCAGGTGCCCCAAAAGTTAACTTTTAGTTTCTTATTTAGGTTTATTTGTTTAACTAATTTTGGTTTACAATAACTTGTGTATTATGTGAAAAATAAGTAAAATTTATTACTATAAAATATTGACAATTATTCAATTACAGAAAGATTCTGGAAACATGACCACTTGAGTAACCCTTGTTTCCTGTACTGCGAATCCCATGTGACTTGCCTCTTCAAGTGACCACTAGAACTTCAGGGTGACAGCATTTGATGTTTTGAGTTTTATTAGGATTCCAGTAAATGACCCATGCATGGGTCCATCCACCAGGATGGAATCCTAACAATGAGACTTGGAAAAAGTTAATCCTGAAGAGATTTCGGTTCTCTAACATCCGAGGGCTCCATAAAAGGAAGTAAATATTGACCATGCACAATCCTCAGGATCCCCAAAGGCAAGGATGACTCAAAGGGTAGTGAAGCGTTGGCTTCCTCTGAATCTGTGCATCACAGGGATAGTAGAGCAGAGAGATTTTCTCCAAATACCTCAACCCAGGAGTACCACCTTCCATCAAACATCAGCTATGGCACAGGAATGAGAAGCCCACTTTACGGTATACCGAATGGATTTCTGCTATCAGCCTACAGCAGCCACCTTGTCTAGCACCCACGTGCTGACAGAAGAGGAGCACAGTGGCCATCCAAAGAAGATCAGTAAGTCGTACAATGGATCAGAATGAACGATTAGAGAAATAGGACTCAGATCAGACCCTACTTTTACAGGAGTAAAATGAATTAAAATAAATTACTTAACTTTCAAGTACAGCCAAAAAAAGGAAAAGGAAGAAAGAAAGAGAGAGAGAGAGAGGCACTCTGAAACAAACAAAAATCCTACTTTTCAATCTACATGGATAGTTTTCTATTGCTGTGCAACAATAGGAACAGCCCAATTCATTTTCTTCAGTTTCCAGGGGTCAAGATTACAGGTATGGTTTACCTGGGTCTTCTGCTGAGGGTCTCACAAGGATGCAGTGAATGTATTGGCTGGTCTGCATTCTTCTCTGGAGACACAGCCATTTCCAAACTCATTCAGGTTGTTGCCAAAATTTGTTTCCTCACATGTGTAGGACTGGGGATCCCAGCTGCATACTGTCTGTTGGCTAGAGGTCCCTGTCATAGGACCTTTCCAAGTTGGCACGCTCTTTCTTAAGGGCCAAGAAAAGTGATATCCCATAATCATTGCCATAATCTATTGGTCAAAACTAAATCCTGGGTCTTGCCCACATTCAAGGGAAAGGATTATACAGGATGTGAACACCAAACAGCAAAGATTATGGGATATCACCTGAGGGTCTGTCTGCCATAAAACTTAAAAAAAAAAAAAAACAAAAAAAAAACTAACCAAATTAAAGAAAATGGGTCATTACTGAGATCTATAACGAGGAAGAAACAAAAATTCTCTCAACTCAGAGAACAACAATTAAAAGAGATAAAAATCACTAAGAAATGATGCAGAAGATATAATAATTAAATACACGCTAGGAAAGAAAATATCTTTACTTGACTGAAACAACATAATGGAAAAGTTGAAGTCTGAAAATCAAATGATTCATAAAGTTCCAGCCTGTATTGTGGAGAAAAAATACTCACGGGATTCTTCCTGCATATACAATAACTACTCTACATTTTTCCCTGGAGGTAGATGTGGCCAAACTATCAAGTTTAGTTAAAAATCCTGAAAGCAAGTGATGGGTACCACTTCAGGCCTGCCCCGCGAAAACCTCTCATGGAAGTTCTCCACGTTTTTACATTCTGGGTGGTGGAATGGACTTAACTTCCATAAATGGTCATTTTCATCAATTACACTGGACAAAGTAGAACACTATTAGAAGTGCTAGCTGGATGTGTTAGGGGAGAATCGCTACCCAAAAGCCTGGTCCATCTGCCCAAAACCTAAAGGCTTTTTGCAAATAGATTTCACACTCACAAAATATAAAAATAAATGCTTCAGTTAAGACTGACAACCAGCCTTGTAGATATCGAGGCAAGAATGTGAAGAACGCAAGGAAAAGGATGTTTTATGTAGCACAGATGTTAAAGTTAATTTTCATAAATTGGAGATTTGATTAGGATACATCGATACATCTACATTAAGATGTATCATACAATCAATAATTCAAGAGAATGAAATGGAGTAAATGAGTTTGGAATGATTTTATTAAGTTTCTTATTCTAGAGATGTGATAGAAAAACAAAATGTGGGAAATATGTCTCATATGACGCCATGTGTAAAAAGTCATCATTAACTAAAAATGTCATTGATTATATATATTTATATGCTTACGGAAACATGTCAAAGGATATACACAAGGTTGTTAGATTAACAAAAGGCAGAAAAGAAATGGCGTTGGGAAAGAGAGGAGACAAAGAGGAAAGGATACAGGCATAAAATAGAAACATTTGTAAACACACTTAAAAGAATCCATACGATCATACGCGTGTTAATGTAGAAGTCTGTTTAAATGTGTATATGTGTCAAGAAATTAAGTAGATATTGAGTTAAACAAGCAAATTCCTGTTACTTGATTACCTCAAATTGGCTTTCTGTAGTTATATAGGAGGCTTTGGAGAATTACAAGTGAGACATACACTTGCAATGTCTCTCAAAAGTATTCCGGGCAGAGTGTGCGTGAGCAAATTCAGGCACGCGCACCCCATCCCATATCACCCTAGACTCTGCACTTTTATCTTATCTTAAAACTTCGAGAAAATCTGCTGTCCTCTGACATCTTAAGTTTTAAAAAGTTTATCAGATGTATGTCATCTGTTTTAAATAGAAACTATTCACACGCTTAGTCTATCCATCTCCCTCCAGTTATCTATTCCTAGATGCATACATCTTTTATTCACATTAATCACAGGTATTCTGGAAAGCATTTCAAATGGAGAAGGATTATGTGATAAATTATTAAACACAGCCTACATTCCTTAGGGTTGTAAATCTAAATTTTGTTATCTGGAAATGTTTTAAACATGGACTGTCACAAACCAATTACCTGTTTACTTTGTCTCTACTTTGGTTTTTTTTACATTAGTGGTGTAGAAGAAGCCAAGATTATCTACGGTTTATTACAACGCTTTCTGAAACTTTTATTTTAGGTGAATACTTTTATTTTGACAGAATCCTTTCATATGTTTGGCTTGAAGGCAATTCAACAAGTTAAAGTAGCAAAAATTATCTCGTCATTTTCAAAAGGATAATCCCCGCCTTGCACTGTGCTACCAGCGTATGAAAATATTCACTTGATTGTGTTGAAAACTATGTGAGTATTCACAATATTGAAATATACAAGTTTAAGACTAATTTTTATTTAAAATGATTCTAGAGAGGGAATCAATAACAAAATTAAACACTCACTGGTGCTTTCCGAAGGATCACATGTTCATTAAGAGTTGGTATTTGCTGAAGTCAAATACTTCCCAAACCTTTGGGTCATCAGAATTTTTCCGGATGATACTTGATATTCCTGATGTGCTGGGTTTGTACTCTATAGCTCGCCATTGCGGCATGTTGGAATTCATGGTTACCCATTTGTTGGGGCTTGGGTTAGGTTAGGTCAGGCTTCAGTTGGTTTGGCTTAGTTTGGGCTCAGCTGGAGGAGTCCGCTGAAGATCTTTCTATCCAGAGTGGCTGTCTTCTCTGCAGGTTACAGAGTATTCATCACCTAACATTCAGTGACTTTTTTTTTTTTTTTTTTTTTTTGCCACTGATTTGACCTTCACGGAACTCACCACTGAGAACCTAAATCTGCTTCCAAACAACTGATGTTTTTGAAATATTCCATTTAGAAACATAATTCACTAGGGGCGCCTGGGGGGCTCAGTCAGCTGCGCGTCTGACTTCAGCTCAGGTCATGATCTCGCGGTCCGTGAGTTCGAGCCCGGCGTCGGGCTCTGTGCCAACAGCTCGGAGCCCGGAGCCTGTTTCCGATTCTGTGTCTCCCTCTCTCTCTGCCCCTCCCCTGCTCATGCTCTGTCTCTGTCTCAAAAATAAATAAAACATTTAAAAAAATTTTTAAGAAAAATAATTCACTTTATTTTACTCCAGATATTAATAAGGTGAATATCCATAGATGGGTAGGGCATTTTGCTACAGTATTCTAATAAGCCACACTGAATGGATTTGGTCTCCCCCATGAATGCAGCGAATGGCCTGCTCCCTGGGACTGTCTTTTTCTGTCAGGCCCACAAAACCCGTGCAGTAAACTGTATGCGCCCCATCCACCGGTGTGGAGAGTTATCCAGTGCAGGTATGGCAAAAATACTTAAATGATTTAATTCCACACAATTTTGCACATCCCAAATAAATGTAACCAAACTCTGATAGAAATCCATACTGACGGAGGAGGAATAAAAATAAATGAGCATACCCAGAAGGTTTTTGGTGTGTGTTGAAAAATAAATAATCCAATTCTCATGTATGAGCATCTGTTTAGAAATAAATAAGCATGGCAGCTATAATATGAGATAAAATGCTCATTTTGGAACCACCATGCCTTTATCATGAAAAGTCGTGGGTCCTCAGTGTAAGATTTTTAATAAAAAGTAACGTGCATAAAAAGACACTCAAAAACTTCAAGAAAAATGACATTTAATATGTTTTTCTTATTTCAGGCAACCTAAGCTACTCTCATACGAAAAACCCACTTTCAATGGTCTTATTTTGTAAACTGCAGAATAACTTTTTATACTTGAAAGCCACGATATTTTCTAATTAAGTCAGTTTATTTGTAATTAAGTCAGTTTAATCAGTGAACTATTTGGGAAGTGCCTGCTAAGGAAATGGGTAACACACTAGATTGAAGGGGAGTAAGTATAAAATGTATTGTTTGTTATCATAGACACGTCGTCTATTGCATGTGACAGGTGTGGAGAAAAATGGTTACAAAATAATATACTTGTTATATTTGATATCCATATTCCGTGCAGTGGGCTTAAGACCCCATCTGTGCATTTCAGCTGAGCACGTGAACAGAACTGAGATAAGAAAAAACTTAACGATTGTCCGGGATAGATTTTAACTGATGGTTAGATAGTATATCGAATTAATGTTTATCAAACTTTGACCATGAAAGGTAGATTTGGAGGAATACGAGCCAATAGGTGTAAAGAACACCTTTTCCTTTTCTTCCTACTTTTTATTAAAGAAATTATAATGGCAATAGACAAGACTTTGCGGTAACTAGCAGAAGAAAATTGGTTCCTTTCTGGCATTCATACGACACGTTTTATATTTGTAGCCAAATAAACATAAAGCATGCCAGAGTGCAGAGCTCTGTAACGAAATTGAAGGTGGTGAGGAAACAGTAAAGACCATCCAGGAGGAGACAGGAAAATACCAGCCCCTGCCAGTGCAGAAATGACATTAGAAAAAAATTCAGCAGAGGATGTAAGCCGTAAACCGAACAAAGACCTCCTTGAATAGGGGTGAATAGTGTCTTCAAAATGAAATCTCTACCCAACTCAACTATTTCAGTGCGGTCTGTAGAGTAAACGTTAAGACTTAATAGAGAATATAAGCTTTGTTTTTTTAATTTTTTTTCAACGTTTTTTATTTATTTTTGGGACAGAGAGAGACAGAGCATGAACGGGGGAGGGGCAGAGAGAGAGGGAGACACAGAATCGGAAACAGGCTCCAGGCTCCGAGCTGTCAGCCCAGAGCCCGACGCGGGGCTCGAACTCACGGACCGCGAGATCGTGACCTGGCTGAAGTTGGACGCTTAACCGACTGCGCCACCTAGGCGCCCCGAATATAAGCATTTTTTAAGCAAAGTATGTTGCAAGAATTGGCTACATTTTTTTGTTTTTATGCCACGTAAATGTTCTTTTATGAAATTATAAATCATACACTCCTCATTCTTCTACATCATGTTCTTCTTATCACCTCCTAACCAAACTAGTTTAGTAGATTAAATTATTTTTTTTCCTTCTAAGATATCTTACTGTCTTATTATCTCAAATACTGACTTTTATCCTTTTTCTTTAATATATAACCTTGTTTTTCTTCTCCCTTGGGAAAAAATAACTATTATGAGATTGAAAAAAATTATAAACAGATAGATAGATAAATAGATAATTAAATGTATTAATTGTACGTATCAAGTATTTCTAATAATACTTCTTTCAGGAACTTAATTGCTTATTGAAAACTATTTGGCCTTTTACATCTCTTGAGACATCACAACAAAAACCACTATTTATTCTAAGCCTGCTAAATACCTCTCATTTACTGGGGACTTATAGGCATTGTTAATTCAATTCTTATATCAATCATATAAGATGTATAATTTTAAGACCATTGTTTACACAGAAAAAAAATGAGCCTTTGACAAGTCTATTTACTTATCCAAGTAGCACACCTCAGTGGGCAGTTAGAATTTAGACAGATCTGTCTACCAAGTATATGCTGGATTTTTATAGTCTATTTAATCTTCATAAGGAATAAAATGCAATGGATTATATATACACCAGAGATAATAACTAGAGGAATCTGAGATGCTCTCAAGTAAGAATTAACCAAAG
Organism: Herpailurus yagouaroundi; assembly: GCF_014898765.1. Lineage (NCBI taxonomy): Eukaryota > Metazoa > Chordata > Mammalia > Carnivora > Felidae > Herpailurus > Herpailurus yagouaroundi. The sequence goes on along the minus strand of NW_024412406.1, from coordinate 30,578,226 downwards.
TCCAGGCAGAAACAGAAGGAAACAAAGGGAGACTAAAAATTGAGTGTTTGCATGGTTTAAAAACCTTCATGCTTTTGGAATCTACATGGCAGGAAATAAAGCCCTTACCAACCTGCCTAGAACAAATGCATTCAAATGAACACAAGCTATTAATCATTAAATTGAGAGAAATGCTTGAATTGAATAAGGAAATCAAGTAAGCGGTCATAGAAACTAAATCCAGAAGAGAACTTTGGTTTTGGTTACTGGCATGTGGACTTCACTGGGAGCCAGAGATCAAAAGGCTACAATCATAGTTCGTGCCCTCAAGAACCCAGAGCCTGAGGACAGGAGTAAAGTGTTGATGCTGTGTTTGGAAGGTGCAAGGCCAGGACTGTCACTGTGATGAAAACGGGAAGAGAGGCTGTAACCCCAGCTCAGAGAAGCCCACAAAAAGGGCACTGCGTCCACCCCGTTCCTTGCCACAACTCAGTCCCCATCTGTCCAGCGGCTCCCACGGCGGGTTAATTCCATGTTGCGTCCCAGTCGTCTCATCTGAACCTGGAAATGGAAGACGTGGGGTGGGGACAGGCAGACCAGGCCGAGCTGGGCCTTGACTAGGACCCCAGCCGGCTCAGGAGGCTTGGCAATTGGGACCGTGCCATGGTTTGGGGTGTAGGCAGAGCCACCATGGAGGGTGCAATAGTAGAATCTCAAACACCTTCTATGTTGTACTGCATATGCAACCACAAGCTTGAACTGAAAATGTCCAATTTTTCAGGTCTTAGACTGATCTCTGTGCTCACAAACACTAGGTTGAGCCTCCCTGCGTTAGTCTGTTAGTTTCCTGTGGCTGTCATAACAAAACGCTACAATCTGGGTGGTCATAAATACGAGAAAATGATTCACTCAGAGTTCTGGAAGCCAGGAGTCCAAAAGCAAGTTGTTGGTGGGGCCGCGCTCCCTCTGAAGGTGTTAGGGGAGGATCCCTCCTTGCCTGCCTCTTCTAGCTTCTGGTAGCTCCACGTACTCCTTGCCCTGTGGCCACATCACTGCAATCTCTGCCTGCATCTACACATCACCTACTTTTCTGTGCCTGTATTCACGTCTTCTTCTTTCTTGTCTCATAGGTACACATCATTGGATTTAGGACCAACTCATAACCCAGGATGATCTCATCTTGAGATCCTTAATTACATCTGCAAAAGGGTTTCTTCCAATTAGGTCACATTCATAGGTTTCCCGGATCAGGACATGGGCACATGGACATGTCTTTTGGGGGGACCACCGTTCAACCAATGCACCCAGGGATAGGTTGTAAAATGTATGCAGTCTTAGAAGGGTGCATACTCTCCAACATCCACTTCAGATGTGGTCTGAAGAACAAAGGTCAATGAAGAATCTTCTGAAGGGCTGAGTCAGGGAGCCAGGAGACCCACAGACAAGGGAGTTCTTTTAGAGTTCAGGACAAAGAAAGGACAGACGGGCTAACTCTGAAAAGATGCCACTGGGGGGAAATATTTGCAATTCCTGACCGGCAGGATTTAATAGTTGCTACCTGTCAGTGACTTCTTGGTGCTTTCTGGGTTTTCCTGTTCTTAATCAGAGCTGCATGCATATGAAGACCTTGGATATGCCTCACACTAGAGGTGTCTCTATGGGGGGGGGGGGGTGGGAGGAAGTAAATAACTTGGATTTAATTTAAAGATAATCATACTGTAAGGACCCACACCCAGACCTAATGAAATAGGTCCTGTATGGACCTGTTATAGCAGACGTGGTCATGTAACTATTCAGAACCAGTGGATTATGAGTGGCTGTGGCATACACCATGTCTGGTGTGCCCTATAAGGTCTCTGTGTCATGCTGTTTCTCTCTTCTCACTGGCTAGAGTAACCAGGAAGACTCTGACAGACACATGATCCAGAGAGAAGAGTCAAGAAGAGTCACCGTCAGGCAATGCCTTCGAATGTCTTTGTAAGACAGACATTGTTGAGCTGTTCCATGATGTGCAATGATGTTAAAGACTCACCGCCAGTTCTTACATAAATGAGAAAGTACTTTGCTCTTGAAGTCTTCCTGGTTTGTGGTCTCTTTTACAATAACTAATGCTTTCACTCTGATTAGTACCAGGGGGGAAAAGTTTAAGTATTTCAATCAAAATAAGTTTTCAGCAATTACTATTATAAGATAAGGTGCTAGGTCGGTACAAACAGGTAGAGCTTTTAGATTATCAGAGGTGTCTGGGGCCAGAAGAGAATAAAATTAGCAAATAATGAAAACATGATGTATCATACAATAATATTCCATAAAATGAGTCAGGCAGGGCCAAATGCATATGGGAGAAAACAAAGAGAACTTTCCAGAAAACGTAATATGTGCAGCAGAGATTTAACAGGGATAAGGTATCATCAGGTGGAAATCAGCAGGAGAGGTAAGTAGACCCGGCTACTCATACACACTATCTCCAGAAGATTTATAGTGGGCTATTCAAGTATAAGATGTGCACCCAGCATGCATAAGCATTAGCTATATCCTGGGAGGAATATAAAAGATAGTAAAGCTGGTTCCTCTCTCAATGAACCTGCAGGTTAGCAAGGAATGAGCAAGAAACGAGCATCTCCAGAATTAATAGTACCACACACAGAACTTAAAAAATCCTATAAGGGGCTTGGAAATAAAAACCTGTTGAATAGGAAGAGATCCACAAACATTTTTAAACTTCTCAAGGGGATTTTTTTTTCCTTTGGAAAATGGAAAAATTACTAGAATCCACCTTATGATATTGTTGTTTTCGGTGTTAGATGAGCTGAAGTCACAAGTGTTTATTAGAGCAACTGAAAGATGGTAATCAATGTTGTTCTTATTTTTTCATTGTGTTTTGAATTTAGTCCTGAAGGTCATGGAGAGTGTCGAGAGGCAGAGTTCAGGTCAACTGAGGTGGAAAGAACAGCTCTCACAAAGTGTTAAAATCAGGAATATTGAGCAACTATTCCGATAACAGGAATGTGATCTGTGTACCAGGTAAAATGGCCTCCCTCAGCTGCTGTACAGAATTAGGACACCCTTTGATTTGCGCAGGAAAGCTTCCCACTAAGATTACTCTAATTGTTCGGTCAGATTGAAATTCAAAAAAACATGGAAGTTGGGTGGCCACCTAGGAGGCTTTTCTCATAAGCTAGTGAGATTTAATTAAAGGGTTAGAGCCAAATCTATGGAGTAGAAAATGAAAGGGGGTGTTTGAGAAACATCACAAAAATAGAATTCCTAGAATTTGGCAATTGATTACGCGTGAGAACTGAACGTAAAACGAGACAGAGAAAAACAAAAAAGGAGCCAGGTTTTAGGATGACCAGGAGAAGAACAGCAATAAGAACATGAAGAAAGGAGATGCCTGCATGGCTCAATTGGTTAAGCGTCCGAAGTCAGCTCAGGCCATGATCTCATGGTGGGAGTTCGAACCCCGTTCAGGGCTCTGTGCTGACAGCTCAGAGCCCGGAGCCTGCTTAGGATTCTGTGTCCCCTTCTCTCTCTGTCCCTCCCCTGCTTGCGCTGTGTCTCTCTCCTTCTCAAAATAAACATTAAAAAAAAAAAAAAAAGAATGTAAAGAAAGGTGTAAACAAACAATGTTGATGTGGGCACCGTGGCTGAGTTGTGCTTTGGACCTGTGTTCTTGGATGTAATGGCGGGACACCTTGGTAGGGTCTCCATTAACACTTTGAAGCTTCTGACTGCAGATTGGAGCCTGGGCCAGGGAACACACAGGCTGAACTCTTCCTTGGTGGAGATGTTGGAGGCCAAGAACAGAGACTAACGTTTGATGTTCTGGCCCAGGAATTTTTCTGCACTTTATTTCGAAGAGAATATTCGAGAAATACGTGTGTCGACAGAGCCGCACAGTTCGCCATTCCCCCTGTCTCTTCATGTTCATACCAACAGTGAGTCAATCTCATCAACAGCCCTGCGGATCCCACACTTGATTCCTGTGAACTTGCTGCCCGGGATGTGAGTTGCCGTTGCTAAATGAGACCAGGATCCCATGTGGAATTTCTGTAGTAAATGAACGCATGTTAGTTTGATCGTCATTCTTTAAAACATGGCCCGTTTGAACTGAAGCCAAAGATGAGATTAAGAGTGGAGTAAAACAATCTATATCCGTTGTCATTAAAAAAAGACAAAAAACAACTTCAAAGGATCTGCTTTCTTGTCTTCAGTAACTTCATTAGATTCATTATTTTGGTAGACTTACTACTTGAGTGGGTTTATTGTTTGGTTCCCTCCTATTTATCTTGGTGATTGAAATTTATTTGAAAGTCCATTTCGTCTAATTTGATGAGTTTTCCAACTTATGTCCATCACATTTTTCTTTCTTGTTATTGGCCCAGACTTTCTGTTCTTTTCTTCCAAACCACCCAGAGTTCTTCATTCAATAGTCTCACATCATAAAAATTTCCTGCTTTCTTTTCACACACATGCACACACACATTTTAGAGCAATTCATAACTTAGGATAATTTGTAATCTTCCCAGAGATTACAATAATTCACTTGGTATGATGGGTGCCTGGGTGGCTTAGTGGGTTGAGCGTCTGACTCTTAGTTTTCCGACAGGTCATGATCTCATGGTTCGTGGGTTCCGGCCCCACATCGGGCTCCATGCTGGTGACACAGGGCCTGCTTGGGATTCCTCTCTTTCTTCCCCTCCTCTCCTCATGTCCTCCCTCTCTCTCAAAAGAAATAAACTTAAAAAAATACTCACCTGGGAGTAGAAAACAAATTAGAAAACATTAAATTATCGCCTCTTCAGTTATAATGAAGTTCACCAACTGAGACAGGACTTCTTTTGAGAATATTTTTACAAATGGAGATATTTGGTTGAATGAAATATTTGAACCACATTCTAGTCACCTGTAAATATGATCCCTTACCTCTCTGAGATATGAGCATTAAAGAGAGCTCAGTAGGTGCCAGGCACTGTCATAAACACACGAGGAATGAATGGTGAAAATGGCAGGTGTAAAAATAAGGATGACAGTTAGTGGCAGGAATACCACCAGTACCGGAGTTAAAAATTTATTTCTAAAGTCCAGATAATTATTGAAGAGAGACCAGTCTAGTGGTAGTAAGAATATAAGAATAAATAAAATTTCCCAAAAGAAAGTGAGGAGCGAGGGGAGAACAGGAGGAGAATGAACTTGGGACAAGTCTCAGACTTGAGAGGAACACGAAGGAAGTACTGGGAGGCTTATTTTTGTATTTGTTTTGATGGAGAGAGTGTGTGCACGCAAGGGAGGGGCGGGGGGCGGGGAGAGAGAATCTCAAGCAGACTCCTTGCTGTTGGCACAGCCTGACGTGGGGCTGGATCTCATGAACCACGAGATCACGACCTGAGCCAAAATCAAAAGTCCAACGCTCAACCAGCTGAGCCACCCAGACGCCCCAGTATTGGGAGGTTTAAAGATGAACTTCTTCTTGTAAATAAAGTTTATTGAAATGCAGCCACGCTCATTTGTTCCCACATCGTGTGTGGTTACTTTCTGGCTACACACAGAGCTGTCTCATTAGGACAGGGTTGAGGAGTGGTGACAAAGACCACCTGATTTACAGAGTCTAAAATATTAACTATCCAGGGGTGCCTGGGTGGCTCAGTCCGTTGAGCGTCCGACTTTGGCTCAGGTTGTGATCTCCCAATTAGTGACTTCCAGCCCCATGTTGGGCTCTGTGCTGACAGCTCAGAGCCTGGAGCCTGCATCAGACACTCTGTCTCCCTCTCTCTGTGTCCTCCCCCGCTCATGCTCTGTCTCTCTCTCTCCTTCAAACATAAATAGAAACATTAAAAAAAGTTAAATATTAACTATCGGGCTTCCTACAGAAAGAGTTTGCATAACCCTTGCTCCAAGAAATCTTGGAAATACTGATTTTGGTGCCTATAGATTGAAATATGTTTGTCTTCCTTGATGATATGTATTTGAAGATATAATCTTTGTGCAGATTTATTACTTCATTTACATAGATCCCCTCTTGACTAATTAACTTTTAAATTCCATAAAGAATACACTCTGTACTATGACAACTTCGTTTGTGTGTCACTAAACAAAAACAACAAACGCCACTGTCACTCCATCAGTTGTGTGAAACTAGATGTAATTTGAAAGTAGAAGAATCTTAAATTACAATTTGGATAAACAACTTTATGAAAGCAGAGTGACTTTCCTCACCTCCTACCATTTGAAGTCTCTTTTTTTTTTTAATTCTTTTTTTTTAATATATGAAATTTATTGTCACATTGGTTTCCATACAACACCCAGTACTCATCCCAAAAGGTGCCCTCCTCAATACCCATCACCCATCCTCCCCTCCCTGCCACCCCCCAACAATCCTCAGTTTGTTCTCAGTTTTTAAGAGTCTCTTATGCTTTGGCTCTCTCCCGCTCTAACCCCTTTTTTTTTCCTTCCCCTCCCCCATGGGTTTCTGTTAAGTTTCTCAGGATCCACATAAGAGTGAAACCATAGGGTATCTGTCTTTCTCTGTAAGTCTCTTTTTAGAGTAAATGATTGCATTTAATTTATGTGCAATAAATCACAATTAATTTGCAAGCACATTCAATACTTTCTATATTAACTCTTTAAATACTATACATTGCTCAACCAATTATCATTCAATTAAGGAATAATAAAAAATTCATAACTTACCCATGTACATAGTATCATGACCACACAGAGTTAACAGACTTGTTTTAGAAAACACCATCTTGGTGAGTCAAGGTTTCCATGGTGCCAAGTTCAGTTCCACTGAATTGCAAATTTCTAAGGCTATGTTGGAATATATTGGATTTTGGAAATGCTAAAAATTACTTATTGGTTCTAGGCACAAGCAAACAATGTGTATTTCTACAGCTTTTAGGAAATGGGTAATGATATCCGACCTTTCAAATAATTTGAATACGAAACGAAATTGAATGTGCTGCTAAAAGTCTTAATGGTACATCTGTGACAGCTGCCAAGTTCTGAAATTTCTAATTAATGACTTTGCAGTAAAGATTAAAATAATGAGCAAAATAATTAAGAATGAAACTTACATATGGCTTATATGCTTTTAATGAGGCTTTTAGTGTTTGCAAAGACTAAAAGCTTCACCATTACTCTCACTGAGAGATTTTTATTTTATTACTGTCCTTCAGAGAGTCTGGGTGTTTTCAACATGAAGGAAAGTCACATATTTCAAAAGTGAATTGGGAACAAGTGATTTGGAAGTACAAAATATATGTAACCATAAGATTAAAAAATACTTAAGTCACAGTAAAACACTATCAAAAGGCAAATGTGGGACACCTGGGTGGCTCAGTCGGTTAAGCGTCCGACTTCGGCTCAGGTCATGATCTCATGCTTTGTGGGTTCGAGCCCCGGGTCGGGCCCTGTGCTGACAGTTCAGAGCCTGGAGCCTGCTTCAGATTCTGTGTCTCCCTCTCTCTCTGCCCTTCCCCCACTCTGACTCTCTCTCTCTCTCTCTCTCTCTCTCTCTCAAATGTTTTCAAATAAACATTGAAAAAAAAAAGGCAAATGTAACTACCCCTCAAAGTTTAGAATGCTTTGAATCCATTAAGTAGAAGGGATAAGAAACAAGATTTTAGACCTAATCTATTTGCATTTGTTGGTAACTTATAAATGGAAAACTACATCTTAGATTTCATTTTTTTAAGACTAAAGTGATCATAACAAAAGAAACATGAATTAAAATTGTAAAACCAAATTAAAGTTTTGGAACATCCTTATAGTTTGGCTTAGAATATTTGGATACTCAGAAATGTTATCAAAGTAAACAGTTCACCTAACAAAGTAAACTTAAACAAATTACTTATCATTTTTTTATAATCTTTATTAATCTTTTATAAAAAGATTAATTTTTTAATCTTTTATAATTTTTTTAACTTTTATAATTTTTAAACAAATCCTTATCCTTTTTTTTTATGTTTTACTTATTTATATTTGAGAGAGAAAGAGTGTGTGTGTGCACAAGTTGTGCAGGGGCAGAGAGAGAGGGAGATGGAGAGAATCCGAAGCAGCCTTCGCACCGTCAGCACAAAGCCTGAGGTAGGGATGGAACTCACAGACCCTGAGATCATGACCTGAGCCCAAAGCAAGAGCTGAAGACGACCGACTGAGCCACCCAGACGCTCCTCTTATAAAATTATTTTTTTCAATTGTGTTAGGAATGTAGCCTATACTTGGGCCAAAATCATTTTTGAAATTACAAGTATCGATTGTCTAGTAGACATGCCAATACTTTTCAAATTAACCTAAGATTTGGAAACGTACCTATTTGTATATTTTGTAGTGAACATAAGCATGTAATAAAACTAAGCATATCTTCATCAATGACTTTAGAACACCCTTTTTACCCATGAATATATTTTTGAAAAATCTATCTGAATTCCTGGCATCATACAGACTTTGTAAAAATTTTATTTTATTTTATTTAAAACAAATTTTTTAATCTTTATTTATTTTTGAGAGACAGACAGAATGTGAGCAGAGGAGGAACAGAGAGAGAGGGAGACACAGAATCCGAAGCAGGCTCCAGGCTCCGAGCTGTCAGCACAGAGCCCGACGTGGGGGCTTGAACTCACGAACTGTGAGATCACGACCTGAGCTGAAGTCGGACACTCAACTGACTGAGCCACCCAGGCGCCCCTCAGACCTTTTAAAAATCTTAAATGGTCAAATATGATCTGGTTTATTGATATATCTCCCCCTGGAAAAGTGAGCGAAACTGTCTTTGGTGGTCACCCAGAACTATTTTTCTTCTTTTGAACTTGAAAAAGGTCTTAAAAAAGAGGTAGGTGGATGAGATTTCTGAGTCACTGATCACATCTGAGATGCTTTAGTTTCTGAAACGGACTCTCACCCTTTTATTTTGAGATGTCTTCTCAAGGTGCAGAGAGTCTGATCTGTAACGCGCTTTAAGGACAGGCCAACGTCAAGCAAAACATTCTCTACTTATGCGATCATTGGGAACTTCCGTCTCCAAGCAAATTCTTCAGAAGGTTGCTTGTTAGTCGACAAGAACAAAATAACCGGTGGACTTTGTTAGTTACTTAGTACTCCCAGCAGTCGAGGGGTCCAGGCCTGAGCAGGTGCAGAGTTTCTGTGCTGGTCAGAACTGTTTCTGTGCTGGTCAGATGCTGTGAACCCAGTTCTGCAGTCACTAGGCTGCCATCCACTCCAGTCTATGGAAAAGGAAGACTGGAATAAGAGAACGTAGAATGAAGGGGGCCCTGTGTGGCAAGAAAGATGTCACCATGCTGTTCTCACACATGCCTCATAAACACCAAGTGAAAAGGGCTTTGAAGAATCATTTCTTCCATGGGGTTCAGAGGGCCCAGGGACATCTGAGGCACATGGAGGAAACACCTAAGGGCTGACTCCAGGTAGAGCTTAGAGAGGGCTGTGGGACGAGGGAGCTGGGTTCCGCTCACGGTGGAGCGCAAGATGTGTCTCCAGATATGGACCTGATGAAAGGTCTCCAAGGTGAGCCGTCACTGATGACAGATGCCATAGCGTGGTAGAGGACTGGCTGGTGGCCAGGTGACGTTGACAAAAGCTGGGTATTGAGGCTGACTTGTGAGTCATATGCTCCACCTAGAAGAAGTTTCACCTGACTCCAAAAACTACCACTTACCTGGTTGGGGAGTCTACAAGGACCTTTACCTGAAGGGTAGTTTTTAAGTCTTTTGGAGATCTGTGAATACAGTGAACCATTGCTATTGTTAAGTTGACAGAACTTTTACGCCTTCCAGCCGCCTCTAATTCTTAACTTTAATCTCAGAGGGAGATCTTTATTTCCTTCTATCAAAATGAAGAATTCCTCCTATAAGTTCACCATTTCAGCGACCTTACAAAGAGATGCATCTTCTCCTAATTCCATGTCTTCATTCGCTTTCTCATGCCATCAAGTTCCCCAGTGTCTCCAAACGTTCACAGGCTTTACATACACTTTTTAAAAAAGAGGGAACAAAAGCAAAATCTTGCTTAGCTCCTTTTCTCCTCTTAGCTTTGAAGGATTTTTTCTTTATTGCATTATTACAGTGATAAAACAAATCACTTCGAGGTCCTTACTACCAATGATTTAAATTTTTTTTTAATTTTTTTTCAACGTTTTTTATTTATTTTTGGGACAGAGAGAGACAGAGCATGAACGGGGGAGGGGCAGAGAGAGAGGGAGACACAGAATCGGAAACAGGCTCCAGGCTCTGAGCCATCAGCCCGGAGCCCGACGCGGGGCTCGAACTCCCGGACCGCGAGATCGTGACCTGGCTGAAGTCGGACGCTTAACCAACTGCGCCACCCAGGCGCCCCATAATGATTTAATTTTTAATGTGCTGAACTGTGTTCTTTCACCTTTATCAAAATCATCTTCCAAAGACCTTTAGCCATTGACACCCTCCCTTAAAAAAAAATTTTAAAGCCTGAATTTTTTTCTTTATTCTCCATCACTTCTTAGTAGTAATTTCATTTCTCTTTAATTTTTTAAAATTTTTTAATGTCTATTTATTTTTGAGAGAGAGAGACAGAGCATGCACGTGGGTGGGGCAGAGAAAGAGGGAGACACAGAATCCGAAGCAGGCTCCAGGCTCCCAGCTCTCAGCACAGAGCCCGACTCGGGGCTTGAACCCACGAACCGCGAGATCATGACCTGAGCCGAAGTCAGACACTTAACCGACTGAGCCACTCAGGCGCCCAAGCACTTTCATTTCTACAGTGGGTCTTGGGAATGGGAAAAAGTGAGTCAAGTCTTGTTTCCATGAACAAATAAAGGAGTTTCTTAAAACAGGAGATTTTGACAAATACGGTCAAAAATATAACTTTAAGAAGAAATAAAGAACACGCAAGCCAATATAGATGGTTTAGAACTAAAAAGTATGATAATAGTCCTTCATAAAAGATACAGATGCTTCTAATGCACTGAGAACACCACAAGACCTTTCTCCTCTTCCGGCTGCCATAAAGATAAATGAACTTCCCCAAGAAACAAATTGTGTAATGTTTCACCACCGACGATAAGCAGCACAAGTCCGTGATGTTTAAAGGTAAACTAATTTACCCACAGTGATTGAGATTAAGTACAACATGTGGTGTCCACAACCTCACGCTTGGAAGTAGACTCCTTTCCTGGCCTGACTCCTCTTTGTCTCCTCGATGGCTCCTGTGCTCGCCGCAGCGTGCAACAGATCTAATGCTTCCCATCTTTCACCGTGGGCCATCTAATACTCTAAAGCCTTACACAACACGGCAGTTTAGTTTCCATCTACATCTTACAAAAGAAGGACCAGACATTTCCTCGCGTTGGCTCACATCCCTTCCCCATGTCTGTGGAATCTGGTTGGTGACAGTCTCAGCCAGTTGCCAGCGAGGACCCCTGGAGACCAGCCACGGGGGCAGAAGCCGGCCGGGGGGGGGGGGGGCCAGTCAAAACAATCGACGTCAACTCCCCTCAAATGACCTAAAGGAGAGGAAAATCACATGCACGTTGTCTGAAAACACCTCCAGACACACATTGATTTACCATCCTCTCAAAATGCCCTCTGGTGTGTGAAATCCTCATTTCATCAATTTCTATGCTTATTCTAATCCTTCCTAGTTTCTCAGCTTCAAACCTCCTGTGCCTTAATTACAATGTGACATAATCCAGGCTCGGACGGTGAATCGCACACGCAGGGAAACAAGTTGGTTAGGGAAGGGTAGCATTTTGCTGCCTTGGCTGTTACTCGGTCCAGCTCCAAAAAGCATTTATGTTTATTCATTAAAAAATAATGTGGGCTACACTAAGTAAAACAGACTAAGGGTTTATTTTTGCTAAAGGCCCATAATTCCATAGCCTCAGAAAATTTTAGATGCCTTCTTCGCAGAAATAATAGTGACTTTTAAAATCCCTCAGCAAATTTTCACAGCTAAATGAAGAAACTATTACATAGAACTCCTCTTCCCCCACTGAGCCTGGAAAATCAATAATGAAGAAATTTACCAAATAATACACGGTTAAAATTTGTGTGTGTGTATGTGTGTGTATGTGTGTGTGTGTGTGTATGTGCACGTCTGTATAAAATGTGGAAAATGTGGATGCGGATTACCAGAAGTAAAAGCAGAATAATTATTCAATCCATTTGTTTTCAGTAAGATTGTAATTTGAAAGCCGTTCAAACAGTGGCCAGAAATTTTGAAACCAAATTGAATAGTACATTGAATATAACCCAAAATGCAAGCATTAATTAGTAAATCTAAACTAGAACAGAGATTAAATAACAAACCTTTGGCATTTTTGTTTTTGGTTTGGGTATAGCTTTTTTTGGGGAGGAGGGTATGACTTTCAATATAGTCAGTTGAGAAGTGTGTTTAAAAAACAGCATAATTTCAAGAGAGTGAGTGTTAACAAATTTTGTCTTGAGAAATTACCGTTACCACCTTTAATGATTTTATAATTTTTTTTTAACGTTTTTATTTATTTTTGAGAGAGAGAGACAGAGCATGAATGGGGGAGGGGCAGAGAGAGAAGGAGACACAGAATCGGAAGCAGGCTCCAGGCTCTGAGCCGTCAGCCCAGAGCCCGACGCGGGGCTCGAACTCACAGACCGTGAGATCGTGACCTGAGCCAAAGTCGGATGCTTAACGGACTGAGCCACCCAGGTGCCCCCACCTTTAATGATTTTAAAAGCATTAAAAACATATATGTAAATAACAATTGCGCCATTTCTTAAAAAGCTCATTGGCAACATTATAGGAATGATGGTGCAGTAAAATATTATAAATCTACTCCTGCCTATTTCCTACTAAGAATTCTGGAAAGGTTGAAAATCCCAACCCTACTCTGGGGTATATATAAGAATTCTTCCCCAGCACCCCTAGTGTACTTGAGCCTATATTGGCAGTAAAATGAAGAAAATGCTACAGACATTTACAGTATTTTATCTGGTATATTGATTGTACTAAGCTAAATGAGGGACAAACAAAAGTTTGTTTATTTCCCATCATAGCTTTGCAACAACTTCTGACCCCACCTCCAGCATCTCCTCACACCCGGGCACGTCCCGTGGCTTTCTGGTCACACTCAGAAAGGAAAAACATCCTGAGAAGACTAGTGCAAAACCTTTATCTGACGTGTGATTCAAGGATTGTTCCAAACTGCCTGCCTAGGCTTGATCCTTTGCTGAGTGATATGCCACAGGACAGGAGCTGTGCCTGCTCTTTTAGTTTCCCTGCTTCTAGGGAGGGCTTCTCATCTGTCATGAATTCAGGGGCAAGGCAAGAGGAGAGTCGATTAGAAGAGGCAGTTCATACATTAGATCCAAAGTCACAGGGCACGGATTTTGCTGCCGGAGAGGGTTCAGCCTCTGGTCTAATAGGGCGATAGTCAGCATGCTCTCCATTCGCTAAGCCTCCAAATGTCAGCACTCCCGTGCAGTGTCTTATGGACCCTTGGAAGTCTCTCCAAGCTTCCTGGTTGCAAGCACCACACCCACGCATTGCAGACGAGACTGCTAGGTGCCCGTTCTTCCACAACAACAGAGATGAACTAAACAAATGTCAGCCGAGCTGGACGAGACAATTCCCAGCCACGCTGTGGCTTGCAGGGACCATCTAAGGAAGGTCTCGTTGGTAGGGGACCATTTCCAGGTAGCATTCGGCCACTTTCAGCTGGATCTCAGAGGTTTCACAAACCAGCTTTGACCACACAGAAGAAGACAATGTCCTAGGAGATGACGGAGTGACCGTGGGAAGAGCCTGGGTTTCCCGCATGACTGTGTGGAGCAGAGATGCCTCCCCGACCTGCACCACTCACCTCTGCATGTCGTGTCCGAAAAACCTGAACTGTATCGTAGGTTATCTCCTCTTCTCAGCTTAGTCATTTCCCTTTCTAGTCCCCCAACTGACCTAATATGATTCACCTTCACGCCTGCTCAGTGTCCCTCATCCTGGCAGGCGGCCTCCTTAGAAGGATCTCACCAAATAGCCTGACCAGCTTCTCAGCTGTCGAGCTACCCAAAGGAGAACCCACAGAGCATTGCCACTCCCAACAATGGAGCTACTCCTCTGTGTGGATTCTCTCTCTCCTTCTCTCGTTAAGGCAGATGGCGCTGGTGACCTCCTGCTTTCCGGTGTCAGCAGGAAGAATGAGGTCAAGAGTTGCTGCATCCACATGTGACCCGTCAGGCCCTGTGGCAGCACCGGGCACCACAGCTCACCGGTTGTACTTGGAGGTGGGAGATCCCAGGCCTTCTTTCCTCCACACTCCGACTCCTCCCCCGATGTGTCCAGATATCTGGTCATTCATTATTCTGGGTATGTCTGTGAGGGTATTTAAATCAGTAGAATAAGTAAAACACTTTGCCCTCCCCAGTGTGGCCGGACCTCAGACAATTACATAAGGGCCTACTGGGATATAAGCACTGACCCTTCTCACGTAAGAGAGGATTCTCCTGCCTGATGAATTCTCCTTCCAGCTGAGATATCAACTTTTCCCCCATCTTGAAATGAAACATCAGCTCTTCCGGCTCTCTAACCTGCTGATCTTTGCACTGGAATTATATTACCCGCTCTCCTGGTCTCCAGCTACCAACCGCTTTCAACAGATTGTGGGACTTGTCAGCCCCCCTGACTGCATGAGCCAGTTCTATATGACAAATAGACAAATATCTTCATATGGATAGATTGGTTATTTATATTATTGCATATACAATATATTTTATATTATATAGGTGTGTATATATATGTACATATATGCATATATACATATATACACATATATACATATACATGTATATATGTAAACACACACACATACACACACCCTTGTATTTGTTCTGTTTCTCTGGAGAACCCTGACCAATACAAGCACCATTCTTTTGAATGTGGGTACTAACCACCAATTTTCCTTAGCCTTAGCCTTGAGACTTCAACTAAAATTCTGACATGACAAGAAAAGTTATATTAGTAATAATGCTTTAACATAAAATCCAGAGGGAAATAGACAAATAGTTTTTTAATGGAACATTTATTTTTGTCCTAAAATAAAACAAAACTTTCCCTGTACAATGGAAGTGCCCAGAAGCTAAAGGATTCCAGGAATGCGGGGATGGGGGAAATATGATGTAATTTTGTGTCAAATACACTTATATGGCAATTTCGGAAATTAGCATCCTTGCTTCCAAGGCATATTGACAAATGGCATTTAACATTTGGTTTAGCCCCCCCCCCCCCATCTAATTTATTATTAAGGAACCAAATGAGAATCAGTTTAGGAATGCTCCCATCTACCCGATATGGGTCTGCAAAAAGGAGTATTCTTTGATAGCTTTGTTCCGAAATAGTAAGGGAAAGAGAATCTTACGTATCTCTGGCTAACATTTCCTCTATGCTAATCACTGCTTAAAGTTGACATTCATAACTGCGCACAGCAACCGTGCGAGGCGGTATTATCTTCACGTCCTCTGGAGAGGCAGGGTGAAATGTAGGGTAATGGCCATGACCCCAACCAGAACCCAGTGGAAGACAGGAGCGCAGGCGCCCCAGACCTTTCCTTCTGAAGCTGCGCCCGGGCTCCACCGCGCTGCCCTGAATCTCTGGGTGGGGGAGGCTTCATAGAGACAAGGAGGGAGAGGTTCAGGGAGGGGCAGAGAAGGTGAGTGGGAGGCAAGCGCAACGTTTACTTGTCCTGAGCGTGTATTGGGGGTCACGTGGGCGGGCGGCCGGTCCGGGAGAGCGCGCCGCACTCCAGCGCCCGCTGCGATTCTCCGGCTGAGAACACGCTCTGGGTTGACTGGAGATCTGGAGCGGCTTCGGTTTGGTGTTGGGTCGTGATTACACCGTCGCGAGGAAATGCTTGACATCCACGTGGTCCTCAAAGCAACTTTTCACAATTAATGTTATTTGATTTGTTAATTACAACAATAAAGTTGCACGTTCATCAACTTGAATTCCTGGGGACATGTCTCTGAAATAACCCAAGCCCCTTGAAGGAATGGCAGAGAAATCCCAGTTATTAAGGCAGTGAAGGTATTGGAGCATCTGTACTTATTCATTTCATTCATTACATTTGGCTTTTCTAGTAATTGAATTTATTCTTATTAATCCATAGTTAATATTCAGAGGGTCAAGGCTTGTCATTATCGCCTCCAACCCTCATACAATAAACTTGATTCTTAGTTATAGACACACACATATGATTTTCACTGAAAATATTAACCTAATTGTTCGAGACCCTCAATTTTATATTCATGACCATACTCCAGAAGCCCAGGTGCCTCATATGACCTGTTTATGTTCATTTACATAATTTATTTTTCATCTGCTTAGAAACAGCATCCCAGTAATCTTTGACAAGGAGAGGCTGTACTGTTTTGTATGTCCTGAAAGCGATCTAAGCAGTGGTCTCTGCATTGTTGACACCGGTTAACATGGTTTTTGCTTTCTGTCTAGAAATAGAACTATAAACCTTAAAAATGTCGAGTTGAAGAATCCTGAGCATGTGTCACTTTCCCGACATGCTTTGGAGTGAGAAAGTAGGAGTGGGCAGATGAAGTGATTTCTATGTTGTCAGCCTGTATGACAGCGTGCAGCCACTCAAGAGAGAGAGAGACGTAGCAGGTTGAGAGCTGAGATGAATAGAGATAAGGCGGCTGCAGCCACATACATATATATACATACAAATAATTAGTGCTGTGCATGGTGCTCGAGAGCTGAATTTCAAAACCATGCAGCAAAGGCAAAAAGCAGCATCTGCATTCTTGAATTAAGAATTAAATAATACAAGTCAGAAATCAACTTCGCAGAAAGGATTCATGAGCCCGCTCTCGTTCCCTTTTAAGGCCTTTTAAAAATTCTAATTGCAGCTCCCAGAAAGAAGGTCGAGCTACTTACTATGCGCGGGGCGGTTGCAGGTACGCCAGGTGGCTTCTTGGCTGAAAGTTCTGCCGAGGCACCGAGCAGGAGGCCGAAAATGTACATGGCTTTTCCAGCCATTAAAAACAAAACAGAGAGGCTCCTTCTCCGGTGCAAGGTGGTATCGTTTTTGACAGCATGAAAACTCGCCCAGACTTTCTCCCCCAACCTGAGGGAGATGGTTTATCTTTAAGCGAGTGACCCAGCGAGATGTCCCTCCTGATTGTCTCTGGTAGAGCACGTCTTGAGCTGCCGAGGACAGCTCGCACCTTGGTTCTTGCTGCACTCGGTGTGTGGATGCTACACTGCCCAGACTGTGTGTTGTCCTTAGCCTTCCTGGGGAAGCAGCACGAAATGTTGTTGAAAAAAGCATGGGGCACTTGTACCCCAATGTTCATAGCAGCACTCTCAACAATAGCCAAATTATGGAAAGAGCCTAAATGTCCATCAACTGATGAATGGATAAAGAAATTGTGGTTTATATACACAATGGAGTACTACGTGGCAATGAGAAAGAATGAAATACGGCCCTTTGTAGCAACGTGGATGAAACTGGAGAGTGCGATGCTAAGCGAAATAAGCCATGTTTTCACTCTTATGTGGATCCTGAGAAACTTAACAGAAACCCA
>NW_024412406.1:30512160-30560589 GCF_014898765.1 Herpailurus yagouaroundi | reverse complement strand
GGGTGATGGGTATTGAGGAGGGCACCTTTTGGGATGAGCACTGGGTGTTGTATGGAAACCAATTTGACAATAAATTTCATATATTGAAAAAAAAAAAAAAGCATGGGCTTCGGTGGTATAAGACCTGGCTTCCACTCCTACCTTTGCCGTTGGGATTGACTTTACGCCACCGTTTCACATTCCTAAGCCTCCTGCGACTGCGAGATGCACGTGATATACATCTTACCGGCCGCACAGTATTGATGTGACAATCAAATGGGTTTGATACAAATACGAAACTTAGCTGTGAAAGGTTAAAGCATCGCGCTTAAATTTAACACCAAGAGCGAATGTTCCATATCATGACTTTTACTCAAAATTGCGTGGGTGACCTTAGCCAATATAATAATGCAAAATTATAAAAATAAGAAGAAATATAATGTACAGTCCTAGGAAGGAAAAATAAAAAACTTTGAATTCGTACATAGAATATAATCGTTTGCCTAACAGATTCAAGAGGATCTAGAGAGAAATTAATAGGACTAATTAAAGAACTCAAAAGAGTTACTAGCTTTATGATCAATATAAAACTCTCTGTGCCAGCAACAAATATATAGAGAACATGGTTTTAAGAAGATTTAATTTATAATAGCCATAGTATCCAATATTTCCAGAAATTTACCTAACAAGATATATGGAACACATTTATGGAAAAAATGCAGTACTACTGAAAAACAACACAAAATTTAAAAAAAAATTTTTAATGTTTATTTTTGAGAGAGACAGAGACAGAATGAGAGTGGGTTGAGGCAGAAAGAGAGGGAGACACAGAATCCGAAGCAGGCTCCAGGCTCTGAGCTGCCAGCACAGAGCCCGATGCGGGGCTCGAACTCACGAGCCAAACAACACAAAATGTTTAAATAAATAGGAAGACCTAATATGTGTGTGTGTGTGTGTGTGTGTGTAGGTATGTGTGTATGGAATAGTGTATTTATATATGAAAAGACTTAATCTCACAAAATATCATTTTGCTAAATTTACATATCAATTTAATGCAATTCTTATCAAAATCCCAGTAGGATTTCTTTTACGGAACTTTTAAAGCTGATTTAAAAATTCATACAGGGGGGCGCCTGGATGGCTCAATCGGTTAAGTGTCCGACTTCGGCTCAGGTCATGATTTCGCGGTCTGTGGGTTCAAGCCCCGCATCAGGCTGTGTGCTGCCAGCTCAGAGCCTGGAGCTGCTTAGGATTCTGTCTCCCTCTCTCTCCGCCCCATCCTCTTTGTGCTCTATCTCTCTCTGTCTGTCAAAAGTAAATAGACACTAAAAAACTTTTTTTTAATTCATACAGAAATGCCTGGGACCAAAACTTATCAAGACACCTCTGAAGAAAACAGTGCCTCCGCCAGCCCTCCCAGATATCCAGACCTGCTACGGAGCTATGGTGATGAAGGCTTTGTGAAATTTGTCACCAGGATGGACAGGGAGACCTATCCAAAAGCGCCGAGAGCCCGGAAACAAACCCAGGGCCCGTGGAAACATCACACACAACAGAGGATTAAAAAACAGGGTGTCAGTTCATCAGTTAATAGTGCACTTATCATTACTTAAAAAAATACCGTTAGATCTACATAAAAAGACTAACAGTAAAGAAGGAAAAATACCTTAATACTTTCTTAGGAAAAAAATATGAAGCACTCAAGACTAGGAAGGACGTCTTGAAAAAGCTCAAAATTGTAAAGGAAAATCATAAAGGAAAAACTGATAATGTCAACTATTTTAAAGCCTGAAATGTGTACGCTACAGAAGCTACTATAACAAAGAGAGAGAGAAGTCAAGACTGGGAGAAAATTTTAGCAATGCATGCAAATGACCAAGGATTATAACACAAGATACGTAAAGCACTCCTAAAAATTCATGTTTAAGAAAAGGACTTTCTAATTAAAAAACAGACAAGGATATGAAGAGGCAATTCACACAAAAAGAGGAAATCTGAATGGAAAATAAACATACAAAAATACTTTTTCACTTTTTATCAGAAAAAAATCACATGATGTCAGCATGTCAGATATAGGAAATACATTTTTTAATATAAATTATTCTTCTAATTTTTTTTTTTTATTTTGGAAGAGGGTTGCAGAGAAGAGAGAGAATTTTAAGCAGGCTCCGTGTTCAGTGCTCAGGACGGAGCTCAATCTCATGACCCCGAGATCACGACCTGAGCTGAAATCAAGAGTTGGGATACTTTACCGACTGAACCACCCAGGTGCCCCTAGCTATAACAACGAGATTTTTAAAGTTGGCCAGTACTAAGATTCCTAAGGGAAGATATGGGATTCCTAAGGGAAGAATAGAATTCCTCATATTCTGCTAGTGGGAGCCTAAGTTTGTAAAACAACTTTGCAGAATATTTGCTAATATTTGATAAACTTTGCATACAGTGACGGCCAGTAACTATTTTATATACACACATGCATATGAGTATATATACATTCATAACATTGTCTCTTCAATTTCTTTAAAAATAAATATACGGCTTTTCTGAAAGTGAAGGATACGTGTGTGCGTGCGTATACCCACGTGGGAAGTAATTTAATACCTTTACATTCAATCTAAAAATTCAATATAATGCATACTTCTATAGCACATTATTTGAATCTTCATTGTATTTATTTATTTACTCAGAGAGAGAGAGACAGAGAGTGAGAGAAAGGAGGGGTATCGAGAGAGGGAGGGAGAGAATCCAAAGCAGGACCCACACTGTCCGCATGGAGCCCGACGCGGGGCTCAGTTCCACAAACCCATGAGACCATGACCTGAGCCGAATTAAGAGTCAGACCCTTAGTGAGTCATCGAGAGGCCACTAAATCTTCACTGTATTAATAATAATCCCTTTAGGGGCACCTGGATGCCTTAACTCAGTCAGTTAAGCGTCCATCTTCGGCTCAGGCCATGATCTCGCGGTTCGTGAGTTGGAGCCCCGCGTGGGGCTCTGGGCTGACAGCTCGGAGCCTGGAGCCGGCTTCGGATTCTGTGTCTCCCTCTCTCTCTGCCCCTCCCCCGCTCATACTCTGTCTCTGTTTCTGTCTCTCTCTCTCAAAAATAAATAAACATTAAAAAAAAAAAACCCTTTATATTTGGATAATTATCCTAGGTATTTGTTTTCTCTTTTAGAAAGGAGATTCTTGAATAAGAAGACATGTGTTATTTATTTTTATATCCCCCCTACCATTATCACAAATTTTGCGTTTAACCTGTGTTCAAAAATATTATGAGTATGCTTAAGAGCTTGGGGCCCACTAACCCAAGGTGAGTAAAGGAGTTAGTGAGCCATCTGAGACAGGTATGTTTTACCCAATCTCAACAGAGTAATGGGAACCCATTGATTATGAGGTACTTATATGTGCTTAAGCCCTAGTTTAGGGATTCGTCTGAATTTTTAGAAGTTGCTGGAATACTGGCAAGCTAGTCTTTAGTGGCCATTTCCCTTGACTTAATTACAGTCCAAATCTTCAGTGTAAGTCAGAATTCCTGGAGTCCAGAGATAACCCTGGGAACCATACTATGGGATCAGATGCCTAGTGATTCTAGAAGATAAACAGGAACACTCAAAGGTAGCAGTGCATCGGATTGTTCATCTCCAAGGTCTAATACAGTAGTTAGTCATTAAAATGAGATTATATGTTTGTTTTCTAATGTTTTCTAACTGTGCCTTTATATTTCCTTTGGACTGATTAGTTTTCAGTCCAATTTAGCAAATATTTAATTGCATCCTGCCCAATCACTAAGAAAGCATCATGATGCATTATCAGAGTAGATGAGTAGATTGTTTTACCATATATCATGTGTTTGTGTCAAGTAGTTATTTTCAGCGGGTTTTCCATTGTTTTTTCATGACATAGAAGCATAAATAACTTCTAGACATGAATAATTCATTGAACAAAGTAGAGCCCGGTAGCACTAATCTACTTTTATACAAAAATCAATTGTTACTTTTTTGGCAGTCAATCCAATTCGACTGCCTGTTAACACTGATATCCGCTCATTTGATATTCTTGAGGCCAAAAAAGAATAAAGATAGCTAAAATGTCCCACTATTTCTATAATAAAAACATAAAATACCCATATATCTGTGAGATAACACCTTCGCGATACAACAAAGGGATCCTCAAAAGCAAAATAATTGGGCTAACTTGAACACTTTGTCAATTCTTGCCTGGAACCATGCAATAGAAGCCAATATCCTGAATAATTTCTTCACCAATTGTGATAATAATCCTGATACGTAGAAGAAAGTGATGTAGTTATGGCAGACACTGAAGGTCCTCTGACCGGTAGTCATCCATAAATTCTTTCTCCCGTGTGGCTGTCCCACCACAGAAACTGTGAGAGTTAAACACTCATGTTCCAAAGCTTCCTTGCAGGTAGGGGTGGTCAGGTGGCATAGGGTACTAGCCAAGAAAATCAGAAATCGCCAGGGGGTAAGGGGTTCTGTGCAAGTCTTTGTTTTCTAATAAAAGAGACAGAGAGATCATTCTTTTTGCAGCACAGTGTTGTAAATGTATTTTCTCTTCCTTATGGTTTTCTTAATAACATTTTCTCTTCTCTAGCTTACTTTATGCTAAGAAAACAGAATATAACACATATACAGAATATGCGTCCGCTGTGTTACTAGTAAAGCTTCTGGTCAACAGCAGGCTATTTGTAGTTAAGTTGGGGTGGGGGGGGAGTCAAAAGCTATGCATGAGTTTTCAACTGCAGGGGCGCCTGGCACCCCAACCTGCATGTTGTTTAAGGGTCAACTTCAATTAAGGCTAATTGCTCCTCACAAACGGATATTTTTAACTTAGAGAGTAAACAAGTAACCCTTTTATCAGTTTGGCTCGTTGATTTATACAGGATTAGTTTCCATTATTTTTCCCTTCAAATATGTCTTACAGTTGCATGTTCCTTTCCATTTTGCTTCATGGCTCGTAGTACAGATTCTTATCATTTGATGGCAGGAATCCAGGTAGCACCTTTTATTTGTTATTGGATCAGCTCAAAAAGGGGCATTGGGCCCAGAGCCCTCTGTTTTCTGGCTTACATTCATTCTGTCTTTACATTATATGTCCCATATAATGTATTCGATGGATCCATCGAATCAAGAGATAAGCCTCTTAATAGTTCTGTTTAATAGAACTTTCTTTGTGATAGAAATGTTCTTTATCTGTGCGGTCTAATATGGTGGCCACTAGCCACAATAGAGTAAGAATTGAAATGTGGTTAGTGCAACGGAGGACGTAAGATTTTACTAGTATTTAATGTAAGTGTATATGTCCACACATGGCTTGTGGCTTCCATATTGGACAGCAGAGCCCAGACCAACTAAAATGGAGTAAAGTTCACTGGGACTGTAACTTCCACTACATTTTACGTTCATTGCCTCAAATCCTTTGCTCTCCTATCCAGTTTGTACATGTTCTCCAGACTTAAATTCCTAAAGCACTTGTAACTGCACCTCCTTACTCAAAAACCTGTACAAGATGGCCATGGCCTAAAGAATTAAATTCCACCTTCTAAGATTGGCCTTCAAGATCATTCAAAACTTAGACCCCATTTTTCTCCTCAAGTTTCTCTATCCACATGACTATTCTTGCCAAAGTGGTCTACTCACTGTGCTCTGAACACATTTATGATTTTCTTCTCTGCTCATTGTGCTTTTCTCACCTGAAACGTCCTGCATGTATCTGTACATTATGTTGGCAAGTATTGCCATCTTAATAATATTAATCCTCTGATCCATAAGCATGGAATGTCTATTTATTTGCATCTTCTTTAATTTTTTTGAACAATAGATCATTATTTCCAGAGTAAAAAAAAAATTCTAAGTTCCTTTGTTAAATTTATTCCTAAGTATTTTATTCTTTTTTGATGCTAAAATATAGAATCTTAATTCATTTTCACTCTGCTTCTTGCTAGTCTATAGGAATACAATTGATTTTTATATACTGACCTAATATTCCTGCAACCTTGTTGAATGTGCTTATTATTTCTACTCATTGTTAGTGGATTCCTTAACATTTTCTATATGCAAGATCATATCTTCAAATAGAGATAGGTTAGTTTCTTTTCAAGCTAAATGTTTTTTTTTTTTCTTAGTGCCTTGACTAGAAATTCCAGCACATAACTGAATAAAAGTGGTGAATGGGTAACCTCTACTGATCTTAAGGGAAAACATTCAGTCTTTCACCATTAAGGATGATGCTAGCTCTTGGTTTTTCATAAATGCCCTTATCATTTGAGAAAGTTTCTTTCTAGTCCTTATTTGTTGAGGTTTGTTACCATGAGATGGTGGTACTGGATTTTGTCAAATGTTATGTTTGCATATAATGAGATAAGTTGTATGTTCTGTGGGGTTTTGTCCTTTATTCTATTGATACAGTGAATTACATTAATTGATTTTCAGATGTTAAACCACACTTGAGTTCTTGGGATAAATCCCACTTGGATGTGATATAGAATATTTTATATATGTTACTAGATTTTGTTTGCTAGTAGTTGGTTGAGGATTTTTACATCTGTACCCATCAGAGATACTGGTCTTTGATTATGATATCTTTGTCTGGATTTGGTATGAAATAACAGAGCAGAGTAATATTGGCTTCCTGAAGTATGTTTGAGAGTATTCCCAACTCTTGTATTTTTTGGAAGAGTTGATGCAGAATTGCTGTTAATTCTTTAAATGTTTGTTAGAATTCACTAGCGAAGCTATTTGAGCCTGGACTTTCCTCTGTAGGCGATTTTTTATAGTACTAATTAAATCTCTCTATTTGTGTTTGTTCTGTTTAGATTTTCTATTTCCTCATGAGTTAGTTTTGGTAGTGAATCTAGCAATTTTCTCTTCCACCTAGTTATGTAATTTTATGGCATATAGTTATCCATAGCATCCCTTTATAATCCTTTTTATTTCTATATGTTTTATGATCGTACTCCCTCTTTCTAATATTGGTAACTTGGGTGTTTCATTTTTTGGATTAGTTTACCTAAAGCCTGCCAACTATATTAATAAAGATTAGGAATCTTTATTATCTGTACTGTTTTACTATTCTTTAATTAAGTTCTCTTTTTCCATTTTCTTAAAGCAGAAGTTTAAGTTATTGGGTTGAGATATTAATTTTATTATTAATACAGGTATTTACAGCTCTTAATCTCTCTATAACCACAAATTTATCTGCACTCCATAGTCTTGATATGTTTTCTTTTTTTCATCGCAAAGTAATTTTTCTTATAATTTCTTCTATATTTACTGGTTATTTGGCAATGTGTGGTTTACAATTTTCCACATATTCTTTAATATCCCAACTATTTTTCATTATTGATTTCTAATTTCAGTGCACTGTGATCATAGGACATATTTTGTGTGGTTTCAATCATTTTAAATTTATCAAGTCTTGTATTTTGGCTGAGCACATGATCTGTCCCAGGAAGTGTTCCTTGTGTGCTTGCGAAGAATGTGTATTATGCTGGTGGCATGTTATTCTTACTGGTGTCTGTTATTTCTTGTTGGTTTATACTGTTTTTAAAGTATTCCATATTCTTATTGAGATATTGTCTAATTTTTCAATCCATTATTGAAAGTGAAATATTGAAATCTCCAACTATTACTGTTGTTGAATTGTTGATTTCTTCCCTGATTTCTTTTCTGTTTTGCCACGTAATGTTTTAGGGGTCGTTTTTCAGATGTGTATGTCTTTCTAATGGTGATCTCTTCCTGATGGATTTGAGAACATTTCTGTCATGTCTAGTAACGTTTTCTGTTTTAGTATATATTTTCTATGGTATTAGTAGACCCACTGGAACTCTCCTGGTTCCTGTTTTCATAGTACATCTTTCCTACCGTTTCACTTTCAACATCTTTGTATTTTGTATCTAAAGTGAGTGTCCTGTAGACAGGAGTTGGATCCTGTTTTTTGTACATATGTTTGTTACTTTGCTTGCTTTTGAGATCAAAACTGACAATTTCCATCTTTGATTTGGTTTTTAGACCTACTTTAAGGTGAATATATTACTGAGTCAGGTCTCTAAACAGCAAGGAAGACATTTTTAAAAAAATCTACCACAACCAAAAATCCATGGTATCCTCATGCTGTTTAATTTGATAGCTTGAACAAGTGTTACACACCATTTTCTGTCTTGTTTTACTATCACATTTCAGGTAAACTTAAACCTATTTTCTGTTTTGGTATCAGGCGATAAGGTGATACAAACCAGACCATATCATAAAGTAGATGAGTTTTACCATGTAGCCAGGATATTGTCACATCTGTGGAAACTTTCTTAATATAAAAGAATATTAAGAATGTACTGGGGGAATGAAAACAGGTACCGTAGGCATGGTAATCCCAACGCTGAAATTTATCAGAACAACACCTAGAAACACATACATTATAAATGGACGCACTTACCTTTCCCCATGACTCTTCACTTTGATTTCTGGGTTCTAATTTATTGGGTTTTGATTCCCCTTGCTTGCTTCTATTTTTAATGTTTGTTGATGACTGACCTCCAGTATAGACTTGATTTTCTGTTTCAATCTCAGTATGCTGAAGGATACAAAATCCAATTTCCGTTCTGTCTCTACTCTGGAAAGGGGCAGCCCCCAGCTTCCATGATATACCAGTACTCCTGCGACATCCCTGTGTTTGTCCCAGCCTTTACACCCCCAGCTCATTTGTAACTCATCCCCGTTATGTTTGTTGTAGGCCTGATTTTACATTAGAAACCTAAGGATTTGTTGACACTATAAAATAAAAACACGCTTGCTGAAGTCTATAACAGCCATCTTTGAGTAATTAAGACTGTTGATCGGATCCTCAGAATTTTGTTGTTGTTCTACATTAACTACATAACCCTTTTCCGCTTTTGCACTTGAGATCCTCTGCGGCTCCTGCTATTAAATGACCACGTCAAAGGTGTGGTTTGGATCTGCAGTAGAACTTCCTTTGCAAATAAAGTTTGAAGCCGGTGAGAGCACAGGGGGTGGTCTCCCAAAATGATAGGGGGTTTTGCAACTCCCATTGTTGCCGCTGCCTGTGGAGTACCTTGCTACTTGGAACACCGCCTGGGGCTCAAAGTCAGCGTGACTTCTTCTTTACAGGTCAGCTCTGGTTTTTGAAGCACAGCCACTCTGTCTCTGACTGCCATGAGCAGTCCCCATGCCAGCGTGGTGTGTTAGCGCCTGTAATTTCCGAGCTGTTAACGTAATGACACATGGCTTCAAACTGTGCTTCAGAAAATTGCTTCTTAAGATCCTTTACCATTCCTGAATTTCATAGTGCACATTTATGTCAGTTTTAAAGCACAAAACTCTCTCTTTATTGCCTGAAGCTAATTGTGTAAAAGAACCACTTGCCTGTCATGATACAAAAAAGACATATATCTCATAATGATTTAATCCCTTCTCTCAGGAATTTCCAGCAATGAGCAGAACACGGAATCTTTCATCCATTATCAAGAAAGTTAACTTGTTAAATACGTTTCAAGAGACACATATTTTCTGTGTCTAATTAATGAATTTTACATCCATCTAGTCCAACAAAATCATTGTTTAGAACACCAAAATACCATACTGTGGCCCTTGCCACTTAGAAATAGTAAGGTCTTGGGGCGCCTGGGTGGCTCAGTTGGTTGAGCATCTGACTTCGGCTCAGGTCATGATCTCTCGGTCAGGGAGTTTGAGCCCCACATTGGGCTCTGTGCTGACAGCTCAGAGCCTGGAGCCTGTTTCAGATTCTGTGTCTCCCTCTCTTTCTTGCACTCTCTCTCTGTCTCAAAAACAAATAAACATTAATGGGATGCCTGGGTGGCTCAGTCGGTTAAGTGTTTGAATATTGGTTTTGGTTCACGTCATGATCTTACAAGTTTGTGAGTTCGAGCCCCATATCGGGCTCTGTGCTGACAGCTCAGAGCCTGGAGCCTGCTTCACATTCTGTGTCTCCCTCTCTCTCTCTGCTCACCCCCCAGCTCATGTTTTATCTCTCTCTGTCTCAAAAAAATAAACATGAAAAAAAATTTTTTAATAGAAAGGTCTTGGATAAATTAATCATGGTTTACAAAAATTTTTTTTTAGATTGCAGAACATCTGTTGATATGGGAATTATTTTAATGAGAAACAATTAGTATCTTTTCCATGACCTACTGTAATTAGACATATACTTATTAAATGATTTTAGTTAACTTATATAAGTGGGGCTTGCCTTTGCGAAGAATGTGTAGGAGCCTAAGAGAGAAAATTTGGACAATTCATAAATGTCAGCGTTTTATAGAAACCATATGAAGAACTTTAACATGAAGTACATGTGAAGGTAATGCATTTCATTAAAAAAGAAATATGTACTTCAAGTGATCGATGAGAAATACAATTCTAGCAATCCAAACTGCACTGACTGCTTTAAATTTTTCAAAACATCATCAGTCACTATATATAAACTAATGAATCTACAACTAAGAGTTTGTTTTCTTACTGGCCCTGTTTTCAAATAAAAATAATTGATCCCGGGGCACCTGGATGGCTCAGTCGATTGAGCATCTGACTCATGATTTCTGCTCAGATCATGATCTCGCGATAATGAGATTGAGCCCTACATGGGACTCTGCACTGACAGCCCAGAGTTTGCTTGGGATTCTCTCTTTCCCTCTCTCTGCCCTTCTACCTCCCTCTGCCTCTCTCTCTTTCAAAATAAATAAACTTTAAAAATATTTAATAATAATAAATCTGAGTTCTTCTTTTAATGTTTTATTTATTTTTGAGAGAGCACAAGCAGGGGAGGGGCAGAGAGAGAGGGGCAGAGGATCTCAAGCAGGCTCTGTGCTGATAGCAGTAATCCTGATGTGGGGCTTGAATTCACGAACCACGAGATCATGACCTGAGTTTAAGTCAGGGGCTCAAATGACTAAACCACCCAGGTGCCCCATGAATCCCAGTTCTAATAAGTACAAAAGGATATGGAAATGTTTGCGACGACTAATACAAAAATGTTATTCTTCATCAAAACAATGACAAAATAAATGCCTGGAGACTTGGCTGTCCAAATTTTCTAACCTGGATTATTTTAACTGAGTGATGAAATCTTTGCCATCATTTTTTATAGGAGAGCTCCTATATACAAGAATTCTTTAGTATTTGCCTTTACATTTCTGTCTCGTATCGTTTGAACATTAAGAGAAACGTAGTTGGGGCAGAGTGTGAGAAATGTCAAACTACACTAGACTCTGAGGCTATCTATCCACATGCATACCTATCTACAAAGTCACAGCACGTAATATTTGGTGTATATATCAAGAAAGAAACGTTGCTCCTAATGCTTACTTGAAACATTATGCAAATAAGTTGGTCAGCAGGATTTACTTTTTCTATTCTCATTTGTATCTCAAACGTTTTGGAAGGCTGGAAGCACATCCTTTACCTTCTGTGTTAACATCCGGGACAACTGGAGGCTAGGAACTGACAAGTAGCACTGGGTTGCTTTCTAAGATTTTTAAGATGCTGACATCATGCCACGGGTTCTTTAGGTCATAAAGATAATAGGTCATAAAGCTAATAGGTCATAAAGCAGGCGCCACACAGTTTGGCCATTATCACCTCCTCTCCCTTTAAACAATATCATTTCAAGTCCCTTGTCCATCACAACAGCAGTGATACTCCACAGATAAGGGGTTCCAGGCAATGAAGAATCAGCAGGCTCTCCTCAACTGCCCCCCGCCTCCGTCATGTGTTTCTAGAACCCCCTGCTACTGCATTGGCACGGGAGTAGCAGACGAAAGGATATTTTCTTTACAAAAATCCCAAGGTTGACCCCTTTTCCTCGTACTTTCCATTGTCAGCTTTGCCCTATAAGTAAGAGTCGTACATATTAGGGGTTCTGTGGCTCCTTCCGGTCAGAGGAAATCTCAAGGTCTCAAAAATCGAAACCATTGACATGAGATCAAAGTAAACCATGGCTCACTGCTCAATCATCTTTCACAATTTTAGCTGCTTTCCACAAGTTTTAATATGTAGCATTTTTTTTTTCTTTTCAGTTTTGGGTCTAGTCTAAATATTTCATAATATCCATTCTAATTTCTTTGTGGGTGGAAATGTATGTATATGCTATCAATTCTTTTATTTCCCTTATTTTCTTATTTTTTCCTTATTTTTGATTCCACCATCAATGGATAGCATGGTCTGTAAAACACCACAAAATTACCGAAATCTGTTAAAATGTGCTGTGCAACCAGGAGTCAATTTTTGAAAATGTTTCACACAGAACTTAGAGTATATATTCTCTTGCTGTTAGGGGCAAGATTGCATATATGAGCACAGCTCAAGTTTGTTAGCTATACTGTGCAAGTATTAACTAGCTTTTGTCTGATTGATATGTCAGTTTCTGAAAGTATATGAAAATCTGAAAGAGGTGTAATTATAGATTTACAAATTTTAGGTCATAAATTGGCAGTTTTTAATGTGAACGTGATGATGTCTTATGTGTACATAGGATTGTACATAAGGATTGCTGTACTTATCTGATTTGTACTACCGAATGTCCAGAATCATCCTGTATTAGTTTTCAAGGGCTGTTGTAACTAAGTACCACAATCCAGATAGCTTAACAGAAACGCATGGGCTCACAGATCAGGTATGGCAGTTAGTTGCTTCTGAGGCTAAGGGGCAGAAGGTGCTCCAGGCTTCTCTCCTCGGCTTATTGATGGCTGTTTTCATGTTCCCAAAGTGTACTCCCTGTGTGCATCTGTGTATCTGTCTCCAAATTTGCCCTCTTCATAAGGAAACCAGTCATACTGGATTAGGACCCACCCTAATGACCTCATTTTAACTCAGTTGACTCTACAGGATTTCTCTCTGAATAAGATCACATTTTAAGGTACTTATAATATAAGGTACTTAACATGTAAGTTTGGGGGAAACACGATCCAACCTGTAACACACTTCTTTCAAAACTCATTAAAATATGGGATAACTCCCTTTATCCCTTTTGCTCAACATTTTTGTGACATTAGGTCTTAGTTTTGTTGTGCACGTGTTTGTGTGTGTGTGCATTTGTGTATTTGTATATATGTTTGTGTAGATTTTTTTTAATCGATCTGAGACTCTGGATTTTGTCTGATGAACAAATGTTTTTATTTAATATGATTTCAAATATATTTAAATGTATTACCATTACATTAATTTTTTTCCAGTAACCAAAGTTTTGATATCTTTACTTTTCTTACTTTATTTTGAATTGATCATGTTTTCCTAAATGAAAAGCATATGTTTCTATTATTTCAGTTATTACACTTACATTTTTGAGTTTGCAGTCTTTATTGGCACAGGTCATTAATTTGGCGGCTTGGGATTTCTACACCTCAACGATTATGTAAATTTAAACTTCACATCTTCACATGGTCTTTAACCACAACCAAACTGGAATGTTCTCCAGAATCATCCGCATACCTCTGTGTGCATTCCAGGCCTGACTCTGAACACTTCTTCTCATAGTTACATCCAGTTGGATACTTTTCCTTTATAAATTGTTTTTCTTTTTTTTGTTTTGATTTGGGTTTTTTGTTTGTTTGTGGACAAACATATCCTATTCACTGACTCTAGGCTGAGTTTCCCACACCAATCACATTATTCCATGCCCTGCCAGCAAAATATGTTCTTTCTTCCACATGCTTTCCCAGAAAACAGATTGATATTTTCAATTGTTTAAAGGATTCTAAGGCTCCAAGAAACGAAGTTTTCTTCTAACTAGACTTAGTCCTGATGCTCCCAAAACATTGTTACCACTTCAGATGGGTAATTTATATCAGTTTATTTAGCCTTTATTCAACTTGTTTAGTTTGACATGGTATTTTATTTTAAAATTTGAATAATTGGAATCTATACCAATTAAAAATTCACTATAATTCTCATTCTAACTCCTCCTGGACCTGGAGGACATGAGAGCAAGGTCTACGTTCTTTGGACAATGCCAGATGCTTTCTCCTGTGTTGCTCAAGTAGATGTACTCTTGGTGAATGACCCATTGAAAGTACTCTTAAATCACAAAACTAAAAGTCAACCAACAGAACGGAAGAAGATATTTGCCAATAACATATCATATAAGAGGTTAGTATCCAAAATTTATAAAGAACTCCTCAAACTCAACCCCCCAAAAACAAATAATACAGTGAAGAAATGGGCAGAAGACATGAATAGACACTTTTCCAAAGAAGACCTCCAGATGACTAAAAGACACATGAAAAGATGCTCAACATCACTCATCAGAGAAAAACAAATCAAAACCACAGTCAGGTACCACCTCACGCCTGTCCGAATGGCTAAAATGAACAACTCAGGCAACAACAGATGTGGGCGAGGTTGAGGAGAAAGGGTAACACTTCTACACTGCTGGAGTGCAAACTGGTGCAGCCACTCTGGAGAACAGTGTGGAGGCTCCTCAAAAAGTTAAAAATAGAGCTACCCTACAATCCAGCAACTGCACTACTAGGTTTTTATCTGAAGGATACAAAGGTGAAGGGGCACATGCACCCCAATGTTTATAGCAGCGCCATCGACAACAGCCAAATGATGGAAAGAGCCCAAATGTCCATCAACTAATGAATGGATAAAGAAAATATGGTATATACATGGTGTATACATATATATATATACACACACACACGACATATATATATATATATATATATATATATATATATATATATACATGACATATATATACATATATACACACACACACACACACACACAAATAGAATACTACTGGGTGATCAAAAAGAACGAAATTTTGCCATTTGTAACAATGTAGCTGGAACTAGAGTGTATTATGCTAAGTGAAATAAGTCACTCAGAGAAAGACAAATATATGATTTCACTCATATGTGGAATTTAAGCAAGAAAACAGATGAACACAGGGTAAGGGAAGGAAAAATAAGATAAAATCAGAGAGGAAGGCAAACCATAAAAGCCTCTTGAAAACAGAGAGCAGACTGGGGACTGCTGGTGGGGAGATGGGCTAGGTGGGTGGGTGATGGGCATCGGGAAGGTATTTGTTGGGATGGACACTGGGTGTTGTAGGTAAGTGATGAATCAGTGGGTTTTGCTCCTGAAGCCAATACTACACTGCATGTGAACTGACTTAAATTTAAATAAATACATTTTTAAATTTTTTTTCAACGTTTATTTATTTTTGGGACAGAGAGAGACAGAGCATGAACAGGGGAGGGGCAGAGAGAGAGGGAGACACAGAATCGGAAACAGGCTCCAGGCTCTGAGCCATCAGCCCAGAGCCCGACGCGGGGCTCGAACTCACGGACCGCGAGATCGTGACCTGGCTGAAGTCTGACGCTTAACTGACTGCGCCACCCAGGCGCCCCAAATAAATACATTTTTAAATTTTCAATTTAATTTAATTTTAAATAAAAGGTTCCTAAGTCATTATTCCACAGGAGGAAAAAAATTGGAATGATTTAAATGAATCTCTTCACCTTTTAGAGAAGACAGTTTTGTTCTTAAAAAAAAATGACACTGTGAATTTGTGTTAGTTTATAATATTCATACATTATACTAATGTACATTTTTTGTATTTTAAGTAAACAACTGATTTTTATTCAATAATGTGATACATAGAAATAGAAACATACAATATATTTTAAATTTTGAGTCAGAGATCCTTCCTTAAATGATCTTCCTTTATTCCTACTATTTGAAGATACATTCTCACACATGAAATTAAGAGTATTCTCCAGCCCATTGACCAAATTATGGATGATGGGTAGCTAGATAAATAATGAATAAATAATTAGATAGTATATACCCCTTCCAAAGATAAAAAACAAGTAAAAATTTTTCACATTACATTATTCTCACACAGATTCCAAATGTACACCAATATTTGGTAGCAAGATATAAGAGAAGAGAATACTATTTTAACGTTTATTTACATATAATCTATATTATATATATGTCATAATATTGTTATGTATATAATAGTACCACATATATATATATGCCAGATAGATAGATATGTGTTATATATATATATATAAAACATATTTCTGTTAATAATTAAGTTTAAAGTAATTCTCCTTACTTGTTTTACAAAGTATATTTAGAACACAAAATGAGTTTCATAATTTGGAGAAATATACTATATTCTATACCTCTAGTTTATGTTTGAGATGCAAATTTAAACGGATTCATTTCTGATGCTTGAAACAAAAGTCTGCAAATTATCTAATACAAGGGCTAAAAACATAGCATATAGAGTTATATTTACGATAGAAATGTTAACACTACATATGTTTAGTACACCATCCCTCATTTTGTATACCCACGAGGAACAAATCGGTTTTACGTTGCTTTTTACAAACTCCATCATGCCAATGAATGTTGAGGACGCTCAACCAAATATGGCTCTTAATAAAGTGCCTCTTTCCTAAAATGGAAGATAAGATTTCGATGTGAGCTATCCATGAACTTGATTTAATTTACTAATAAGCCATATTTTATTTTCAAATAAAAATGCATTACACATGACATTGGGCAAGGCATGTCTGAAGGAACTGCAGTTCAATTACAGTCCAGTAAGTCTATATTAACATCAGTTCACAATTAAGCTAAAAAATGCAAAACTGCTTACCCAAATCCCCAACAAATTTTCCTACCTCTGCCTCCCTAACATACTGACCACATGATCGTAATAGACAGGTCAATATAAGGACTCATTCTTAAACATTGTTATTTGCCGTATGTGACTGTTAAAGACTGCTTGTCAGGTAAATGCTCTATTTTTAAATGCCAATCTCAAATAAAAACGGTCTACACCCCTTCAACTACATGGTGTGTAGCTCCATGTGCAGGGGGACCACTTATACACAGAAGAGAGAAAGAGTAGACATTAAAGGGCCCCTGAAAGAGAGGAGAAATTTTCCTACCTTTTCAAGCAATCATACAACGTGGCTAAAAAACTGCTTTTCTTTAGCAGAGGACATCAGGAAAAGACGAAGCCCAAGAATGCTTTCATCTTCTTTGCAAACCCCTCCTGTGGATCCCTCCTTTCTCCCAGATGAGAGAGGCGTCGCACGTAAGAAACATTAAATTTTACCTCCAGCAGATTTCACGGCAGAATATAACATGTCAAATACTGTTAATATTTATTAATTAATATTATTAATTATTAATTAATATTTAATTATTTATTTAATTTTTATTTAATTAATTAATAATTAATTATTAATAACTGTTAATATTATTAATATTAATAATAATAATATTAAGTGTTTTACGGTTCCCTGGAATAAACAAAATCACTAAGGAAGAAACACTTGTGTCATCACACTTGTGTGGCCTAGAAAACATATAGAAGAAAACACACACACACAGACACACGCACACACACATACAAAACTGAAAACAGCATTTGCATTTGGACCGCAGGAATGGAATACAAAGGTTTATATATCCTTGGGAAATATTTGAAATTTTTATTGTGTGCAATATGAACTTTTAAAAATGAAACATTTAAAAAAACATAGTGAAATAAATGAAATGCAGTAAAATGAAGAAAGAAGAAAGGTAATCTGCATTATAACCACATCTGTAAGGGGGACCGAATATTTTCCAATTGTCGACTGACGGACAAGCTTTAAAATTCCCGTGTTCCATTTTAAATGATAATTTGATGCTGTTATTTTGATATTTGCTTATGGTTAATGAACCAAACATTGACCAGGTGGCATCCATGTTAACATGTGGCCAGGGTATAAAAAATAACACGAGATACCATGCAGGTTTTGCTTCAACTTGAAGAAAAGGATACAATGACAAATGAACATGACTCAACTCTTAGCTG
This sequence comes from Herpailurus yagouaroundi, assembly GCF_014898765.1. NCBI lineage: Eukaryota > Metazoa > Chordata > Mammalia > Carnivora > Felidae > Herpailurus > Herpailurus yagouaroundi. Next base: position 30,542,732 of record NW_024412406.1, on the reverse strand, counting down.
TGTTACTGTCATTTGCAATACGCTTGCTGTGGTTGTTTCAGAGGAACAAATTACACTTCCATGAGGTTTGGCTTCATTTCATTTTGTTGGGTTTTGAAAGGCCACCAAATGTCAAGCTTTTGGGACCTGCTACGTTTTGCCTTTCGAAACGTTAAGTAGAAATTATTTTGGATTTCAAAAGGCATCAAATGTCAAACCTTTAGGACATACTACATTTTGCCCGTAAACCTTTTCGTAAAAGTTATTTGGGATCTTGGGAGGGGATCACCGGCACATTTTTAAAATAATGATGTGCATCATCAAACTCCAAAAACATCTTTCTTCACTCATAATACTAAAACCATGAGGATATTTTGACTAAAATGTGTCCTGCACTTTACGCAATGCTTCTAAATACTGAGAGATGATGCCTGTTGTTAAATGTCTATTTTGCAACTGGGTATCAGTAGAGTTATCACCCTAAGAGCCTCCCTGGGCAGGACACTACAGGAAGTCTCTCCTCGAAGGTTCTAGAACAAAGAATTTCTTAAAGAAATCTACCAACAACTGTAACCAACCCCTACATGTGGGTGCACAATATTTTAAAAGCATTGATTATAAGAAACTCACCTCACTTACTAAACATCCAATTCTGAGTATAGCTAAACCTGTTCTCTATTGGGCTGTATTTTTTAATTTTTATTTTTTATATTGGGTTGTGTTTGAGATGCTATACAGAGTGCCAAAATTAGAAGAAACCTCATAACACGAACTTTCGTTTAAGCTGCAGGCATTTCCCATTTTTCTGACAGTAAATTCAGATTTGAGTTGTTCCCAAGTTGCTCACACTTGGAGAATTTCAATTTCGACACCTCACACGTGACAAGAATGGCACAAGGGAAAGGCAGGTATTGTGCCATGCTCCTTTGAAGGCTCCTTCCCTTCACAGTGTTTGTATTTCCCAGCCAAATGTACAACATAGCAAGCTCCCCCAAATTATACTTTCCCTGACTTCCCCCTAATGTTCTACAAGTTAGAGCCTAGTGACGGTTAAGGGAAGTGCGTTTCCAGCAAAATCTGGCCATTATCTAGGTTCCAGACGCAAAAGACAGAGCACAATGAGGAAAGCATCATCACGCGTTGTGCCGAAGCTATCGCAAAAATCTTTCCAGATGATTTCTCTGAGTGCAAAACGCATTCTCTCAAAATTCCTGGAGATCATAAAATCTCTCTGAATTTTGACATGCGAGCTTTTTCACAATCCTCAGGTCTAAAAAAAAAAAAAAACAAAAAACAAAAAACAAAACAATGCCGCATGATATTCTTTTCATTTCCATGTACGGCAAATAAAACTGGTAGCTTTCAATACGAAATCCTTCTTACAATCAAATAATTCCTATGTACTTTATAGACTTGCATTTTTGCATTACTTTACGGTACACTAGAAGATGGAAAGACAAAAGATCTCCCGTGTGTCGGAGAGTTAAATGAACTACTTTGTCAGTGACTTCTGCGCCTGGAGTGTGACTCCGGGTGAAAAGTACTGAAGTCCGACGTGCCTGTCTTTTCCCGAGAAATTCCCCCGCTCGGGGCTCAAGAGCGATGACACTGGTTAGCGTTTCTCTGGGGAATCGGCCGGGTCTCCGCAAACCGGACAGCAGGTGCCTTCCACCGACTCCAGACGGGGGCACGCAGCCAGGGGACAAGTCTCCACCACGCAGGTGACCTGGCCACTCTGAAAGGCAACATTCAAAGCTTATGTCCATGTTTCTGACCGTGGCGTGACCTTTTTAAAAGTTTCTGCTGACACGCACTCTGATTGGCTCTCTCAATGTCACAAAAACTTACCCACGGTATGAGCTCATTTTTGCACGTAACCCTGCCTGATGCCTTATTTCTAAACGTGCAGCACGAAAGGTGAGGCTGGAAGTTCTGGCTTATAAAATGCTACCTCCCAAACCGTAGGGCGCGGGGTGTGACGTACACGAGGAAGCTCGTGGGTTTTCATTGTGGGGAGAGGCCGCAGCGATCGGCATCAGCTCTGTGCAAAAACTCAACTCGAGAAACACTGAGCTGCTCCCTTCTGGTGGATCCCAGGAGACATGTTTTAACACTTAACCAAGTGCTTTCAGGCAACACCACCATCGCGAGCCTGACTGGAGAACAAGGAGATGAACTCAAGCCCCATTTCTGCCTCTGTCTACTCGTGTGACCTTGGGAAAAGCCCACTAAACACCCGGAGCATCAGCTCCCTCAATCATCAGTGAACATGTGAAAAGCCCACATGGTGTCCAACAAGTGCTCCTTAGGGAGCGGCCGTAGTTACATCGATAACCAGAAACCTCAAGAACTCACATCAGTAGCTTGACCTTGAAAATAGGCCTCAAATCTACTCACGAGAGAGACCGTAGTCCCTCTCTTGAATTCTTCAGCTACGTCTCAAGTGGCAGGCTAGCAGGAGTAAAACAGGAGGAGGAAGATGGAGAAACTTCTGGCAACGCGTACCTTACACGTACAGCGAATGCAGGCGTCTTTCATCCAGTGTTCCTGGTCTCTCCTCTGAATCCCTTCATCATCCGTGCATCCCGCCTGCCTGAGGCGTGCCTCCAGCTTGTTTATCTGACAGAGGAGGCGAAGGAAAGGAAGTGGGAATTGAAACAGTGGCAACAAAGCAGATAACTAACACGGTGTGATGAAATGCTCTATCGTGTGAGCACACACCTAGAGGGCGAAAGAAACTTCAAAGCCAACATAATTTTTCTTAACTTTTTTTTTTTACCCCAAACTTACTGAATCTCAGTCATCCCGGGTCGAAGCTAATAATTCCCTAGATGTGGCAAAATATTGAAGACGGATCTGACTATCTGACACGGGTAAGTTACAAAAGAATAGGATTAGAATCAAATGAGTGAAATTAGATATTTGAGAGAAATCTTCTCGGTAGTCATTCATCTTAATTCAACAAGTCAAGAGTTTATTTTCTTGCACTCAGGTGATCACAAACAGCATTCCTTGAACAAATGTTTATTAGATTTCAAAGATAAAACAATCCAGGGTGTCCCGGAGCTTACGATTTGGTAGAACGGCGGGTCAATAAGTCACAGTTAGATAATGAGGGTACGTACATCAGAGGGAAAGCAGATGGCAACCCTCCCTCGGTTCTCCCTCAGGGAATAAGGGAGGCCTCACGTGGGGAAAAGCATTTGAGCTGTAAGCGGACATGTGACAAAATCATTCAGGATGAGCAGGGAAAAGGCGTTTCAGACAAAAGGGAAAACGTCTGACCAAAGCATGGGGACCACAAACAGGTCAGTATCTCGGGAATATAAATTGCTGTGGAAGGGTAAAAGGCACAGGGGGAGTGTTGAGGGAGTCAAGGCAGCCAAAAAAATCAGGACCTTAAGAGTCTGATGAATTAATTTAGATACTACAGTCTCTAGACAATGGGGGAAGAAATCAGTGATCACTGTAAGGACATTATGAAGGCAGACCAGTGAGGGCAGAGGAGATCCACATGGGCTCAGCTGGGAAAGGGAGAAGTGAGAGTGGGAAACACCACCGGGCGGGTGGAGCTCGCTGGTGGGCCTGGGGGGAGGGAAGAGAGAAAAATGCAAGACTGCGAAGTGCCAGGTTTCACAAGGCCCCTACATGATGGTGACGTTCGCCACGATACATTCTAGAGAACGCATTACGAAAGAGTAATGGTCCACAGAGAAATTAAAGATGCTTAATTAAGAGGAATTTTAGAAAGGATGAAAATAATATAGTTTTCCAAAAGAAGAGGCTAAGTCCAAGAGCACTGAATGACTTAGGAAAGTCGCAGCTGCACTGCTATGGGCTGAACAGTGTCCCCCAAAAGTCATATGTTGGAGCTCTAACCCCCAATACCTCAGAATGTGACTGTATTTGGAGACAACATCCTTAAGGAAGTAATTAACTTAATGGGGCACCTGGGTGGCTCAGTTGGTTAAGCACCCGCCTCTTGGTTTTGACTCAGGTGATGATCTCACAGTTTGTAGGTTTGAGCCCCATGTCGGGCTCCGTGCTGATGGTGTGGAACCTGCTTGGGACTCACTCTCCTTCTCTCTCAGCCCCTCCCCAGCTCATGGCTTGCTCACGCTCTCTCTCTCTCTCTCTCTCTATCTCTAAAAATAAATAAATAAACTTAAAAAAAATTTTAAGTAATTAACTTAAAATGTGGTCATGGAGATGGGGCCTCACCCAGTGACTGGTGTCCTTCTGAGAAGTGTAGATTAGGGTCCAGACACCCAGTGACAAGTTCGTGTGAAGAGGAAAACCAAGGAGACAGACCTCAAGAGAAACCAATTCTGTCAGCACCTTAATCCGGGACTTCCAGCCTCCAGAACTCTGAGAAATAAATTTCTGTCGTAAAGCCACCTAGCCTGTGGTGTTTGTGACTTCTGTGCTAGCAAACTCATATGAGCGTCATTAGCACTAGATCCTATATTCTCAAAAGACCTTTCTAGTGTGTGTCTAAGAATCATTATGTTTTTCTCCTCTAGTGAACGTCCCTTTCAGATTCTCTGAACTCTGTTATTTGGTGGGAAATTATAAAACAATTTCAAAGACTTGACCATTGTGACAGAAACTGCTGTGCCCAAGAAAAATTTGGATACAAACAAGAGACCAAATTAGATGTCCTGAAGACGTAAAAGCAACGATTTATTTTTAAATGGTTATTGAGCACCTGCTATATGTCAGCTAGTCCTAGGGAAGACTACAATGATAAATATTCCTGGGTTTCTCTTCTTAAGGAGTCTGCAGTATAGTAAGGGAGAGAGAATTTGTGCAAAAATAAGTATGCTACAAGCCCATATGTTGTGTGTCATAAGAGCATACACACAATGGCATGGGATTTCAAGGAAAAACAATTATTTCTAGGGAAATGGAGTAGAAAAGGGAGTAATCAGGGAAGAACTTACAATTTAAATGGTACTTGTGCTAGGCCTTGAATAAAGATGGCATTTGGCTATGGGAGTATTTATGTACATGAGCATGTGGGCAAGGGGACAGTACATTTCAGCTAGAGGGAAAAGATGTGAATGAAGTTAATAAGAGGGGAGGGTGAACAGTGAGATTTTAACCTTGGGGGAAAGAAAAACATAAAACGTGAAAAAAGTTATTTGGAAATTAGATTTAAAAATGGGTTAGGACTACATTTTAAAGAGCCAAGAATACTCATGAACTTGGCATTCATGAAGGAAACAAAAAGTCTTGATGTAAAAATAATAAATAAATAAATGAATAAATAAATAAAATAATAAATAAATAAAATTGATCATGTAAGATATTTGACCACATTTGGGTTGAAGTAGGACAGCAGGATGGGCCTTTGGGGGTAATTTATTATTATAGTGGCTACACTTGGGAAGTGGCATCCATTGTTCGTTAATTTATTCATTACCCAATAATATTATTAAGTATGCAGTATATGCCAGCTAAACACTGATGAACTAAAAGGCTAAATCTATGGCTTCATGTAAGCAGTGAGAATGGAGACGATTGTAGGATAAATTAAAAATTATGATGGAGGCAGGAATGATAGGGTTTTACAATGACCAGATGTGGACTGAATTAGTCTTTGCCTGAGCAGGATCATGGGTGAACGAAAATCATAAAAATCTCTAGAGATGTTAGTGATTATGGTCTAGAAGACTAAGACAAAAAACAAAAACAACAATACTTTTATTTCTAAAAATACTGAGAACATGAAAACATTAGTAATGTTGAGTAAGTCCAAAACAAAAAAAAAAAAAAAAAAAAAAAAAAGGAGAGGCAATTCTAAGGTATGAAAAAGATATTCAGGTGACAATTTCTATCCTCAAGGAGAAAAGTATAGAAGAGCAAAATAGACAAATGACAGCAACACATCCATTGTAAATTCCTGGAGCTCAGGGGAATAAAGTATTTTCAAATGACAAAGAAACTATTTAAGGGAAATAGTCTGAGAACTATGTACCATAAATATAAGAGATATAAAGCACGATGAAATTTTGTTCTGGACTTAATTATAAAGTCTTGAGAATAAGAGGCTGTTTGGTGGGAAGTCAAAAAACATGCTGGACCATAACTTTCTTTTGCCTATTTTCCCATGTGCTTATTGCTAGTGTACCAAAATACAACTTATTTTTGTATGTTTATCTTGCGTATATTCTATCCTGCGACATTGGTGGACTTACTTATTAATTCTTGGAATAGTTTGGTAGATTTCTTGAAATTTTCTAAGACCTCTTAGAAAATCATCTTAAAATAGTTTTCTTTTTCTTTCCAATCGGTAGACCTTTTCCTCTTCTTGCCTTATTACACTGGCAAGGACTCCCATCACTGTGATTAATAAGAATGGTGACAACGGGCATCCTTATGTATTGGCAATTCTAGAAGGAAAGCATTCAATCATTCACCATTTAGCCTACTACATTACAGTGGGTTACACTGATTGATTTTGAGCATTAAGCCAGTCTTGTATTCCTCAAATAAACTCCACTTAATTATGTTGTATAGTTCTTTTCATGTATTGCTATATTTTATTTGCCAATATTTTATTAAAAGTTGTTGCATCCATATTCCTGAGGGATATTGGTCTGTGGTTTCTGTCTTTATATTGCTTTTGTCTAGTTTTTGGTATCAGATTAATACTATTTTCAAAAAATGAAAAGTATTCCTTCCTCTGCTATTACTGGAAAATTACTGTTAATTTTTCTTTAAAAATTGGTAGACTTCTCCAGTGAAGCCATCTGCACATAAGAATTTGGGGAAGAGATTTTTTTAAATTAATAATTCAATTTCTTTGGCAGCTATAAAGCTACTCAAATAATCTATTTCATATTGGGTGAATTTTGGTAGTTTGTGTTTTTCAAGGAATTAGTGCACTTGATCTAAGTTTTCAAATTTAGGTGTGAAGATTTTTCCTTCTTTTTGCACTGAATTTATTTAGTTGTTACTTTTCTAGGTTCTTGAGACAAAAATTTACATTGATTTGAGAGACACTTCCTCTTTTTTATTGTCTGTATTTGGGGCTACAAATTTCCTTCTCTGTGCTACTTTATGTTAATTTATGCTCCATTCTCATTCAGTTCATTGTATTTTTTTATTTCCCCTTGACACTTCCTCTTTGATTCATGGACTCTTCAAAAGTGTGTTGCTTCCTTTCCAAATATTTGGTCACTGTCCTGTTGCTTTTCTCTTATTTCTAGTTTTACTAGAAATAAGTTTAAATAAGTTTTGCTGTGTTCAGAAAGCAAGCTCTCTATGACCTGAATTCTTTAAAATGTATTAATGTTTCTATTATAATCCAGAATAAAGTCTGTTTTGGTCCTGGAGATGGGCACTTGAAAAGAGGGAGTGTTCTGTTATGTTAGAGCGAGTATGCTATACAAATGATCCTACTGTTTGAAGACATTTTTGCATTCTTCTGAAACTTACTGACTTCTCCTTTTAGATGTTCTCTGTATCATTGAGAAAGGAGTGTTACAGTTTTGAACTAAGCAGATTTGTCTATTTCTCTTTTCAGTTTTATTAGTTTTTGCTCCATATATTTCAAATATTTTCCAGTTCTCTTAACTAGTGCATGTATGCTTAAGACTTGTCTTCTTTGCGGTTGGTTCTTTTATCATTATAGAATATCCCTTTCTGTCCTTGGTAATCTTTCCTCTGAGATCTGTTTTCTCCAAAATTAACTTAGCTACTCCTGCTTTATTTTGATTCATGTTTGCATAATATATATTTTCCACCATTTTACATTCAATCTTCCTATATTGTTACCTTGGAAGTTAAGTTTCTTGTAGACAGCTTAGAGTTAGGTTATGCTTTTTATTTATTTGTATTTATTTTTAATTTTTTTAACGTTTATTTATTTTTGAGACAGAGAGAGACAGAGCATGAATGGGGGAGGGTCAGAGAGAGAGGGAGACACAGAATCTGAAGCAGGCTCCAGGCTCCGAGCTGTCAGCGCAGAGCCTGACGTGGGGCTCGAACTCACAGACCGCGAGATCATGACCTGAGCCAAAGTCGGCCACTTAACCGACTGAGCCACCCAGGCGCCCACGTTATGCTTTTTAAATAGTTTGTTAAAGGGGCGCCTGGGTGGCGCAGTCGGTTAAGCGTCCGACTTCAGCCAGGTCACGATCTCACGGTCCGTGAGTTCGAGCCCCGCGTCAGGCTCTGGGCTGATGGCTTGGAGCCTGGAGCCTGTTTCCGATTCTGTGTCTCCCTCTCTCTCTGCCCCTCCCCCGTTCATGCTCTGTCTCTCTCTGTCCCAAAAATAAATAAAAACGTTGAAGAAAAAAATAAATAAATAAATAAATAAATAGTTTGTTAATATCTGTCTTTCAATCGGGATATTTAGAATATTTACATCTAATAAAAGTATTGCTCTGTTAGGGCTTAAATATACCAATTTAAGTATTTGTTTTGTTTTCTACTTGTGGTTTCTGTTTTTCACTTCCTTGTGTTCTTTTCCTTGAATTCCTGGTGGCTGCTTTAAAATCCCTCTCATATCATTGTAGTATCTCTGTCACTTGAGCGTTGGATTCCACGGTCTTTTTTTTTTCTCATTCCATTTGAGATCTTCCTGGTTCTTGGCACGATGAATAACTTTCTATTGAATATGGACATCTTGAGTGTTATGGTAGGAGAACTCTGGCTGTTATTTAAACCTTCTGCTGCAGGTGTTCTCCTCTGAAACTGCTCTAGCAGGAGAAGGAGGGCACCACACCGTTGCTGCCGTGTGCGAGTAGAAGTCTACGTTCCCCACTTGGTTTCTGCTGATGCCCAAGGGAGTACTCTTCGTTAATACTGTATGGAGTTGAGAGTCTTGGCTCTCCGTTGGGCCTCCACTTATACGTCACTAGCTGGGAAAGGTAGGTACGTTTTTTGACTGTTCCTCACCCAGCCTCCACGAACACCACCGGGTGGGGAAAGGAAACAGTGATCTCATTACCAGTGGGAAGCAGTGGAAGGTCCTAACTGTCCAAGAGGCCTCCTCTGACACCATCCCAGTGGGGAAGGAGAGGGGCGCCTCACCACTACTGGGTAAGAGCGGAAGTGCCCACAGTCTCCACTGCTTTTGATGGTAGCCACCTACAAGGGGTGCAAGTCCCTGTTTTCTGCTTGGCCTCCTAGGACAGTAGCCTCACCGGGGATGTCAGGATGCCTCAATACAGCTGGAGTGGGTGGGAGTCTGGGCTCCTCACCGAGGAGCACTGCTGACAGTGGGTGGACTCACAGTTCTGTCTGTTTTGTTTAGCTGGGGTAGGGTGGTTATAGCCTGCGAGTTTTCTCTAACACTAGGCCGCCCATTTCCTGGTCTTTTGCCTAGAGAGAGTGAGGTTTCGTTGGGCCTTTCTTTCCTTCTACCTATTGTCGTTTCGAAGTTGCCAGACTATTCAGCTCCAAACTGGGGTACGTGAGGAAAAAACAAAAACACTGAAACCCGGGAAACATTACGTTGTTCCTTGGGGCCCACGGTCACTAGCCAGAAAACTTTCTTTTCTCCACCATTCTGAGTCTTCCTTTGTTGGTTTAAATGTGATGTTTAGGGCTTTTAGTCGTACATTTCAAGGAACAGATGGCATGGATCAGCTACTTTAAAGACACAAAGTGTCAAACTCACACAAGAAATAGATGTCCTGAACAGCCTGTATCTATTAAAAAATTAAATCAGTAATTTAAAAACCTCCCAACAAAGAAAGCTCCAGGCCGAGATGGAATCCCTGGTGACTTACACTGAAAGGAGAAATAAATATGAGCAATACTTCGCAACCCCTTCCAGAACATAGAAGCCAATAGAATACTTAAAGCCAAAGCCAGATTAAGAACTAGGAGAACAGAAAGCTACCAACCAGTACCTCTCATATTCAATGATGAGATTCAGGGTGCTGTTCACCTAAGACAGGGAACTCATTTCTCACCAGTCCTAGTCAAACGTTTACCAGAAGTCCTAGTAAATCATCTTATATTTCTTTATCTTACATTTACTATCTTACACCATTAGTCGTAATGAAATAATAAAAAAAAATAAATAGGGGCGCCTGGGTGGCTCAGTCGGTTGAGTGTCCGACTTCAGCTCAGGTCATGATCTCACGGTTTGTGGGTTTGAGCCCCGCATCAGGCTCTGTGCTGACAGCTCAGAGCCTGGAGCCTCCTTCAGATTGTGTCTCCTTCTCTCTCTGTCCCTCCTCCACTCATGCTCTGTCTCTCTGTGTCTCAAAAACGAATAAAGGTTAAAAAAATATATATATATAAAAAGGGAAAAAATAAATGAATGGTATATAGATGGAAAGAAAGATACAAAATTGCCTTTATTCACAGATGACAGGATCGTCTATGTTGAAAACCCCAAGGAATTTAGAAAACCTCTCTCCTTCGGTGTTTTTTTGGTATATTCACAAAACTGTGCAATCATCAGCATGATCGAATTTTAAAACACTGCATTACACCAAAACGAAACACTGTATGCATCAGCATTCAACCTCCATTTCCCTCTCCACTCCCGGAGCCACTAGCTTTACTTCCTATCTGTATAGATTTGTTTTGTTTACAAATCTATAGATTTGTTTACAAGCCTTACAGCTTTGGACAGCTTGTGTATCGTGTGGTATGTGACATTTGCTGACAGGTCTGTTTTACTTAGCATAATGTTTTTATTTATTTATTTATTTATTTTTTCATGTTTTATTTATTTTTGACACAGAGAGAGATAGAGCATGAACGGGGGAGGGTCAGAGAGAGAGGGAGACACAGAATCTGAAGCAGGCTCCAGGCTCTGAGCGGTCAGCACAGAGCCTGACGCGGGGCTCGAACTCACAGACCGTGAGATCATGACCTGGGCCGAAGTCAGACGCTTAACCGACTGAGCCACCCAGGCGCCCCGCGTAATGTTTTTAAAGGCTCCTCAGTGTTGTCGCATGTGTCAGTACTTGATTCCTTTCTACAGCCAAGTAAATATTCCATCGCATCGCACCACATTCTGTTTGATCAGTTGATAAATATTTGGATTATCTTCACTTTTGGAATAACACTACTCCGAATACTCATATACAAGTTCACATATGGATCTATGTTTTCATTTCTCACAGATAGGTACCTAGGAGAAGCTGAGAATTTTCTAAATCTTCAAGTTCTAGTTGCTTTTTGCTTAACATTTCCTTTTGCAATTTCTCTTTCTCCTTTTGCATTTTCCTATAAGCAGGAAGGTTAAGTCAGAACATTCCTTCAATACTTTGCTTAGAAATCTCCTCAGCTTGGGGCGCCTGGGTGGCGCAGTCGGTTAAGCGTCCGACTTCAGCCAGGTCACGATCTCGCGCTCCGTGAGTTCGAGCCCCGCGTCAGGCTCTGGGCTGATGGCTCAGAGCCTGGAGACTGTTTCCGATTCTGTGTCTCCCTCTCTCTCTGCCCTTCCCCCGTTCATGCTCTGTCTCTCTCTGTCCCAAAAAATAAATAAACGTTGAAAAAAAAAAAATTAAAAAAAAAAAAAAATCTCCTCAGCTAGATATCCAAGGTCATCGCTCACAGGTTAGAGTTCCACAAAACAGTAGACATAAATTACCTAAGTTCTTTGCCACTTGTAACAAGGATCATCTATCCTCCCATGTCCAATTACATGTTCCTTACTTCCATGGGGGATCTTACCAGAAGTACTTTTAACATCAGACTCACCTCATATCATTTTTCTTATTCTTGATTACCTACTCTCCAGCCATACTTGACATCTTTCTGTTCCTTATGTATGTCACAACTTCCTTTAGCTTTCATTGTTTCACTTTCCATGGTTTGTTACATTAGTTAATGTTACATTGGTAACATTACCTGTCCCTTAATTCAATAGAAGCCTCTGGAGTATCTTTGATTCCTTTCTTTCACTCATCCTCATACACTTGTTCAATAAAGTGATGGATCTGGGTTTTCTGGAACAGTTATAATTTATGCTTTTCTTCTCCAGGCTAAATTATTATTATTTTTGCCCCCACTGAACTCATGAAAAGACTCACTTTGGCTTAATAAATTGCAATGGTCCATCTATTGCTCTGTATATCTCTCTTCATACCCATGGGACTGTTTGTTTAAACGAATTTGAATTCAGACCAAGAATTTTGTCTTTGTGACCACAAGGTGTCTTTCTAGCTTCACATTCCGTCCTTCCCACCACCCAACCAATTACCAAGTTAGAGCGAAATATACGATCTTGCCTAAATATGGGCCATGGATTACCTATCATTAACTTATCATCAACTGCACCTTTCCACAGATCTCAGGAGAAATCTAGACAACCATACCCCAATCTCTTTCCATGTCTGGTTCTGGGTTAGTCCTACCCATGAGAGGCGCTCAGGTAGGATTGGGAAGGAGAGCAGTATTATTCTCAAGCACGGTTGTTAACAGGTACACAGGCTGACCTCAAGGCTTCTGCAAAATTGCTGAGATTCACTGTGGCTTCCAGGTAAACTCCTGTGGACCAAATAGCTTCCCGCACCTGATTCTATGACTTCTGTTCCTCTCACTTTTCCAAACAGTTGTGAAAACCTCTGACTTCTTGTATGAAAATCCAATATTTCTTGGAACAACTAGAGGAGTTTCTGTTATTTTCACTGAGACCTGACTGATACAATACATCCCCTTGGGTAATAAAATAAGCTTACAGTTTACATTTAATTTCAGAATTTCATCTTTCTATTGAAAAAAACCATAACAAGAAATAACAAACTATCAGAAACGATCAGAAAATAAAATTCCCTCTAAAATGTCATAAAATTGATGTGGTATTCCAAATGATTTTAAGTAAACACATGCAAATAGTTCAGTGAGATCTGTGCATCTCCCCTGTGCTATTCGTCAATACTCAAAATTAGGCACTTTTTGAGTTGTGTCATAAGGTCTGAGATCTGACCGCATATGATACAATTTCTGAAAAGTGACAGAAAAATAAGTTGCCTGTCATGATTATGTAATTCTGTGAAAATTTAGTTCCATATAGTAAAACAGGTAGACTCCATTTTTTCTCACCTTGTGGCCCTGGAAATTGCATCAAAATATACAGGACATTTTCTTTTCTACAAGCAAAAGCTATATCTGCAAGATAAATTCCTAGCCTATAATGTTTTAAGTAAATTCTAGCTCTGGCTAATGATGTCACAACGACAGAGTTGTATAAACACAACATAAACCTCAACCATAAAATAATAAATACCTATATGATAGGGTCCTAGAAAAGGAGAAAATATACCCATTATACTAAAGCGTTGTGGAAAAAGCATATACCATATGAAGACCACGGTTCAATTTTATTATGTGTTGACATTTATACCAAAATATAGTATATGCTTATCTTATTAATTTTAAATATTAAGTGCAACCTTGTCTACCTTATTTAACTTGAATAGAACTTGAAATAAGTGGTTTAAGACCTGATTTGGATGGCTTGGATTTCCTTTTAAAAATCTGATGGCTTGAGTCTGATATATGTCTTATTATACTCTATATTCATTCAACATGATACCAGGGATCTGAGATTTTGTCCCCAAGTTTCAACTATTCTTTATAAAGTACTTACTGTGACACCAATTTGAAAACCTCGCTCAGAGTTTATTTTTAATTAAAGGTATACTTTTTTAAATATCATCTCATTATTTATTATATACAACCACCTCCCCGACCGGACACCCTCCACAGCCAAGTAAATCAGGCACTATCAAAAACTGAAATAATTAAATGTTCTGAGTGTAGCTTTGGCTCTAATTATCTCTGCAATGATCAGAATCATATTTAAAGGGCAAATATAATCCGCTATAATCCACCGATTACAATGCAGCTAGAATACCATGGAATTTGCAGACCACTTTCATTACTTTGATTCTATCATGGTTAAGGGATCAACATCAATGCATATCTTTTCTAGACATTCCAAAATCACCTAATAAATGTAAACGACAAACAACAGAAACTGTCAAGACTGACACTATCTCAGCCCCGTAGACATAATGCACCTAGGGTTAGAAAGTAAAGGTCGAAACCCTTCGCTAATAATGAAGGTTGGAATCTTTTATCATAGACAAGGGACAGGTCTCAAGAACAACAATAATCTCCTGTGTGATGAGTACCACTATGGACCACTGTTTCCATATCCTGTTTAATCTACTTCTTCATTGTCTTCAATTTGACCAAGAAAAATACACATGACTTTATCTGGATGCTCATTTTTCATACATCAAAGGGTTTGAGTTTTGTTTATTTATTTATTTACAGGATATATTGCATCCATGTTGACGGGCAATAGAAAAGCCACAAAGTTGCACACGCTGCATCGTCAGAAATGTCTGTCTTTAGCTAAGAGGCTCACTTTCACCATTTCAACATTGAAACTCAGGTCTTTGTACAGTAATGACAGATTCGTAGCAAATCCTAAGGGCTTCTCCTATCTGAAAATACGGCTTGCCCTCAGCACTCCTGTCTTCTTCCTGTCCACCTCTGAGTGCCTACTGCTCTGGTCCTAGGTGTAGCCGTAGACGCTCCTGAGAGCCACCCAGGAAATGGGTTCCATTTATCTGTGTTCCGTTCTCAACTCTTCTCCTTGTTCAATCTCCTTTACACGATCTGCATTGATTTCCCAATGCTGGTATTACATCACAGTTGTTTCTTTATCCCATTTTTTACCTGTGAAGATTTTGTTAGGCGTCATTCAGCGCTCACGCAGCTCTGTGCACCACTGCAACGTCTTCCCATCTGTGGAAGGGAAACCTCGGACTTCTAGAAGAGCTCTCAGGACCTTTTAACTGCCTCTTCCGGCCTTGTCCGGTCCTAAAACACCCTTTGTATTCCTGATAGCTCTGACACTCTTTGCATTACAACAAAAAGACTGCTTTTCAACAAGCACAGGAAAACCCTGGATGGCGAGTAACCTGTTCTGTGAGTGTTCCACCAGAAGAGCAAACACTTCTAATAAATTTTAACTCGATAAACGAGCGATGTCTTGCAACGCGAGGAGTACGTGATGCCGAATGTCACGTGATCACAACCGAGCCCATGGTTCTTCTTGCTGGCTCACCAGCTCTCTCTCTCTCTCTCTCTCACTGCGGGATTTTGGGGGATCATCACCCATGCTTGGAAAGTTCAATCTCAGGCCGCGGTGTTTGTCAGTAATCAGTGATTTTTCAGAACGTTGGGAGGTGCGCACAACTGGCATTAGTATATTTTTTTGTCCCTTCAAAGGACCTATGGACAGTCCTTTGATTTTCCATACAAGAGTAAGCTTAGGGATGCTCTGCTTCATTCTAGGTCAGGCTGACTCTTCAGTCAGACCCTTCCCTCTGCTGCCTGATTGTCAGTTACATTAAGTACAGTATATGACAGGAGTTGATTAATACTGTACTATAGTCAACATTCGGGTGAGCCTTTACGACGGCCCATTAGTGACAGTGAAAGTCGTCCCATGCAATAGCCCTCCTTTCTCTGGTCTCCCTCACACCAGCCATGAAGGTTTTCAAAGGTAAGTGCAGGTTAAGTTATTTTTCTTTACGTTTTGTATTTTCTTTATTATTTTGCGCTATATTGCAGTATTGTAATCATTTCTATGTGAATATTTTTGGGTTGTGGAACGAATCATCTGAGTCTCTATTACTTCTTACGGGGACATTCGCTTTGATATACAAGTGCTTTGGATCACAAACACGTTTCCAGAACGAATTATGCTGGCAAACCAAGGTTTTACTGTACTATGTGTCAGGCACAGAGAATCCAGCGGTGAGACCGTCCCGGCTATTAAGAAATCTACAATGGAATGTAAGAGCAGAGCAAATTAACAGGGAAAAACACTTTTTCTGGATAGATTTAGAGATAATGTGCGACCGCAGAGTGTTACTGGACATGTAGCAGGGCCAGCTACTGTAGTCTTAGGGTATCTGGGATGCTTCTAATCACTATAAAACATATCAAAGGTGTAATTATCACCAACAACGTGTAGATAAAATTGGACTGAAATGTTGCTTATGGATTCTACCTGTGTCTGCAAATCCCATAAAAGAGGTTTATGATAAAAAGAATTTCCTACATAAATAAATGGACTAGTGTTTAAAATCAGCAGGGTCCACCTTCTGCAGCCCAGTGCTAAGGACTCTGTCCTGCCATTATAATTTATCTCTTCTACGACATGTGAGCTCACTGCAAATGAAAGAGAGGTTCCCAGACTCAGTGATGTCCCAGAGTCCTAGGTCACCTCAACCAGGCCAAGATAGAATAACCTGAACCTTTAAGAATAACCTTCTAGAAACCATGCTTCACATCTTTCAGATTTATGTTCAGACTCAGATTGGACCCGTGACCGGACAAGTGGGCGTTCTGGTCACAAGGACGGGCACTGATGGGTAGGTAGAGCACTGATGCGGACCGTGGCTGCGGCCAGCCCCTCAGGGTGGCACACACAGCAAGCAGGTAATCGCCCATTTCTATGCGAGATGGTATGTTTATGTTCACACGCAACAGTAATACATTGAGAGGGTTACTGTTCGCAGAGTGCCCCTGCCATATAATCTCATATGATTCTCATTACATTCCTGAAAGTCCAGAGGCCGGACACTTGCTCTGAGTGGTTACATAAATTGCCCAGGTCAGACAACTTGTAAAATCGGAAGTTCCTGGCAGCAGACCCTGGGTTCTTCTCACACACACCGCCCCCCCCCCCCCCCCCCGCAGTGCTTTCTGCCTCAAGGCGCTGACGGTACAAAGGAAAGCATATACTAAAGCCAGTAACACTGAAGTCAAGGGAACAGCCAGCATGGCACCGTGCCTTGAAAGAGATCAGACTCCATGTCTGAATAAAACCATCGAATTGCCATTTCTAATCAAGCCAAATCTCTCATGGGTTCCTCCCCAAGTTTTAGGAAAAGTGAAATAAACCCTGAGCCAGGACAACTGAGAAAATGAGCAAAAGTGCGGAGGCATGTGGAAAGTTCATTTTCAACAATCACTTTTTCAGAAAAGGAAAGCCAGACAAAGCAGTAATCCCTAAGAGGTTTGCTCGACTCCATTTCAAAAAAAAAAAAAAAAATTATAAGAAAAGTGCGTGCTGTGCCTGTTACAAATTATGTACATCCACAGAGATGAAGAGAGCATCAAACACAACTATTTAGGGATGCACTGAGCAGGAACAGAGCCCCCGACACAGAAACCCTTTTGTGCGGAACACATTGGCATTTAGTAGACAGGATGTGGGTTTTACCCAAGTCCTCCTTCCCTGAACTCAACTATGACAAGGAAGCTCTCCACATATATAATAACCCCGTTTTATTATCCCGGTATTGTGCTATATACTTACAGAGTTATTGGTCAGATTTTCTTAATCTATTTATTCCAATCTATACAATAAGGGCGTATTATTTGGGCATGGGAACATACCTGTTCTCTGAGAGCTTTGATGGTTTTTTTAATTTCTGCTGCAAAATTGCTGAAATCTTGGGCAAACTCTGTTTTTGCCAGAAACGTCACATTTCTACCATCTTCAACTACGGACAAGTGATCTTGTTGCCTGTGTGTACAAGAAGCAAATAAAACGCTGAAAAATAAAAGTTGCATGATAAAAAAAAAATCAACAAGTATTCCTCAGGCATTGGAATGTACATGGCATTGTCACTGCTGCTCTGTGTGACCATCAAAAGAAAAAGATGTGACTGGAATTAGAAATTAAAATTAAATGGCACTTAAGGAGACAATCCAGAGTGTCACATCTGCTTCACATAGTTTACTTAAAATGATAAGGAAATGTTTCTTAGGAAATAAAGGGAATGCCATGAAGTATTACCTATTTGACATATTATTTAGATCTCAAATTATGTCTTTTGCTAAAAATTGTTCATTTCATTTCACAGTGAAACACCAGTGACAAGTTAAATATTATATATTATATAGCACCCAGGTGGGAAAGTTCCTTGCTCTATTATAAATTCATGGCAAGAACTAAATTAAGATAAGAATACTAGTCTGACAAAAATCTAATCTTAAACCAGATGCAAAATAGCTCAGTATTGTCGATAATAAAAGGAAATAAAAATTCTCGGGCTGAATTTAAAAGATAATTCCTGGAGCTTAACTGAAGTTCTCAAAAGACAGAGGTAAATAATGAGTTTAGAAAATTGAAATGAAAGTTCCACCCATCTATGATTATGCTATCTTGTTAAAAATATTTATATATAAATTTGATTTACTTGACATGCTATGTCAAGTTTTCTTTTTTTTTCCAAATTTTGTTAAAAGTTGTTCCTTGTGAAGAAGTCATCGTAACTTTCCAAACTGTTCCCCTTTGTTCTGCTTGATGTATGTCCTCTATTGTTGAGTAAGAAAATGGCTTGCCAGACATGTCCCATGAGCTGGTAAAACAATTCCTAAACCAAGGACACGTTACAGAGTTTTCATCAGAGGGAGAGAAGTTAGAAAAAGGTAGCACTGGAAAAGAACAGAAGTTACCACTGCCAGTTACGCTCAGTCACTAGATCAACTCTATGTCCCTTAAGACACTGACTTAGAGGTGCCACGAATCAATAGGGACCATACACCAGCTTTTACTATGATGCTGTGTTCAAATCAATTCAAGGGCACAAGTGTCGATATGGATGATATTAATGACAATGGATAATTTGAATTAAAATTATCTGAGATTTTTGTCTTCATAGTGCTCTCTCCTGTAAATCATCAGCGTCTAACCAGAGGGATTTAACCACAAAGAAGTCTGCATGATTGTCTAAAGGCATCACCAAGATCTAACGCGTTGAATGCAGGAACATGGGGAGTAGCTGATATTGGCAAGACCAGATTTTACACAATCGGATGGTGTTTACAATGGAACAAGGATGGGGGGGGGGCCGCCCCCCATGTGACCGGCATTACACTACACAGATGTGGGGGTGCATTCCAGCAAGGAGGCTGCTCACATTCTCTCAGAAAAGACTGGGTGACCAGCGAGCAGGAAATACAACATTTGTACGAGGAAGACAGAGAAGAAAGTAATGGCTTCTGCCTGGAGTAGGGGGTGTGGGTGAGTCACCGAGGCTAAATAAAGCAGACTGTAGTTCTTTGCCCATTTCAGGGACCCTGCAGTTCTGATTGTCTGCCCCGGAGGCCACATCATCACCTCAATCAAGGCACCCAGCGGTGCTAAGAGATACTTGAAACAGCCTTGTTTTTCAGATGAGAATACTGTAGCTTAGAAGGTTGTTAACATGTCCATATTATACAGCTATTAAATTGCACAGCTAGATGCAAATCAGGATTTTTAGAAACAAAATTTAGAAGTCCTTTCTTAACCACACATTTTAGGCCTGATTAGATTTGTTTCAGGCAACGTGGGAGGAGAGAAAACAGACAAAGATACTAGCTGGGGAGATTGTTGGTGGATGGTGGTGTATGAAAGAAAACATGGACAGTATGGATGTTGTTGTATTTTAAACTCCCGTTTTTAAATACTTTAAGAGAGAGAGAGAGAGAGAGAGAGAGAGCGCTAGCAAGTGGGGGAGGGGCAGAGAGAGAGGGAGTCTGAGCCTGGAGCCAGACACAGGGCTGGATCTCACGACCTGAGCCGAAATCATGAGCCAGATGCTTCACGACTAAGTCACCCAAGTGCCCCACTACATTTTCAATTCTTATTAGAAGCATGAAATTCAGCATAGGGTTTGTGACGAAAGAAGAGTAATATTTGTCAAGTTAAAGTGATGCGAACTCATGAACAGTGTGTTGAAGTGAGGGAGGGTAAATGCAAGAAAGACGAATGTGCGGAGAAAAGCACGAGTGAAGTCATAGCCTGCGTGCTCTGTGCACGGCGATCGAGGGGGTCTGGCCCTGTAGGAGCCAGTCAGCAAACTCGGTCGGGTTTCCCCTGGAACGCCCCCCCCCCCCACCTTCCGTCATACGAATGTCTTGTGCCCGAGCAGCACAGAACCACCTCTAATGGGTCACTGAAGTACGTCGCTACAGGACAAAACAAAGCTGCTATTATCTTTTTATTGTCACGTCAACGATAACTCCCAATTGCAAAGTGTGTGAGCGTAAAATACGCGAAGACTGGCAGGAGGCTGAAATTGAAATCGTCCAATCTGTAGCCGAGTGACAAAAGGCCGCATGTGAGCGCAACTTTGACAAGGTCACCATCATCTTAAGAGTGTGGATAATATCATACATTCAGTTTTCACCTCCAAACAAGTGAAACGAATCTTTTCGAAGGACCCGGATGTGGCCGTGGGGGGGGAGGGGGCAGAAGGCAGGTACTGGCTGTGTTGTCCTTGCCGCATACGTGTGGACGTGACCGTCAGAGCCACATCCCCATTGACATCTTGTAAGAAAAGAAAACCTGCCTGCAAATATGTGGGCCAACATCTATTTCCAAGTTTTCTCTGGTGAAGCATGTCACGGAGGAGAGTGAATTACAAAGCAAATGAAATGCTAAGTTACGTAACGGCCCAGTGACTGTTTTCTGCCACTTAAATTATTTGCAGATGGTTCTCACCGGGGCTCCGGCTCCTGGTCAGCGGTCTAATTACCTTGCAAGAAGGGGCCCCAGGAACATATGGAATAGGTTTCCTTCCTTAGCCTGGAATTAAAGCCCTTTCTTTCTCTGCCTCCATCTCCTTTTATAGAACATTCTTCCGGAATGCTCTTCGTCCCTAAGCACTGAACACACCTGCTCGTTCAGACACGCCAGCCTTACCACTCTCCAAACACACACGTCACTTTTCTTTGCTCCCATGACTACGCTCACTGTTCTTCCACACTGGTAATCCCTAAACCTTCATCAAAACCTTAGTCGCTTTCTCAAGATACTGCCTCTGCCTAGGCTAAAGGCCCAGAAGCGCTAACTACACCTTGTTCTGAACCACACGGCATCGGAATTCGATTTCGTATCAGTACCTGCACGAGCGCTTTGGTTCAATGAGTTACTATTTGCATAGTATTTAAAAGAATGTTCGGCATACGGTGAGCACCGGAACAGCATTTGCTGTCCTGGTTTTTATGGAACGCCTGTAAAACGCCACATCCCACATTACCATTAGGTGCGTCACACAGACGTATTCCCAACGTTAACAAGTCGCAGGAAGTGCTGCCCATTTTACAGTCGAGGAAGCGGAGATTCTGAACTTGCACACGACTCGGAATTGTGTAGTGGAAACGCCACGAACCTGTGCCAGCATCTGAAGCCTTTACCCGTCTCTCTCATCAGATGACCCTGCCCCCCCTCCTAGACGGCAAATCTTACAAGACAGTAAGTAAATCTTACTTCACAAATTCCCACTTTAATTGAAGACAGGAACTTCAAGGATGCACTTTGAATTTGGCTGAATTGTAATACTCAGGAGGCTGCTATGAAGGACAAAGCTATTAGTGTGTGGTAACAACGTACCCCTCCTAGGGGGCTGTGGATTACAAAGGTTTTGTTTGTTTGTTGTTTTGGGTAATTTAATTACACAAGCATCTACTGATATTTACTCAGTGAAAAGGAACTACTTGAATATATCCTGTTTCCGTGTTCAGAAGCTTCTGAGACAATGTGAGGAGAAACGTGAAGAAGTAACCATAGATGAAGCTCGTATGTAAGTGTCACAAGACAAGTCCTAACAAATTCCAAAGTAACAAGATAGACATTTCCCGATTTCCCAAGAGTTCAAAAATATCCCATCTTGGTCACAAACTAAACCTTCCTTGCAACCGACTGTACATGAACTCAACTCAACTTAACTTGATAAACATTACTGCTTTTCTTACAAACAATATGCTGAGTTTCCTATTTTCAAAAAGAATTTAAAACACAGCAATATCCATAATGCGATTTAAGGAATCGAAAATAACACTCACGATGTGCAATGTTCTGTACTTTGTTGAGAAGCATTTCCTGCCAAGCCTGCCCTGGATATGATGTTCACGGCGAAAAGGGACCCATATTTATCACAAAATGTATTTATTTGTCCATCTTCGCGTAAGTTATCCTGCATGTAAATGAGTCGACTGTGGTTCCCATAAAACCCCTCAAACTGTACATTTGAAGCAAATCTCTAGGAAACAGCCTAAAGAAATTAAATATTTCTTTACATACCCACGACTCAGATCACGTAAGTCCTTATCTTGCTCGTCAGGATAGCTGTATTGAGCAGAGCGTTTCTTTCGAGACTCTTGTGCGAATGCTCTCAACTGTCCTCTGCTCCTACAACCTGTGGGGGAAAAGCATCCACATGAGCGTCGTGTGACATTGGCCTCACCGTCCTGATTAGCACTTGAGCTGAGGAGGGGGGTGCAAGGCCCTTCAGTCAGCGCAGTATGCCCGAGGACACGGCTCACCGGAGGACTTGACAATGAGGAAAGGAACAAAACTGCGGTAGACAGAATGCTTGAAATTCCAAGCCCTTCAAGTTACTTTGTCTACCCTGCCTACCAACTCAAGACGAGTTTTTTTTTAACATTTATTTATTTTTGAGACAAAGAGAGACAGAGCATGAACGGGGGAGGGGCAGAGAGAGAGGGAGACACAGAATCCGAAACAGGCTCCAGGCTCTGAGCTGTCAGCACAGAGCCCGACGCGGGGCTCGAACTCACGGACCGCGAGATTGTGACCTGAGCCGAAGTCGGACGCTTAACCGACTGAGCCACCCAGGTTCCCCAAGACGAGTTTTTTTAAAATGATCTTGACTGCACAACAAAGTGCACTGAGTTAACACGACTGGGCTGTACGCATAAAATGGTTAGTGAGCACGGGAGATTTCACGTTCTGTGTAGAAGTAATGGTGTTTTTCGCCACAATTAAAAAAATATAGGAGAACGGTATGAAAATTGTTATGTAAATAGGAAAGACCACAAAAAATGCCCTTTAAATTTCATCTGAAAATAGTTGGATTGGAAACTAGGTATATTGAGAAGAAAAAACGATAGAAGAACCTACTTTTCCAGAGAGCAAAACTACTAAAGCTCAAAAAAAATAAAATAAAATAAAATAAAATGAAATAAACAAATAAATATAGGAATTTTTAATACTGGTGGAAAAACTAGATGTAAGAGGAACATGATAACTATCCCAGAGCATTTCACCATGCAGTTGAAACTCAAAGATTACACTGGGCAGCATAAATTGGAGGGGAACAAGGACTTACCCTGTAGCTTTTTGTGTTGGGCAGTTATCCAGTTATTTCTAAGGGAAGGGGGAGTAAAGACAACTTACAACTTCACCTTAAGTACATGAAAATTAAAATCAAGAGGAACGTGGCCCATGATAAATTGCTGAGCAAAGCTGAAGACTGAGTTTTTCAAACAACATAATGAACTGCCAATTCTGTAAAATTTGACACAAAATGAAAAAAAAAAAGACTTCCTTATACAGTATGAACTCACCAATATTAAAACATAGAAAATAAACTGAAATGAAAACATGTCAAAATGGTAACAGTGATGTGTCTAGAACACTGGTTACAGTTGTTATTTCTTTTTTCTTATTCTACCTCCTTTGTTTTTTCCCAGTTTTCAATGAGAAAGTCATTATTTATACAACTTAAAAACAATCAACGCGGGGGCACCTGGTGGCTCGGGCGGTTGGGTGTCCGACTTCAGTTCGTGGGTTCTAGCCCCACGTCGGGCTCTGTGTTGACAGCTCGAAGCCTGGAGCCGGCTTCAGATTCTCTGTCTCTGCCCCGCCCCCACCCATGCTCTGTCTCTCAAAAAATACACAAATGTTTAAAAACTTTTTTTAAAAACCAGTAAATGTAAGTAAGCAGGGAGAAATGGGTTATTCCAAAGTCTGAGTCACTTCAATGGGGGTGAGCCCCGGGACAGGTGGAAGACTTCAGACAATCAAGGAGGAACATGGAACTACAGATTCCTGGGGACAGAGAAATATTCAAGAAGGGAGGTGTCACTGTGGCAATGACAAACTACCTCAACTGGGCAGCTTTGCTGATCAACTGGTGGGAAATGCATGTTGCTGAAACCGTTTCTTATGTTACTTTTGAAACCAGAGTTTTCAGACATTATAGATAAAGCTATGCATTACACTAACAGATCTATACATGCTTATTTTTACACCACTGCCTCAACCTAGCACCTCATCAATAATCCGCAATCCATAAATATTTGCAGATTTAGGTGAGAAACAAAGAAATAGGATTGAGAACAAAAAGAACCCAGCTGAAAACATTAGGTTTAACTCATGTAATAAAACTTAGTTTTTCTCTTTCAGAACAATATATCATTTTTGGCAATGAATATTTAGGTAGAACTTCCTAAACGAAGGTATTACGCTAAGCAATGCAGGGAAAATCGAAAGGAATAAGGTGTGGTTCTTAGTTTTGAAGAGTTTGCAAGTGGAAAAACATGGCATTTCCAGTCAAGCAAGTATCTCCCCTTCTAATTCTCATTAAAAAGGAAAAACTATAAAGGAAAGGGACTGCAGGTCAACTCACATTATCTATCGTCTTTCATTTTTTTTTTTTTTTTTTGGGAGACAGAACTTCAGAATGTATTTTGAAGCACCAACAGAATATGCAAGGTCATATACATAAAACCCAAAGGCAAGGAGTGGTCTTTGTAATGTCAGGCATACAGCGGTGCACATTATGTGGTCAGAAACACAGACAAGTACTCCCCCCACCCGTGTTTCACCAGAGAAGGAGCACTGAGAGTTTCTATCAGTGGAGGATTGGGTGGGCAACCCACTAGGGCTGCAATGACCATGCAGGTCTTTTAATGTGGCAGCTGTTTGAGTCCCGACATCTTTTTTAAAAAAATTCACTTTGGTATTATCCCTAGTTATAGCAAAGCATCCTTGATTGCTGAGTATTTGGCTCTTGTGCAAACAACATCTGAATTTAAACAGTATGTTAATTTGGTAGATGCTTTGGTTTTACACCTCTGCTTATATATCTGATATAAATATGTATATACACTTGTTCGAACTCTGTTCTTAGGCTTGACATCAATTATTTATTTGAAACTTGGTCATAACGTGTGGTGGATATTTTTATCCCTATTGTGAACTTGAGGAACCTAAGGCACAGAGAGGTTACACTACCTTCTCTGAGGTACTCCAGCTTTTACAGAAGAAGCAGGATTTGAATCCAGACATTTGGACTCAAAGGTCCAACCTTTTTTTAAAAAAAAATTGTTTTAATGTTTATTTTTGAGAGAGAGAGTATGAACGGCGAAAGGGCAGGGAGAGAGGGAGACACAGAATCTGAAGGAGGCTCTGAGCTATCAGTACAGAACCCGATGCAGAGCTCAACCCCAGGAACCGTGAGATCATGACCTGAGCCCAAGTCAGAAGCTTAACCAACTGCACCTCCCAGGCGCCCCTCAAAAGTCCAAACTCTTAACTGCTACACTATACCAAAGAATGAGAAATATACAAATAACAAGATTAAAACTCTTAGATATGTTTGTACAACTTCAAAATAATGGTACCATTCTTTGTTAACGAAATGAATGGATAGATGAATGAATGAATGAATGAATGAATAGGGCTAGTTAATGACTTGAATTCAAATTGGCTCAAAAGTATTGTCAAATTTCTGGTCTACATATGACTTGGGGGTGGGGCACAAATAAACACAGCAGCTCCTGCTTCAGGAATAGCATCAGGAAGTGTGGATGAAGACAAAGCAACATGGCTCGTTTCCAAGAAGCCTCAGGCAATGTGTGTGCGCGCCAGTGTGTGGAACTTCCCATTGGGCACAGCCTTCGCTGTCCTCCCCAACCCATCCCATAGCCTGTGTCCTATGAATGAAGGCCTAGATCTTTACTGAACCAAAAGAAATCCTTCCCTGTGTGCACATCCTCCTCTCTCTTCACTTCTGTCAACGGCGCCATTGGTGGCTCACCACCCAGCGCCAACTTTATTTGATCTCACCCGAGTAACAAACACCACAGGTATCGTGTCACCATCTCTAAGAAGCCTTTCTTGAACTGCTAAGACCAGGTGAGATGGAAATTCATCACTTTCTCTTAACGCTCTGCGCACACCTATCTACCACTCTCCATTGGTTCAGAAGATATCAGAGAGGAGGGCTCTGTCCTACCGGCCAGTTTATCCTCAACACGTAGTACAGCACCTGCACATGATACATACTCAATAAATATTTGAATGAATGAATGAATGAATGAATGAAATCGAAGAGGACGAACCATTATTTTTAAATATCCAGTTTCTTGTCATTTTCTGTGTTTAAGAGTTTGATTGCAAGAATCAAACTGTCTGGCTTTGTACCACGTCTTCCACATTTCAATTATATTACTTTGGATAAGCAATTTGAACTTGCTGACTCCGCTCTCATCAGTACAGAGCTCGGTAACACAATTTATCCCATGGACTTGGTGAGAGGATTAAATGAGCTAAGAGGAGCAAAGCACTCGGCAAGAATGCCAGGCACAGAGGAAGCTCAAACATGGCCCTTATTTCTGGAATAAATGTTAGAGAATAAGATAAGTGAGTTATTTAGTTCATAAACAACTTTTGCATAATGTCAGAGTTATAAATGTTTTTGTTCATAAGCATACAACTGGCATTCAAAAAATGTCCTTGAATGAATTAAAACTTAATGTGTTCGTAGGCAGATTTTTTTTGCAAGGCAATTCCAAGTGAGTTTAAAAAACAACCCCCCCCCCCGCTCCCAAATCATTGGTAAAAACACTTCAGGATTTTTTTTCTTTGTAGTGAAAAACAGCACAGAACAATTTGCTGAATTTGTACAAAAGCAACAATTTGCTATTTAAATGCACCATCAAATTAAACGAGTAGAAACATGGTGTTAGTCTGCTTGGCAGTGAGTACTGAGAAAAGGAAAGTTTATTTCAATAGGCATGTAGAATCTAATAATGTCCCTAAGAGTCATATCCGAACTTAGACCCCATCTAGTCTGGTCCAGAGGTGGACACATGGTAAGGAGACATGTCAGGACAAGGGGTATAGACACTGATGATTAATTTAATGAAGTCAGAGGATTCAGCACGATGCCTTAGGAACAGGCCTGAATATTCTCATTGGTTGGAGTGGACGGACATTCCTTGACGGGTGAACAAATAAAATTCAAGTAGGGGAAGTGAAGCCACCATGATTCAGGCAGTCGCACGTTTCCGTGAATTGATCAAAACCCTGCAACTCTGGAATATCGGTGTCCTGATGCTGCATTACGCATATTAAAAATGTATCAATGATGACAGCCTTAAAAACTGGCAAAAATACGTAACACTGTTTTAAGTTATCTTCGGCACTTGTTTCTTAACATTTTAGCGCTTCTCGTTTGCTGGCGAGAAGAGAAAAAGGAAAAAAAAGGTACAGACAGAAACTTAAAGATACATAATAAAAACGACAATCAATTTGGGGGCAGTTTGAGAACAACTCTACTCAGTGCTGTGGTTTTATACTGTATTTATATAATACAACAGCCAACTTTAATTCCTAGCTCCTGGTTCCTATGAAGGAACCAAGTATATGAACATTTCCTATCTTTAGATGGTGTTTCATCTGAATTAGTGAGCAACACTGAACTTTCCCAATTGTTTTGAAGGGAGGGGTCACAGCAGAAAACCATAGATATTTCTTCATACTCTTATCAGCATTCCATTTTCTTTTCACCTTACAACTGTATCAATTGTCTATTGCAGTGTGACAAGTTACCACGCATTGGCTTCAAACAACAGAAAGGCATTTTTTCTGGATTGAACGATGCTCCCCCTGAAGTCATATGTTGAAGTCCTAACCCATAATCCCCCGCACCTCCGACTGTAACCCTATTTGGCCAAAGGGCCACTGCAGATGTAGTTAGTTAAGAAGAACTCACACTGACGGAGGGTGGGTCCTAATCCCTTGTGCCTGGTGTCCTTATACAAAGGGGAAGCTTGGACACAGATACACAGGTGGAAACCCATGTGACGATGAATGTAGAATCTGGGGTGAATCGGGAGATGCCAAGTAATGTCAATGCCAGCAACCACGGGAAGCCGGGGGACAGGCAGAGCACAGAGTCTCCTTCACGTCCTGTAATCTGTACCTACAATTCTTCTGACCTCCAAAATGGTAACACAAGAAATGTCTGCTGTTCAAGCCACCCAGCTGGGGGTATCTCATTATGGCAGCCTTAGAAAACTAAAGTGTTCACTTATTTAAAATATTAATTTATTATTAAAGCATTAAGTATCCCACCTAATTTTCATTACCTTCTTGACAAACTATCTGTTCAAATGATTTAAAAATGCCTAAGTAACAATTGTATTTAATTTTTTTTTAGTGTTTATTTATTCTGGAGAGACAGAGAGTGAACTGGGGAGGGGAAGAGAGAGGGAGACCCAGAATCCGAAGCAGGCTCCAGGCTCCGAGCCGTCAGCACAGAGCCCGGCGCGGGGCTCGAACTCACGGACCGCGAGATCATGACCTGAGCCGAAGTCGGCCGCCCAACCGACTGAGCCACCCAGGTGCCCCAGATATTACCTCTTATAAATTGATCTCCTCAATAATATTCAAATCCAATTCCTTTAAAGTGTGCTAAATAGATGCTAAGATATTTCACACATTAGCATTTCTAACTGTGACACTTATAGATTGTTAAATAAAAGTAGACCTGTTTCCACTAATGCTTTCTTCCTTAAATTCAACTTTTTAAAATATTGTTATTGCCACTCATGTTTCTATCTTTTCATGTGCCTGACTTACTTTACCTATGCTTTTATATTTATACATGCTAAATATTTGGCTTATGTATGTGTCTTGTAATGACGTAGTTAAAATCGCTTTTGGATACAGCTAAGAATTTTCTACTTTTAATAATTCTCTTAGTACACTGGAACTTCAGCTACATATGAGTCTTACTAGCTTTCTTTAATTTTTGCTTATGGTTCATCAGTGTTTCCCTTAGTTTCTACATTGTTGATTTTATTCCCCTAGTGAGCTGCCAAGGATACATCCTTTGTTACTGGTAAGTAACTTAACACTTCATGGGACCACACTTCACTATCAGTGTCAATACTTAAACATCACTAATAATTCTAAATATAACGAAGATTTTTTTTAAATTTTACAGTAATCCTAAACGGGACTTGGTTACCAGAAACACAAATTTTGGGGGTTAAGAGGCCTTTCCCTAACTTAAACAACTTAATGGAACCATGCTTATTTAACAACCTACTTCTGATAGAAGACTTTTTTCCCCACTGGGATGTCACAGATTGTAAATAAATGGAGAAGGCTGTATTTGGAAGATAACTCAATATCCTCAGAACTTACGAGATGTCATTTTCCAGGGAATACCTCACGCCGCATGTAAAGTCAACAGTATCAGTAGAATTGGATTCATTAACTGTATCCCCACTGGAACACATCATATTTTGTATCATTTCAGGGCTGTTCAGAGCAACTTAATCCCGCTCATGCGGTTTGTTCTTCACCTCGAGGTCAACATGCTTTTCATAGAAAAGACTGTACCAGCAGAGCCAAGGAGAGGGGGAGATGTCCCAAGGCACGCTATTAGAAACAGCAACAACTTTCAAAGACAATCCTGAGAACGCTGTTGCAAATTAATTAGTTCATTAAAGCTTTATAGGAGTTGCTGAAATCTTACTTCTTTAGCAACACTTTGAAGGCTTTTTGTTAAGTTAAGCATGAAACAGCCATAACGTCATGAAATATTATGGTAATAAAATCAGTCTCTTATGGAAGAAATTAAACTTTCATTAGTTTACAAACATAAGCACAATTTATTTGAACTAAAGTCAAGAGTAAACATAAATATATTTACATTTGTATGTAAAATATACTGTATTTAAAATTACTTGATGCTTTAAAGACAGAACTTAACGTAAACGATGCAGCTGGAAACTGGAAGACCAGATGGTTCCATAAATCCCAGGAGAAAATATACATCTGTTGGCTCTTTGTGAAATTGTTTTATTCCAAAGAAGTTTTATTTAGTCAAGTGGCATGGTGTCTTAATACATCACCTGCATTAGACATTATTTTTAATTTCTAAAATGACTGGGGAATAAATCATTTTCTGTTTGATACTTAAGGAAATGTTTTATGCTCTATGTAAAATCCATTTTATCAGTACAGTGAGATTTATTTGATTTATGGCACAAACAAATGTGCCAATTATACAGTCTGCTGAAATACGTAGGCTGGCAATAAGGACTTGTGAATATTGCTATTTGCATCTGTGAGGTCTATAATATTATGCAAAGGCTCTTGATCTATTGATTAAATGATACTAAAAATTAGTTTAAATTGATGGTAGAATGTCAAGAGTGTTGCATTTACAATGTTAGTACAGGATTCTAAAAAGGAAGGGCATCCAGCTAAAGAAAAGTTCCTATATTTACTACGGGCAAAAGGGACTTACAGAAAGTAGAGAGAAAACAAAACGAGCTATGACATTACAAGGTAAGAAAAGGAGAAACCAAAACAAAACCTGGACTTGAACCTGAGATCTGTGTTCTATCCCGAGCTGTGCTAATAAATAAGGAGGGCACATTCCTCTGATGTTTGCAATGTTTGCTTCCTCATCTCAAAATGAAGTGGTATATATATATATGTATACATATATATATATATATATGTGTGTGTGTATATATATATATAT
>NW_024412406.1:30478580-30512060 GCF_014898765.1 Herpailurus yagouaroundi | reverse complement strand
ATCATGACCTGAGCTGAAGTTGGACGCTTAACCGACTGAGCCACCCAAGCGCCCCTTAACTTTCTTTTTTTTAATGTTTATTTTTTTATTTATTTTTGAGAGAGAGAGAGAGAGATAGAAAGTGAGTAGGGGAGGGGCAGAGAGAGAGGGACACAGAGAGAATCCCAAGCAGGCTCCATGCTGTCAGCACAGAGCCCAGTGCGGAGCTTGAAGCCATGAACCGTGAGATCAAGACCTGAGGGGAAAACAAGAATCAGACACTTAACTGATGGAGCCACCCAAGCATCCCAAGATTTGTAACTTTCTTATTAAATTTATTCATTCTGTCGTTGGCTAATCTTGATTGCTATGATCTTTTGATAATTAGAAGTTTAGCAATTCCCTTGCAAGGTTTCTGTGATTCTCAGTCCTTCAAATCAAATCAAATCAAATCAAATCAAATCAAATCAAATCAATTAATACTCTGAATATGTGCTCCTTATAAGATAACTTCCACAGCTAAGGCTCTGTTCTGGACGTCTCTTTGTTCCTCATGTTTTTCTCCATATTTTTGGTAAGAACTTAGTGTTTTCTAGCTCATACCTATGGCATCGAACTCCTACTTTCCTGCTGGCTGAAGTAAAAGTAACACCAAATCAAGCAATTTATGCATCTGATAATTGTCTCCACAAACTGGCCTGATGTTTATATACACTCTGAATCAACCTATTAAGTTGTTTTGACATAATACAGACATACATGTCTATAGACAGGACATGTCTGAATGGCATTTTTCTCACGTACTCAGAAAAAGAGAAACCTCACGAACAGTAGGTACAATAATCTTTACGAGAATCTTCCATGATTTGAATTAGAATATTATTTCTTTACTCCATACCAATAGTACTCATTCCAGAGTGCTAGATTTAAAGACTAACTCATAAGCATCCTAGTTTTCTGCTGTATCCCTTGTACCAAACACATGCATCTTGTTATCAGAACCAGCCTATGCCTCCCATGTGGTCTTCGTCATTCTCCCACATTCTCTGATACTAACAGCAGCGGCTGTTCAAATTACGGGCTCCTTGAGTGACTGGTTCCTGAAGGAGATCATCCTGAGAGACGGCATCCAATTGTCTGTAGATACTTTCAAATAAATCAGTTCACACATGTTTAGCTGGTGTTTGCTCATATTGACAGAATCGGAGTCAACAGAGCGGATGGATGGTTTAAACCTATGTGTCAAATAAACCGGGCACAGAAATAAACCCATAAGGCAGAGAAGCTGGGCAGAGAAAGAAACCCACAAGGCAAAAGGCAGAAAGCAGGCAATGATGAAATGGAACAAACAAGATGTCTAGGCAAGTTTTCCTGGTGTCCCTAAGTTTTTGGAGTTCACCTGTGTGATTTTTGTTTTAGAGGGATGTATGGATTTATTTTGGGTCTGGAAGGAAATGGATCAGATCAGGGTTACCTGGATGGCTCAGTCAGTTAAGCATCTTACTTTGGCTCAGGTCATGATCTCACGGTTTGTGAGTTCGAGCCCCACATCGGGCTCTGTGTGGACAGCTCAGAGCCTGGAGCCTGCTTCCGATTCTGTGTCTCCCTCTCTCTCTGTCCTCCCTTGCTCATGCTCTGTATCCCTCCCTCTCTCTCTCTCTCTCAAATGTAAATAAACATTAAAAATTCAAAAATAAATTAAAAATAAAGAATTTGATAAATTATAATAGGGTTCTTAGAAAATAACTAACTTGCAAAATCAGAATATTGAGGCAACTGCAAACCATGCGACATGAAGAAAATGGGGAGTTTAGGGATGTCTACTTAATGAAAATGAACAGATGTACTGCAGAAAAAATAATCATCTTTAACAGATAGATGTCATATCCCAAGTTTCTCCACAAGGAAACAAAATGACCAAATAGAAACCTGTGAGAAGTTTGATCTGACTACAATATTAAAAATGAATCCTAGTAAGTCCTCTTTCAATGAAACAGTCTCTTAAAACAGGCTTAGAGACCGTGGGATTTACATCTGCCCAGACAACGGGACAGGAGAGAGCACGAAGGACATAGTAAACAGTTAAAATGTGTTTTGCTTTTTCCTTGTGGTAACTCCTGAGTTTCTACATAAGAAGGCTTTTCATCTTCAAAGACACCAGGGTTTTGTAACTGAGTTTCAGGTCCCACCTTAGGTTCAGATCAAAACTAGCCTTCTCACAGCTTGCTTCAGTATGTTTTTAGCCCACACAAAAGTGTGCATAAAATGATTAAACAGGAACCTCCACGACCTTCAGCAACCACATCTGCTGGTTAACGCTGTCACATAGGACAGCTCATGAACCCATGCCTCCCCCAGAGAGCTTAGACCTTGATCAGAAGGTCTGGCTCAACAAAAGGCAAGAAGAAACGGTCCTACCTGGCCCCCTGGAGGATGCCCTAGGAACTGCAGGGATTCCCGCCCGGGCAGGAGGCGCTGCCTGGGACCCTGCAGGCCAATGCGTGCACCAGGGCCGGCAGAGGGCCGCGCTGACGCCCTGAGAAAGGGCTAGGCCGTGTCCTCCTAAGGGGTCCCTGGCATCTAGGGAGCTGTCCAGCCTGGGAAGAGAACAAGGCAGCTCAGCTCTGGAAGGACCTGACATAGAGATTTCTGTGGCTTCCCTGATAGCTTCTGCCCCTTCTGCTGGGGATCTCCACTTCTCAGAAGGTGGAGACCATCATGGGGAGATGGGCTGCCTTCCTGGAGCCTGGGAGAGGCTGATCACCTTCTGCAAGGTTTTTTTTGGCCATGGAGGTAATGTCAGCAACCGGACCTGACCCCCCCATGATCCAAGAGAGGAAAAGTAAGTGTCCCTTCCAGGAACCACAGAGCCAAGGCAAGAATGGGAGACGATACACCCACGGGTCAGAAGAGACAGAGAATCAGGGTGAAGGAATTGAAGGCAGGGCAAATGATGCGGAGAAAAGCTTCCTAAGGCTTAATTAGATGATGTTGGAACTAAGAAAGTAAAGAGCAATTTAAAGGGAGGATAGTTCCTGCTGAGACTGAAATTAATGAATTTGATATCAGTGGTCATATGCAAAAAATACATCAGAACATTTAGCAAAATATAACAGGTTGAAATAGGAAGGATAAGAAAAAATATTTGGAGGGTAAATTGTGCAGGCCTGACGCCCAAGGATATTTTGAAAGAAAAAATATATTTTATACAATATTTAAGGAATATATATATATATATATATATGTAGTAACTAAGGAATATGAGATTCACACTTCCCTTTGTCGAAGAAACTGCTCACTAAGTTTGAGACTGAGTTGATAAGAAAAACTACATCTAGGCAGAGCGCCTGGGTGGCTCAGTCAGTTAAGCGTCCAACTTCGGCTCGGGTCATGATGTCACGGTCCGTGATTTCGAGCCTTGCGTGGGGCTCCGTGCTGATGGCTTTGAGCCTGGAGCCTGCTTCCCATTCTGTGTCTTCCTCTCTCTCTGCCCCTCCCCCACTCATGCTCTGTCTCTCCCCGTCTCTTAAAAATGAGTAAATGTTGGGGCACCTGGGTGGCTCAGGTTGAGCATCCGACTTCGGCTCAGGTCATGATCTCTTGGTCTGTGAGTTTGAGCCCCGCATCAGGCTCTATGCTGACAGCTCAGAGCCTGGAGCCCGATTCAGATTCTGTGTCTCCCTCTCTCTCTGCCCCTCCCCTGCTCATGCTCTGTCTCTGTCAAAAATAAATAAACATAAAAAAAATAAAAAAAAAAAGAGTATGTGTTAAAAAAATTTTTTTTAATTTAAAAAACATATATCCTTTAACAAAGCAACTTTACTTTTTTGTATATAATCCAGCCTGGGGGAATATCAGCGTTGGTATTTAAACATTTAAACATTTAAACATTAAACATTTAAACATAAATGTTGACATATGCAAATATGCCCATTAATGACTTAGGGATATTGATACAATGGTGTGAAACAAACCTAAATATATGACATAATATGACAAATGACATGCAAACTGAAAATGAAATGCAACTCGATACCCTGAGTTACTGCACCACTTCATAGCCTACACAAACGCACAGCATCACAGCTCCCTAAGTGATATT
Organism: Herpailurus yagouaroundi; assembly: GCF_014898765.1. Taxonomy (NCBI): domain Eukaryota; kingdom Metazoa; phylum Chordata; class Mammalia; order Carnivora; family Felidae; genus Herpailurus; species Herpailurus yagouaroundi. Next base: position 30,507,979 of record NW_024412406.1, on the reverse strand, counting down.
CAAGTCCCGCGTCCATCTTTTAGGTCTTATGCCTTCTACCTACAAAGAATAATAATATATAGTTATCTAAACCTCAAGTGCATTTACATTATTACTGTTTTGGAATGTGTGCATTTAGGACAGGAACAATTTCCCCATGATTTTTTTTTTTTTTTTTTTGGTAGTTAAATTCAAATTTGCAACTTTGGATAATCAGTATTCACCAGTAAGCCACTATTTATGGGCAACAGAAGCAAAGAAATCGTCTTGAAAAAAATGTCTTCTTCAAAAGAAATACATACAGTTTACTTGAGGGTGAGTTTGATAATACCTTTCCTTCTAATAAAGATAAACCACTAAGATTGCCTGGAGCAGCTGTTCAAATCCCAAACAGGGCTCCGTTTTTCTCTAGGACAACGTCGGTTAAAACAATTAAATCACTTAAGCACCCTCACTGTATTCATCTTAATCTGAGAATGAGAGAATCAGAGAAGAGTGAAGAATTCTTCAACAGGAATGAGAACACGAGTAAGACAAGTATAATGATTAGTATAAATAGTGATTTCTAGGTCCTCTCATACATCCTCTCAATACATCCACTAACGCTTTGGGAAAGTAACAACTTGAGGTCTGAGCTGGGGACACAATGTGGCTGATACATTTCTGGCCCCAGTTAACGCAGACCACTACAATGTCTGGCCTCAGGAAAAGGACACAGCAATAATCTACAAAACAACTCTCAGTGATTTGAATCATCGTATCTGCCTCTAAACACTTGGATGCTGCTGTTAATTGGGAGATACAAGAAGCTTACGCCATAAATAAGGGGTCCACTTTTGAGCAGTTACCAAATGTCTTTATTTAAAGTCTCTCCTTTTAAAGAACATCTTTTAATTAGTTTTTCTGGGGAAAAAATATACTTGTGGGTCAAAAACGCAAGGAAATATAAAATCTGCATCTACTTACAAGGGTCCTCACGACAAACATGTTGAGATTCCTCACGCGATGATTTATTTGTCTGCTTAGGTGATTTTGCTCCTGAAATGACTTCTCACCATTGTGGAGGGAAGAGGTGTGTTACCATGTGGCCACGCGTGGTTTTAAGAATGACAGTGCCATAAGGGCACCTGGGTGGCTTGGGGGCTTAGGCATCTGACCAGCTCAGGTCATGAGCTCTTGGTCCGCGGGTTCGAGCCCGCGTCGGGCTCTTGTGCTGACAGCTCAGAGCCTGGAGCCTCCTTTGGAATCTGCGTCTCCCTCTCTCTCTGCCCCTCCCCTGCTCACCCTCTGTCTCTGTCTCTCTCAAAAATAAACAAACATTAAAAAAATGTTTTTACATGACAGTGCCATAAAAGAAGATACATCATTTTTCTATCCAACTTCTTGATAGATACTTGCTACTGGTTAATTAATTTCCAGGTATTTTTGAGACGTTATCAGAGAAACAGCATTCTTACTATGACTTAAGACCACAAATTAGGATCTTTTTTATGTTAAAAAAATTTTTTTTTTTTTTTTGGAGAGGGAGAGAGAGAGAGAGAGAGAGAAAGTGTATGAGCGCACACGCAAGCGGTGGGGAGGGTCAGAGGGAGAGAGGGAGAATCTTAAGCAGGCTCCGCTGGTTCAGGGTTCCATCTCTTGACCCTTAGATCATGACCTAAACCGAAATCAAGAGTTGGACGCTTAACTGAGTCACCCAGGCGCCCCAGGATCTTAATAATAAGAGTGCTTCACACACTCAAGATTCTCTCCTCCCCTTGTCTGTTAAATCTTTGCATTGCACTTTCCCTAACAAATGTTGCCAGCAAGAAACGCATTACAATTTAAGTAACGAGAGGAGCTCTCCTCTTGGTCCTGAGATGTACGAACTTGGTACACTGGAGCCACAGGGCGGAAGGAAAGGGAGGGTGGAAGAGGCGGGGTGCCCTCACTTGGTGCCCGCCCACAGTCTGTGCTGCGCTCTTGTCCCACGGGTGCTCCAAGGAGACGGTGCTCACAGAGAAAAGAGCTGAGGCCTTCAGGTTGGCCATATATAGGTTTAAATCCCAGCTGGGGGACCTCAGACTCTGTCTTTAGCATCCAGGAGCCTCATTTTCCTCCTTTGTGAAGTGGGGATAATGATACTCACCTTGAAAGACTCACCAAGATTATGAGGTAGGTAGGTGTTAGGTATGAATCACCTAACACGGGGCTGGCGGTATGAGAATCTAGAAAAGGCACATGTGGGCATAATGGGACCACAGCTTTTGCTTCCTGGACTTGAGTCATCGCTTCCATCCAGAGCACAGCTATTTTCACCGTGGCCCACACCCTGCCATGCCATCTGTTTTTTTCCTCTGTTCAGTGGGCTCGGCGCCCAGTCTGAAGACGGAGGAAACGCAAGAGGAGTGTTACTACTTGCCATTCATCTTGTCGCGCACGTCGCCTCCCTGCGTCCCATGTTTTGGAGAGCCGGAAATATTTCATTATTCCTGGCCATCATCACCAAGAACTTGAGGGGAGGAAAACTACACCTCCCCCTCACAGAACTAAGTGACTTTTTTCTGTCCCCTAAAACCCACCACAGAGAAAAAGGAAACTGATTCGGGTGTTGCTGTGTTTTTGGTTCGACATTCTCTCATATTTTTTAAATTTTTTTTGGCTTATTTTTGAGACAGAGAGAGACAGAGTGTGAGTAGAGGAGGGGCAGAGAGAGAGAGAGAGAGAGAGAGAGAATCTGAAGTAGGCTCCAGGCTCTGAACTGTCAGCCCAGAGCCCCATGAAGGGCTCGAACCCACGAACTGTGAGATCATGTCCCGAGCCGAAGTCGTTATTAAAGGAGAAGAGAGCTACATTTCTTACGAGTTATTGTGATGACAAAATGCATGCTTATAAAGCACCTTAGTTACAGTTTGGCTCGTAAAACGTGGTATGGTAGATGTGGCAAATTATGTTGTATCACTAGACAAAGTTCTCTATCAGGACATCCCCAAATTTCCAATGAACATGCCTGCGACATCTTAGAAAGACTAAATAGTCTAAATAGCTGAGATGCTATGATTTTTTTTCCTCCTCTCTCTACTCAGCTGACCCCCAGGAAGTAGACGTATGCAGTACCAATGACTGGAGTTTGATGTTTGCCATAGTCATCTGAAGGGCACTGAGAACAAGAGACCAGATGGATGACCAAGTCCCCTCCCCACCTTACTGGGCCCCTCCCCATTATGACAGGTCCCTCCCTGCTCTGCAGGGCCCCTCCCCACTCTGCTGGGCCCCTCCCCACTATGACAAGCTCCTCCCTGCTCTGCCAGGCCCCTCCCCATTATGGCAAGCCCCGCCCCATACTTCCAGGCCCCTCCCCCAATGGCAAGCCCCGCCCCACACTGCTGGGCCTCTCCTTCTATGACAAGCCCCACCCCACTAAGACAAGCCCCGCCCTGCCGGGTCCCTCCCCATGACAAGCCCCGCCCCACACTGCCGGTCCCTCCCCCTATGACAAGCCCCGCCCCGCCCTGCCGGCCCGTCCCCACTCTGAGGAGGCTGGGGGAGATGCACTCTGGCCTTCCCGTGGCCCTCTCCAGCATCCTCCCGACGTCCAAAGGGAGAAGAGCGCAGGCGCGGTCTCCCGCGCGCACCCTTGTTTCAGGGGCGTAGGCCTGGACACCCGGCTACACACCTGCGCGCCTGCGCAGATCCACGCTGGCGGCCGCCGCGCACCCACCTTCGCAGCAGTCCTGCCACACGCGCAGATCCACCTGCGGTATCTCGCTGCAGCTCAGGTAGTCCTGCGGGTACTGCGCCTTCACGAACACGTCGGCCTGCACCTGCTGGATGTTGTCGCCGTTGTCGCAGAGCACGCGGCCCAGGGACGCCTGCCTCAGCTGAGTGAGCTGCGCGGGGGTGAACACTCCGGGGTTCTCATACCAGAACCTGGTGGCCAGCAGGGAGAGGCGTGCAGTGAGGCTCCCAGAAGGGCCCTGAGCTGCGGGCCCAGCGGCGACAGCGCAGCGGCAGAGCTCCCTGGGAGCAAAGATACGGAAAGGATTGTCTGCTCTCCAACCAAGCACGCTTTCAACTGCCTCCAGTGTTGATAAAGTCCTTAAATCCCCTGCTTTGAACGATCACTTTCTATTCACATTTTACAAAACGATTCAATAAAGCTTTGCAAAGTTAAAAGATAAATAAAGAAAAGCACGTCTTCTAATCTAAAATTCCATAAGCTAGCCTTAGAAATTACCTGAACAATTTTAAGACTGACATGTTTGCCTAAATGAGAAATAGTGCTTTTTAATCATTAATACATACTAGTTGATTATATCTATTAGCTAATTAGAATAAACACACTCGATTTTCAATTAAAAAACAAATACAGTTTAAAAACACTATTAAAGTGAGCCCTTGTGCATTCCTTCAGGGAATATTTCCAAGCACTTTTCTCAAGCCAGGCACCCAACAGAAGAGAGGAAGCCAAAGGCCGTCACCATTCACATGGTATATGGGCTGACTTGTGTCCCCTCGAAATTCACATTCGTTGAAATCCTAGCCCCCAGTATTTCAGAATGTGACTTTATTTGCAGACAGGGCCATTAAAGAGGCGGTTAAGTAAAAATAAGGTCATTAGGGTGTCATGGGGGGGGAATTATGATTATAATCCATTATGACTAGTGTCCTTACTAGGAAAGGAAATACGGACACAGGCCGGTCCAGAAGGAAGACCTTGTCAAGACAAAGGGAGAAGTTGGCCATCTACAAGGCCACAGAGTCCTCAGTAGGGATCAACACCCCCCACCTTGATCCAGTCTCCAGAACTGCAAGACAATATATTCGTTATCTAAACCACCCAGTCTTTTGGACTTGGTTATGGTAGTCCTAGTAAATTAATACACATGGAGAAAACAGTTTATTCAAAAAAACCACAAAGCTTTCCGAAATTTGCTTAGTTTTTGACCACATATATTCTTAAATTATTATCGACTGAACATATTAGCACAGCTATGTGCTGCGATAAATCCAGAGTGCCAAAACTAATTTATAAACATTAAAATGAAATACTGTACTCTGAACGTTGGCCAATGTGCAATAAAGGAATTACATCTGTTACTACTTTCTTTATAATATAATTCATAAATAGAAGAGACTGGGAAGAAAAATTTTAAATAAAGAATAATTTGGGGGATGCCTGGCTATGTCAGTCAGTTGAGCTCGACTTTGGCTCAGGTCACCATCTCACAGTTTCATGAGGGCTGACAGTGTAGAGCCTGCTTGAAAGTCTCCCTCTCTCTCTGTCCCTCCCCCACTAGCATTCTGCATCTTTCTCAAATTAAATAAACTCTTTTTAAAAAATTAAAAAAATAGTTTTTAGTGTAACTTTAATTAAAAACTAAGTTTTAGGGGAGCCTGGGTGGCTCAGTCGGTTAAGTGTCCGACTTCGGCTCAGGTCATGATCTCACAGTCCGTGAGTTCGAGCCCCGCGTCGGGCTCTCTGCTGACAGCTCAGAGCCTGGAGCCTGCTTTGGATTCTGTGTCTCCCCCTCTCTCTGACCCTCCCCCGTTCATGCTCTGTCTCTCTCTGTCTCAAAAATAAATAAACACTGAAAAAAAAAATTAAAAAAAAAAACTAAGTTTTAGGCAGTGTTTAAGTCCTTCGTATAAATATATAATCGCTGTGATAATACAGAACGTTGAACTGTCGAACAGGTTCACAAGAATCCTAGCCCTTACTCAAGACTGTACTAACGATCCAGAAGATACAGCGAGGGCCCCGGAACACAGTTGGTTTAAGTAACAAAGGAGAGCTAATAGTGTGTCCCATGCCAACTCGGCGGGGGCTGCTTAGTTTTTCAGTTTTCTTCGTTTTTATCCCTGGCTAGCCTTGCAACAAAGAGATTACACTAACTTCCATCTCCTGCCAGCTGTCATAATTTCATAAACTCAAGTTGATCCACAGTAGATACTTCAGACAAACCAAGAGATTTTTAGGAAGAAGCCCCATTTATTCTTCCGCTAGTAAGTGCCCTCAGCACACAGTTCTGCGAGGAGGTCTGGTCTTGGGTCAACCGGTCTCCCACGAGGATGAAGGGATGGGGCCTCAAGCCCGCTGTGAACTCCTGCACCACCAACATCATTTACACTTGCCACAATCTATGCACCCGGGGTACTACCGTTCGATGGACTGTATGTACATATGAGGCAACAGGTTTCAGGTGATACGCTGTGCACGTCATAGTCCAGGGCATTCTTTAAAATGTTTTTTTAACATTTATTCATTTTTTGAGAGACAGAGAGAGACGGAGCATGAGCGGGGAAGGGGCAGAGAGAGAGGAACACAGAATCCAAAGCAGGCTCCAGGCTCTAAGCCGTCAGCACAGAGCCCGACGCGGGGCTCGAACTCACGGACCGTGAGATCATGATCTGAGCCAAAGTCGGACGCTTAACCGACTGAGCCACCCAGGCGCCTCTGGTGCATTCTTTTAACTACTGACTTCTTTGCCCTTCCTAGTCAGTCTATTTCTTCCTTCCTTACAAAGATTTACAAGAACTTATAAAAATGAATGCCATCTGGTATTATCAGTGGTCAGAAAAATTCTGTGACCAGATGCCATTTGTTATTTCTCATATTCAATATATTTTAAACCATAGGAAGTACAGACTCATACTTATAATGCATGATTTGGGAGAAAAACCCAATTTTGTTATCTTCGAGAAGTATAACATAATTCTTCACCTATCTCCATCTCTTAGCCGCTGAAACTGGGTAACAAACAGGCACATAAGTGTTGGTCCCACTCTCGTACCAGGGATCAGGTCTTCAACCATGAGGGCGGGCCAGAGGTCAATGTTGCCCGGAGAGCCGTACAACCTGAAACCAAGCAGAAAGACATCACACGCTGGACTGGCAAAGTGACACTCACAGTATTATTTATACTAAGGACTGCAAAGCAATTTTTGCATTTTATATACACTAAAAACAAAGGCAGAGATGATTTTTATTCTCATTTCACAGGCAACAACGTTGAGATGACGGAAGAATTCAGGGATCACCCAGTTGGCCAGGAACAGAGCAGTGGCCCAGTTAAGAGCATTTAACACCATTCATGTAAGATGTACTGCGTTCTTCTAATTATCCTGTAAGTATATGGAATATAACTCTGTGTGTGTGTGTGTGTGTGTGTGTGTGTGTGTGTTTGCAGATCTATATCCAACTAATTCTTCTAGAAACATGTAGCAAATACACTAAGCATTAAAAAATTTCCATGTCAGTGTATTTGATAGTTATGCTAAACAGAGTGAAAAAATAGTTTGTGGAAATAATTTACTGTGTTAGATAAATTTCTTTCTTGCTAAAAAGATAATGATCCTTAGGGGCGCCTGGGTGGCTCAGTCGGTTGGGCGTCCGACTTCGGCCCAGGTCATGATCCCGTGCTTTGTGGGTTCGAGCCCCGCATCGGGCTCTGTGCTGACAGCTCGGAGCCCGGAGCCTGCTTCTGATTCCGTGTCTCCCTCTCTCTCTGTCCCTCCCCCCACTCCATCTCTCTGTCTCCCAAAAAATACATTAAAAAAATCAAAATAAAAAGATAATGATCCTTAGATTTGGGATTTGAAGTGATTTTTAAAATTTAAAAACTATCATAATGCTAATGATAATTTAAGCCAAACAGCTTTGGACACACCATCCACTTAAAGAAAGAAAACATGACCAGTACTCATGAGACTCCATGTGAGAGCTGCTGAGACCGTCTTTCCCTGTCTCCTAAACATGGGAACAACTTGACCTGTCCTTAACACTTTATTTCATGCGTACGATTCCATGGACTCCACATACTTTAGCTTCATATGCTTTAACCTTGGCACAAATGGAAACATAATGTTCATACTTCTTTTCACACCACAGTTTATTTGGAGATTCGTCCTGTTGCTGTACCCCCCTGCAACTAGTTCTTTGTCTCAGCCCTAGAGTAGCCCCTTGGATACTCTTCCGATTTAGTCGTCCATTCTACTGGTGATGAATATTTGTGGTTTGCAACATTTTACTGTGAACACTCTCACCCATGTTTCTTCATACGGACAGAGGTCTCTCTAGACTAGGAAATTTTTATGACAAAGGATACGATAGCAAATATTTTCAGTGTGTGTGCCACATTTTGCCATTAGTCAACTCTTCCCTTTTTCACCAGAGCAGCCAAAGATAGCATATAAAAAAATGGACGCGGTTGTGTTCCAATAAACCTTTCTTTACAAAAGCAGGCGGTGGGTGAGATTTGGCCAATGGGCTGTGGTTTGCGGATCCCTGCTCTAGAACATGCCAACACTAACTTTTAATTTTAATAGACGCACACACTTTTAATTTTAATAGATAATGCCAAACTGCCTAAAATATATGTACAGTTCATACGCTCATAATAAGCATATAGAAGTCATACGTGATACATATCCACATGCGTATCTTCAACTTTAATAGGTAGTGCCCTTGGCACATTGAATTTCTTCAATATTTTTTTTGAGTTTAGTTCAGTGTCATTGCTGCGACCCTTCTTACTCCTTCTCCTACCTCCTCCTCCTTCCCCCTCCCCCTGATTTTCTCCTTCTCCTGCATCTTTTTTCTTACTTTCTGATGATAGCTGGGCTTTTATATCTCCAAGTACTTGTCTGAGTGTTTCAGTGCTTGTTTAATTCAGATTCAAGTGTTGCATTATAGATTCCTTCTGTTTCCATTTCTTCCCCCTGGGATAATTTTTCTCTGTAATGTATTGATTTGCATTTCTGTTTTCTTGCTCCGTAGCTTTATTTGAAAGAAGTCCCCCGCCCCCTCTTCTCCCAGGCATTTCATGAAGTGGATTTCCAGTTGGGCAGCATACCGTTCTGTCACTGCCGTGCAGTCGTGCAATCGTTGATTGCAGTGTTGGTGGCAACAGGGGAGAGCAGGCACTGGCACGCTTTATTTCTCTTTCATTCCTTAGGCGTTCTTCATTTCACTTCATTCTACTTTAGCTTCCTGTCGGATATGAAGGGGCACTGTCCCCTCTCTCCTTATCTCCTTCGGTCCCTAAAAATGGTTATCTCTGGTTACTTTCGGCCCTGGGATTGGTGTAGACACCAGAGCTGTATTTGGAGCCATATTCGGTGATGTAGACTTAGCACTTACTGTCGGACTTTGTCCTTCTAGAGAGATTTCTTTTTTCCTGTAGTTCATCTATGCCGATTCCCTTTCGTTGGTCCACAGAGATTTTTGAATGCTCCATCCTTCTCTCCACACCCACACTTGCATGGAGGTGGAGCTCCAGTGGAAGTTCTGTTGGAAGCTGGGGATTATTTTCAAACTTGAAGCAATTTGAAATTGATGCCATTGTTGTCTCCTACGGATTCTGAATGTATAAGTCATGTGTTTTTGGACGTGTCTTCTTTGTAGTCTCGTAGTTTTGTAGGAGGCCACGTTAAGAGATGCCCAATCAAAGAATCCAATGACCATTGTTTTTCTAAGGCTAACTTGACAATATGTCTCCTTTGTAGAATTTGTGCTCATCTGATGGGGGTGAATAGGTGTTTCACGAGGATTTTCATTATCTTGATTATTTAGTTGGGCATCTGCTACGTATTGACTGAGCTTTTTTTTTTTTTTTTTTTTTTTACATAAAATGCCTATTTATGCCTTTTTCCCATCTTCCTATTGGGTGGCGTTCGTCTTTCTCACTTTAGGAGTTCTGTATATATTCTGGATGCTAATGCATGGTTATCTATGTTCAAATGTATTCCTCCAAATTTGGGACCTTTTTTATTAATCCCTCTCATTATGTTAGACTTTGATGAAAGTATTTTTTTTTAATTTAAGGTCAATTTTCTCAATTTTTTGTAGGTGGCATTTTTTTTAATTTTACTTAAAAAAACATTTTCTTCCCCAATGCCATAAAGATATTCTGACTTTTTTTTTTTAAGTTTTAAACTTCTGCCTCTCAGAGGTAAGCCCTTCATCTATTTGGAATTGATTTTCATATGTCATGTGAGATAGGAATCCATAATCATTTTTACCCATGGATAGCCAATTTTTACTGCACCACTTACTGAGAATGTTCTCATTTCTCACTAATTTGCCCGGCAGTACTTTCAAATATCACGGTTCCACGTGTAAGCACATTTCTTTGTGTGGCTTTCTATTCTATCAGTCTTTCTGTCTATTCGTGAATCAATATCACACTATGTTAATTACTAAAAGCTGTGTAATAAGTGTTGCTAACTGGAACATCAAATCACTCAGTTAGATCCTTCTTGGCCATTTTCTCTACGAAGTTCATTTTAAAATCAGCTTGTGGATGCCACAACAAAAAACTATTAAGATCTTAATTGGAATTACAATAAATACATCATTTTAGGAGAATACTGACACATTTGAATTACTGAATGTTGCTTCTCCTGAATGAGATACACGACTCTATTTCTTACGTGTTCTCTAGAAACAATACGATTTTCTTTCCTAACGTATTGCACAACTTTCGTTAGTCTTTTCTCCTCATTTGGTATCGCAATTTGACTCTTCCTATATTCCTTACATGTAGAGAACTTGCAAAAAATAATTATGACAGTTTTATTTTATCCCTTCCAGTAGTTACCTCTTTCTTATTTTATTGTCTTCACTATGGTTTCCATACAACTTTGAATATTAGCCATGGTAGCTGGCATGATTGTCTTATTCGTGTGTTCCAATGAAATGTTTCTGGGGCTCCCGGGTGGCTCAGGCGGTTACGCCTCCCATTCTTGCTTTCCGCTCAGGTCATGATCTAACAATCAAGAGACAGCAGAACCTGAGTGGGGCACGGAGCCTGCTTAAGAGTCTCTGTCTCTCTCTCTCCCCCTCCCCTCCCTGTTCTCTTGCACTCTCTTCCTCTCTCTCTCAAAAAAAAAAAAAAGTCCGTGAATTGTTCAGAGCTCATAAAAGAAAAGGTACTTTGAGGTTTTAGAAATTAGAACATTGAACTTTCTCATAGAGTGTAACCGTGGCTTTGTTAATGTCAGTCCTTTGATATGGATTTGTTTTTCACCTTTTTTAAAAAACAAATTTTTTTAACGTTTATTTATTTTTGGGACAGAGAGAGACAGAGCACGAACGGGGGAGGGGCAGAGAGAGAGGGAGACACAGAATCGGAAGCAGGCTCCAGGCTCCGAGCCATCAGCCCAGAGCCCGACGCGGGGCTCGAACTCATGGACCCCGCGAGATCGTGACCTGGCTGAAGTCAGACGCTTAACCGACTGAGCCACCCAGGCGCCCCTGTTTTTCACCTTTTAACCAATCCACTCCTATCCGTATTGTAACTTACTGCTTTTATTGTGGCTCACTGCATAGCTCCAGGAAACACTATGAGCCTTTTAAAGACACTTAGTATAGGTACCAACCATATTGGTTGGTACCGCATTAGAGGGAGGTCTGAAATCAGCTAAGTTCTCCAAACCCATTCATCTGCATTACTCAGGAGAATGTCAGCTCTAGTTTTTTAATTTTTAAAATTCTAGGCCTCGTATTTCTTCTTTCTTGGTTATAATTAGTCCCTAGTAAGACTATAAACCAGCTTCTATGTTTAATTTCTTTGGTATATCAATTCACTTTTTTTTTTTCAACGTTTATTTATTTTTGGGACAGAGAGAGACAGAGCATGAACGGGGGAGGGGCAGAGAGAGAGGGAGACACAGAATCGGAAACAGGCTCCAGGCTCTGAGCCACCAGCCCAGAGCCTGACGCGGGGCTCGAACTCACGGACCGCGAGATCGTGACCTGGCTGAAGTCGGACGCTTAACCGACTGCGCCACCCAGGCGCCCCAATTCACTTTTTTTCCCCAATGTTTTAATGTTTTATTTTTTGAGAGACAGAGAGTGAGAGAGCAAGAGAGCGAGAGAGAGAGAGAGAGCAGGCGAGGGGCAGAGTGAGAGGGAGACACAGAATCCGAAACAGGCTCCAGGGTCCGAGCTGTCAGCACAGAGCCCGACGTGGGGCTCAAACCCATGGATGTGAGATCATGACCTGAAGTCAGTTGGTCAACTGACTGAGCCACCCAGGCGCCCCTCAATTCACTTCTTCAATTTCCTCCCCAAAGCTAATACTCAAACACTCAACAACGTTTGTTCCATACTTGAAAGGAGTAACCCAACACAAAGGCGGCATGGTTAGGACTGTAAAAAGTCACATAATCTGGGACGGCACCTGATCAGTGCTGCTCCTACACTGACAACAGCAGTGACACCACCCTCCTTGGTGTGCAGTGCGGGAGCAAACTGGAACGTTCCAGGTGCTTGGGATCATAACGTTGGCCTAAGTGGCACATTAGTGTGCAATGCCCAAAGCAAGTGTGAAAACCGTCTTCACGGTCTCCAAGCTCTGCTAATGTAACATTTAACTGTGTTTAATAGAATTTAGCTTCTAACCTTTTCCATCACTGCAAAACAAGCCAGACACAGACTGAGAAGAGTAAATAAACAAAGTCCGGCTACGCTGAGAGTGGTATTTATATTACAATTCTGATGCACAAAGAGCTGAAAGAAAAGATCTGCAAACCTCGGCATGAACGATTGCACGCCCCAAAGATGACAGCGTCCATCTTTATCTAATTTCCTAACAACAGTCTGACTTCGAGTCTGCTTTAGAAGGAGGAATAATAAGACCTTTCAGTTGAATGGTTCTGACAGACACCAGGGGAGAAGGTCCTGTATAGAATTTTTTTTTTTCAGGGCTCTCCATGGTTCCTGATTCAAAGTGAAAAACAGATAATGTAGCAAGATATAATTTTACTGAAACAAATACAAGGCTTTACCACAAACACTAAGGAATGGTGCCTTGGGAGAAGGTGTCCTTGGGGAAAAGCTTTCCGACCCTCTTCTGAATTTTTAGAACAAATGTGATCATTTAGTAGCTTTTGGAGAGAAAAATATGAAACGTGTCCTTCAAAAAAGCAGCATGCCCTTGCGTACTCTCACACAAAATAAAAAATTCCTTCTGCCTCAGGATGATTGCTTCAATTTGACAGAAGCAAATGACAAGACCATTAAAGAAATTAAAACAATGAGCACATATTACGTCACCAGTGTGACGAGTCACATCAGACACATCGTCCAATGTAACTTTATGGTTGACTTAAAGTCACCTAAACACCAGAAAGAAATGTGAGTTCCTTAACGGGGAGGTGAAATTCCTCAAAAAAACTTTTTAACGGAAGCTTATCTCAGGACTGTACCTGCTTCCTGAAAGATTTTAATGACATCATATTTTTTTTTCTTTTAAAATTCCTCTACAATTGAGATTTTATGCATTTTGGAGCACCATAAAGCTCTGTCTTTAAGAAACATTAGTATCACTTTTTTTGAACAAATATATAATACAATCCATTTTTTGCTTTCACAAGAAGAGGAACTTTTCTTGCTACTACAACTTTGTATGAAGAAAATCATCTAAGCTACTTTACGTAATATTTTATAGAGAACTAAAAATGCTAATAGTCATCAAATTTTCAGAAGCAGAGTACAGAGTATAAAATACTAATTATATATTTATAATTTATATATAAATATATGTACACATATATATAATCTATATATTATAAGACTCTAATTATATATTTTATAATAATAAAAATAATCATTGAAACTCTATCTTGCGATCAGTTAGGAGAAAAGTGAAAGAGAAGGGGCAAAAGACTAGAATAAAGAATAGAAAGAAATAGAAGAACAAAAGCATAAAACCAAAGCAGAGAATCCAGAGCAAGACAGAGATACTGCAGTCATGGAGTCATGGAGACTAGGAAGGACTCCCTCACGTGAAAAGGACAGGTTTGTCCCCATCAGAAACTCATGCACATGGAACAGTAACATATTTGAAAAACATTCCTCAAGAGTATCTTGCATGAAAATAATATCCGCAAATTTACGGCATGGCAACTAGTAACAATTAAATCCCTCCTCTATTTTACCCCAGTGGTAGCCATAGATGAGAAATTTGCTTTTTTGGTATATTTTTCACAGTCAGGATAAAAGACAAATACTGAACAAAACATTTTTATTAATTCTACTCACATAGTAGCAACCCTTTGAAATCTCTGGTTCTAAGAAGTGTTCTCTTTTTATTTAAAAGATTCCTTAACAAGTAAGTATTGGATGTTAAAGACATGAAAAGCCCTAAAGAGACTTTTCATCATATCATAACCAGGGACACAGAAAAATAAGTTGAAGAGGAAAAGAAATACACTTTTCACTGCATGAGAAAATATTACTGAATGTCATGTCTACAAACCACATAAAATTATCTAATATACATCCTGTGGTAAGCATCCCACACTTAAGGAAATACAGTAATAAGCTACTGGTTTAATTCTGATTATGACATATACACAATGAACCCTTTGTTAAAAAAATTTTTTTAAGTGTTTATTTATTTTTGAGACAGAGCATGAGAGGGGCAGACAGAGAGGGAGACACAGAATCTGAAGCAGGCTCCAGGCTCTGAGTTCTCAGACCCTGATGGGCTCGAACCCACGAGCCGTGAGATCATGACCTGAGCCGAAGTCAGAAACTCAACTGACTGAGCCACCCAGGTGCCCCAACCCTTTTTATAATCCACAAATTCTTAATAACTTCTGGAGTTTTCTAAACACTAGTCTGGAATTAAGAATAGAACTAATTGACAGACTCTGGTCTAAAATGCACAGGCCCACCAGAAGGCCTAAACAGGTGTTTAAAACACAAACTATAGTATATAAAAGTGTATCCACAAAAATGGAGATTTCTTCTAAGTCTCCAAAGTCTTGCTCCATATGTCATTGTAGTTGTAGCAAGACAGATAGATTAGATTAGATAGATGGAAGATAGATAATAGATAGACAAATAGATGGAGAGTAGATAGATAAATAGGTAGATGATATAGATAGAAAGATATGGATAGATAGCTTATAGGTAGGTAGGTAGGTAGGTAGAGAGATAGATAGATATAGAGTAGATAGAGGAGAGTCTTTTCTATATGTCAGTTAAGTGATAAACATTTTTATTACCCTACTTGATCTTAACTGTAAACATTTGATTTATAAATTTCATTTGTATCTCCAAAGCTGCAAAACAATTTTGGTTTGGTACTCCGTCTGAACCTCCTCCACTCTGATCCATTACTATTTTAGACGTTCTCCACCCAAATCCAACTTCCCATTGCTCTACCCTTGCACCTTCACAGATGACTGTGACTCTTCTTCACAGAGCAAATAAAACCCACCACAAACTCTGACACTGCTAACATCTCATCATCTTCACCTCCTCTTACAATTCTCCCTTCGAGACAACATTCTAAAATGGTGAAAATTCGCAAATTACGAGAATAAGCAGTCCCCATTTCGTATCTCCTATCACTCGCTTTTCCCAACATGGCGCAATGCATTGAAATTCAAAGGCCACATAAACTACTGGTAATAGAGCCTTCCCGGGTTTCCAGATGGGACTAGGTGTAGTGAGGGGTCGTGAGGAGGTCACCTCTGGTGTGCGAAGTCCAATCAAATGGGAGCGACTGCTGGTTGCCATGAGAACCACGTCCAGAAGAATTCTGAGGTCATATCCGGGTTCAGCATGAAAGAGTCTGTGAGAGTTCAGCAGTGTTTGTCACAGAGGTAACAGAAGGGGACTGGTCACACAACGGCTAGTTATTTGCCCTTTTCACTAGAATATTGACTGTGTGCCTGTTATTAAGCAAATAGCAAGGACAGACCAGACAGTTCATAAATACTTATTAATTAGCTTAATTAATAATTGAACGCACTGGTGAATATAAGGGTCAAAGATGTTTCTATTCCCTGAATACTAAGAATTATGCTGCCGTTGTTGTTACTGTAGGTGTTGTGGCTGTTAGGACTTTCATCTTGAATGTGTATTCAATTTTACCAAATGTCACTTTGTCACATTCTCAGATGATTGTATGGGTTTTATAATTGGACATTCTATTGTGATCATTATATTGATACTGACTCATTCTTACATTCCTGAAATCATCTCTCCTTTAATTATGTTAGATTATTCTATTACTATTCGTGATTTGATGGAGAAGCACTTTAAACATTTTTCATTCCTTACCAAAAAAGAGATACTAGGATATGATTTTATTGATGTTGTCTTAAGGTTGATTGCCAGAGGTCTGCTGGTTTCATCCAATAAACTGAGTAGAGTTTCATCTCTTTATATGTTCCACAATACAATGTGCTCCTTACAATTTGAGTTTGCCTTACTTAGGGCCCAGAGACTATTTGGTTGCTTTTCTCTAACGATTTCAAATTTCTAAGGGCTCTAATTTGGCATTGTATTTTTCATTATCCTAAGATCAATTAAGAAATTATTTATGTAATAAGACTTTCAAAATTATTTTCATAAAAATAAAAACAGCAATTTTTTTAAAAGTCTGCTTATTTTGTGTTTTTATTGTTTCTAGCAATTGGATATATTAATTACGCTCAGTTTTTACATTTCCACTTTATTAATTTTTGCTTTTATATTTATTCTTTCCAACTTCAGTTAGACACTTAACATGAGTCAGCCATTAATAAATGTCTGCCAAGTTCAGCCTGTGAGATTTGTGGTTGTTGATGACCATAACCTAGCCCATCTTAACCATGCAGGCTTCAAAGACACAGGTTTGTTTTATACTCTAAGTTAGGTAGGCAGTAGATGGGTACATTGCTCATTCAATCTGAGGACTGAAGTCTTTCAATTCTGTAACTCTTCTCCCATTAACTCTTCCATTGTGTCTTGCCTGCATTTCTTTCTCTATCTTTTGAAATGTCTATAAATATTTGGCATTTGCAATCTTTCTCCATGTCTGTTATTTTTTTTTTTTTTGAGAGAGAAAGAGAGAGAGAGAGAGAGAGAGAGAGAGAGAGAGAGAGAGAGAATATCCCAAGCAGGCTCCATGCTGAGTGTGAGCCCAATTTGGGGCTCAGTCCCATGACCTGCACTGAAACCAAGAGGTCGGACACTCAACCGATGAGCCACCCAGGCACCCCGTGTTTCTGAATCTTTCTTATGATTTATTATTTTTATCAGTTAGTATTACACGCTGAATGATCCCTTTGAGTTTCTCTTCCAGTTCATTAATTCTTTATTCTAAGTAGTTGTATATCATGTTTGAAAATTCTATTTATTTTTCAAATATCTGTATTTCTTACATTTTCCTTTTGTTTTAATGTGGTATCTATTCATTCCTTTACTTATTACTTTCACAGTATCTTTTAACATGGTATCTACACATTCTTTTACTTACTTAATTACCTTTACAGTATCTTTCATACTGACCTCATCTCCCTTGATTTCGCATCCTGATTCTTTTGTTTTGTTTTGTTTTACTGCTTTTCATTTGTTCTCATCTCTGGCTATCTTCTGGCTATTTACTTACCCCATCAGTTTTTAACTGGTGTGCATATGTGATGGAGACAACATCCTAGGAGTCTGTTTTGTCTTTCTGCTGATTGTCCGTACACGTCAGCTTGTGGAAAACCTACACGGAGATTTCACCCGAGCTTTTGCCAAGATCTTCATGGTCTCACACGTCCCGGGGGTGGTCTCCACGCTGCTGCTCTTTCCAGCATCACGGCATCTGAGTAAATTCACATTTCTCTCCTGTGTAACACGGGCTTTCAGAAATATTCCACAAAGCCTCGTGTTCCATTCCAGCATCAACCCCTGACGGTTAGTCAAGAAACTGTCTTGCTGTTTCCTCTTTCCTGATGGAAAGTGCTTTTCTCATTCCCTTCATCCTTTGAATAGATGAAGCCATCTTTGTGCAGGCATCTCTGTTTCAGCCCTCTGCCTACAATAGGTGGGAGGCTTCTCCTGGCCCTAGGTGGGCAGTAAAACCCCCACCTCTGATTTCTAGAACCACTGTTCATCTATCATAACTCCTGGGCCAAGACGGCATTCACCACTGATTTCTCCCCGGCTTTTAGTTTCTTTGTCCTTTATGGCATGTAAAAATTGCCCTTTATTTTTAGCTTTTTAATGTTTAAAAGCCTCCTTTGTATTTTTACTTTTTATTCAATAGGTCTAAGAAAAAGTTCAACAACAAAAAGAGGCTTACTTTACTGAATTGGTTATTTCCCAAGAAATTCTCTTAAAGTCAAACTGTCACTGAAAGGAGGCTATTAGTCAAATCCTTTATAGAACATGTCATACTCTTTTTAAAGTTGCTTTTCTGTTATTTCCAATAACGGAATAGGTAAGAACAACAAAGAAAAAATTTAATATTATATACAGCACAATATGTTTACATATTTTAATTGCACTTTCAAATGTTACTTCAGGTACTTCAAGATAGAAAATAAGCTGGCGAATTCACTGACTATAGATGCCACACTTAAAAAATTCTACCTTAGCTAAAAAAGGTTACAAAGTACCATTCAGAGTTAATGCAGTAATGGGGATTTTGACCAAGCCATCCCAAATTCGCAAAGAACATCTGGTGTTCTATAGAATGAAAGCAATTATTGACTTGATTCACTATTTAAAAACATTCTAAACTGATTCCAATCAGCTTATGTCTACCTCACACTCAAATATTTTCAAAGGCTCCTTTGAACGTGCATATTTTAGCACGTTCTAGGAGTTTCCGATGTCCTAGCTGATGAATAACACGCTTAAGGAACTGGAAACCTACGCAGGCCATGAAATTAGCCCAAGTTCTCAAAGTCACTATTGAGCCTAGAAAAGGACCAGGTGATACATCACGAGATACGTCACCTGGGTCCTACAGCTTCTCTAATACTCTCAGGTAAGTACGAACATTAATTCACGCATTTCTTTCCTTTAACTTATCAAGCACTTAAAAATACTTTCCGTGTATTCTACGAATTCTGCATGATAACAGTTATTATTGCTTTTCTCATCCACTAAAGCAGAAAACCACATCAACTGCTTTCTGCAGTTGCAGCCAACAAGTGAAGATGTACATTCAAGGTCTCCTGGGCTTTTTATCTGTTCAGTGAGGCAACCAGCTGCCCTAATTAAATGGCACAAAGCACAGATTTTCAACAGTGACAACAGTGTGTTTTGTATTGTGAAGTTCGGAGAAATTGCTTGATAGTCATGGACATGAATACCAAAGCTCCTCAATAATTTTAACACCAGGACTAGAGATTACACAAATGAGATCATCCCGACTCCACTTTGGTATGTATGTTGTGAGAAAAAAAACTTTTGAGTTATACACGACCTGTTAAGATTTTTGCATAATATAAAGTCAATCCGTTTCGCTTCCAATCTGAAGTGTACCTTTCATGTGTATGTCATGCTACCATGAACAGAAAAGGAAAGACCCACTCCTACGGAGACACACTCTTTCCAGCTTTACTTGCAGAATATTTTTCTCTAATTCTCCTGAATCAACACTACTGGCAACTGGAACCTGAAGCAGCTTCATTTAAACATGGCATTCTAATATGTCCAAACAGCTAGTGTTCACTGGGGGCTTCCAGACAATTCTGCTGACTTTGGCTTGCCTTAAGTAACGTAACCTTCTCAACAAACTTATGAGACACTGACTAGTATTAGCCTCATTTTAGAAACTAGAAATAGGAGACTAGGAAAGGTTACAAAGACTGACACAGTGAGGAGGAGTCCGAGAGTGCCCAGAACTCCTGTGGTCTGATATCAGAGTCTTTATTTGTATGTGCTGAATTAAAATGTTTCTCGCATTCTCCTTCTGTTCTAAAGCCAATGCAAAACACCACCACCGACAATTTTTTAAAAAGTAAAGAAAATACTGGCAATGGTAAGTTTTGTGTAATGACTATGTACCTCTCACCTCCGCCTCCCCCTACAAAGATGAGCACGTCCTGATCCCTGGAAACTGGGAGTATGTTAACTACCACAGCAAAAGAAATGTGTAAATTAAGAATGTTGAGATGGCAGATGACTGTGGATTACCTGTGTGATTACACAGGTCCTTCAAAGTAGATAAGAGCCCGAAGCATGGGTCAGGGAGAGTTGACTACAGAATAGTGTCAGAATGATGTCATGTGAGAAACTCAACCGCCATTGCTGGCTCTGAAGACAGTAGGCAAGCCAAGCTATGCAGGCAGGCAGTCTCTAGAAGCTAGGAAGGCAAGGAAATAGATTCTCCTGGAGACCCCAGAAAGGGACACCATGATTTCTTCCCAATGAGACATATTCCAGACTTCTCATCTCTAGAACTCTAAGATAATTAATGTCATTTTAAGTCACCACGTTTGTGATAATTTGTTACAGCAATCAGAGGAAACAATGCAGAGCTATATATTACTCTAGTTGGGCTGTGGATAAAGCCTAGACTTCGGAATCAGATAAATTCTCCACTTGTCAACTGTTTGTGCTCGGCTAAGTTAACACTAGTTCACAAAATAATGACCTAGAAAGTAGGTAAGTCTTCATGGCAAAGTTCCACCTGAACTATTCTGTTCATTTTGGAACATAAACCATTTAAACAAAAACAGCATCTCATGTGTTAAATGGTTGCCTTATAAAATCCATAAAATTTAAGATTAACAAGAAAGACCTAACTTCCATTTTGAGATAATTTGATATGTGAGTGTCTTATTTTGATATGAGAAAATTATAAGCCTAAAATAAACAGTATCATTCCCAAATCTTGAGATAAATTAGAAGAATTCATTAAAGAATATCACTCTTCTATTGTGTTTGTATTTTACTAGAACAGGCATCAGCAACCTTGTTCTTAAATAGCGGGTAATAGATATTTTTGGTTTTTCGGGCCACACAATCTTTATTGCAACTACTCAACCCTGCCACTATAATGGAAAACTGATCACACTTAACGTGCAAATGAATGGGTATGGCTGTGTAACAATAAAACTATTTATAAGAACAGGTGGCCGGCCTGTGAACTATAGGTTCCCAAACCTTGTGTTGGAGTCTGGATTGAGGAGTATTCACATTTACTCTGAAGTTTTAGCATTTATGGTGCCATTTCAGTCTCATGCGTCCAGGGGTACAGGCCCTAGTCCTAGGGTCACATATGCCTGGGAGTCTTTGGCCTGCCCAGGGGCTCCCCAAGGGATTGGGCCTTTCTCTCATTACCACTTGTCTGTTCTCCTTGGAAGAGCCCCAGGTACAAATTGGGACGGACCCAAACGGGCACAATGCTCTGCCTCACCCGTTGCAAAGATGCCATAGACTCAGCAACACTAAGAGATACGTGCTTGGACAAGGAAAAGTATCTGTGGTGGGTAGGTCTAGTTACTGAGTAATGCCCCAGAGCCAGACTTACCACGAGGCAAATGAAAATAACTCTTCAGAGCTGGAACCACCGGGGTCCCTCCCCAGGCCCTAGAAAGAGCCTGTGACATGCCCACGTGGCTACATGTGCTTATAAAATGTGCGTATGGATACATGCTAAGCCCTGCAATTCTGGGTCCCCTGACTTTGTAAACGCGGTTCCAGATGCTTGGCAAAGCACAAAAGAGCCCTCACGATGACTGACACAGCACCTGACAGATTCCTCAAAATTGCACTTGAGAGATTGTCAAATGTGGCAATGCCATTTAATTCCTCTGTGCTGCTTCCCCTTTCCCAATCCTGGTTTATAAATAAGAGTAACCTAACACATGTTTGTGGAATTGATCTAATACTGAGGGGAGCAATGCTCTTCATGCAAACAGAAAAGCTAAGACATTGATAACAGAATTTAGAAAAAAAAAAAGGATTTATTAAATTAAAGAAATTAGAAACAAGGGGGTTAAGAAAATTATGGGACACAAGAAGGAACCAGAAAAAATTTTAAAGAAACCTTATGTTTAATTAAAAAATAAAAGGCGAAGGGGTGCCTGGGTGGCTCAGTCGGTTAAGCGGCCGACTCTTGATTTTGGTTCAGGTCATCATCTCACGGTTCCTGAGTTGAAGCCCCCCATCGGGCTAGGCACTCACAGAGCGTAGCCTGCTTCGGATCCTATGCCTCCCTCTCTCTGCCTCTCCCCCACTTGTGCTCGCTCTCTCTCAAAAATAAATGTTAAACATTTTTTTAAATAAAAGGTGAAATTACAGAAGAGAGGACATTGAAGGATTAACAGACAGGATACAATTGGGTCTCCAAGGGGAGAAAACAATGTCATAGAATAACTCAACAGACGTGAAAAGTAGGAAACACCACAACGGAACAAGTTATATCGGAAAACAGGCAACACGTGGCTATGTTGTCACTTTCTTTTTTCTTTTTTAGCAGAGAAAAAAAATAGCTTTGGAAAACTTAAAAAAAAAGATCTATCGTTGCCTAACGAGACCCATACTTACTTCAATTGACTTTCAGGGCAGTTAGCCTGCCCCCCTCTAAATCACTAGCATAATGTCACTGGATAATGGGACTGTCACAATATAATTCCATAGCGCCCCCACTGCTCCTTTCTTTCTTTTCTAAGGGAAGATTATATAAGATTACAACACATTAGGGTAGCATGTGCCTCTCTTGCTACAGGTACTGACACTAATGGATCTTAGCTCCACTTGCCTGAGAAATAACCGTGTTCTATAGATTGGCAATAAACAGGCCCGCAGTCAGGGACATCGGCTTCAACAGACCACCCACTGTTCCGAGAAAAAAAGGATAGACTTGATGGGCAATCCGAATATAGCATTCATTTATGTTTGATTTGTGATGGAAATAGCTAAGCTGCAGTTGTCAAGTCAGATGCTGTGCGCTGAGACGCCCCCACTGGCTGCACACTGCAGGCGTGTTCTGGGACAGTGTGACACGGGGACCTGGGAAGACCCCCACTGTTCCCAAAGAGCTTCCTTAGCAGAGCACAAGCTACCTGTATTTCCACACGACTCAGGGGTAACTGAGTCCTGAGAGGCCGGGATGCATGTGAACATTTATTGGGAAGTAAACAGTAAGTAAACAAGGCATATGTCAGTCGAAATTAGCCTTGCTTTTCTTCTCAAGAGCTTGTAGCAAAGCAATTTTCTATTTTTAGCTCACAGGAGAAAAACAGGGACTTGATTATATTTTTAGCTTCTGAAAAGTAACTTTTCCACTGGACAGCTGGGAAGGAAATTCTTAGTTACATTTTATTTTTTAGTATTTTAATGAATGTTTTTGCCCTAACTATTCTAAGGCGATCTTCACAGACAGGTCATGTATGAACATACACCCATCAGGTCTGATACTCAACCAAAGTATTTTATTTAGGTTTTGGGCTAAAAAATAAAAAGTTGATCAAACATGTTAGACTACTGCTGTCCTTAAAGCGATTCTCTACTGGGTACTGTTAATGGCCAGAAGTCATGATAAAATAAGAGAAAATAAACTTGCCTATTTAAAATTCAGACTTAATTCCTTAACTGGTAAATGAGTTGCAAATAATTCCCAATGCTCATATTCTATTCATGTTATCATCACAAATTACACTGCAATTTTTACAGGGTTTTTTTTGTAGTTGTTTAAGTTAAGATATAGTAAAAATTATTTATGTAACATATTACAATTTACTTCAATTTAAATTTATTTGTAAAGATTTACATAGCCCAAATCCCTGATCTAAAGCAAGAAGAATTAAAATCCTTCGAAACCAAAAAGAAAATAAAACAACAAAAACATATGTACTCTATTTAACAAATATCTGCGAAGAACCAGGCATTGTTAGATAGGAAGGCTGCCCGATGTGAAGGATAGAAAGTTTAAGGAGACATGGTATTTTCCTTCAGGACGCTCAGAGTTCAATGAAAAGGTTGAGCACACAAGCAGTCACAGTAAGAAGTATTTTGCTGTAAGGAAGAACAAAGTGCGTACAGACCACGGAGAAAAAGTCTGCTCTGCAGGGGTAACAATATTCAAAAACTTTGATTTGAATCTGCAAGACTGAGGTGGTCTTAACGGAGGAGGTGAAGGAGAGGAAAGCTTTCCAGGCAGAAGGAACAGCTTATGCAAAGACACAAATGCCAGAAAGATCATGGCGTTCTCGGGGAAAGGGCAAAAGTGAACGGCGAAACAGGTAACGCACAGAACGCCCGGGGTTTGGCTTGCAAAACAAGAAACAGAGCTGGAAATGTAGGTTCGTGTCAGAGTCTAAAGGGACTTGTCTCCAAGTACAGGAGACTTTTTTTTTTTTTTTAATATGTCTCTTAACCTAATTGGAAAGAGGAAATCCCATGATGTTTTTAAGCAGAGGTGACCTGCTCTAATTTGTGCTCTGCCATAATTCTGATGCCGTAAGAAAACAGGAATGCAGCAGAGGAAAACACCGAGAATGGCGCTAAAAAGTCAGGCGGAGGTAGAGAGTAACATAAAATACAGATTTAATTAAGGAAGGTAACAACTTTTGTGCAAACAATTGCACTAAGGCTGAATCGTAGGGGAAACAAGTACCTGCGTGAGAATGAATGCAAGATTCTGTTTCTGGCTGTGGAGTCGTAAGTGGAAACGTGGTGGGATTCTCACACACAGAGAGCTGTGACACTGAGGCGTGTCTTTCCAGGAAGCAACTTTATTCGTGCCGGCACGGCTCAGTTGGGTTTGTACTGAAGAACTGAGCCCCGAACTACACCTCTGTAGGTTTTTTTTTTGTTTTTTGGTTTTTTTGTTGTTTTTTTTTTAATGTTTATTTATTTTTGGGACAGAGAGAGACAGAGCATGAACGGGGGAGGGGCAGAGAGAGAGGGAGACACAGAATCGGAAACAGGCTCCAGGCTCCGAGCCATCAGCCCAGAGCCTGACGCGGGGCTCGAACTCACGGACCGCGAGATCTTGACCTGGCTGAAGTCGGACGCTTAACCGACTGAGCCACCCAGGCGCCCCTGTAGTTTTATATATATATATATATTTTTTTTTTTTTTTTTTTTTTCTACTTCTGTGTCTCCCATATATGGTAACACACAAACATGCAGTCTGATTAAGTGGTCTCATGTTAAGGTCGTGAGGGATGTTGTCATGTATGTGCATAGCCAGGTGGCCTTGAGGTTTTTTGTTTCTGTTTTTGTTTTCCTTATGGAGGGGACCCTACCACAGAAAGAGACTAGTCTTTCCATTACAAACAACCATAAAGGAGCTCAAAATATGAGTGCATAGTTTTCAGATATTGGACAATAGGCAGCATAAACCTAAGAGACTTGAGGAAAGCGAAACCTCTCACAAAGGCCCAGCTTTGTGCCTGGGGAAAACTTACCCTAGGCCGTGCACGTTGCTAGAATTCAAGGTGGTGCTGTGCTGAGGGATCCTGACCAGAATTCAGAGCAGCTGAAGCTGCTGAAACACAGAGGGGAGGGGGCCAGAGCTTGGGAGGGGCTGGGCCAGCCCTTGAGTCGGGGGGGGGAATACCTGAGTCCTAGAGACAGCAACGACCACAGGGGGTTGAATCAGAACAGAAGACCCCTGTAACACCTTAGTAACCTGAGACAGACAGGCAAGGCACAGAACACCAAGTCTTCGGATCGGCTCTGTCCTCACAAGGATAAAACACACTCCAAGAAAGCCTAAAGCCTAGCATCTGCATGGGAGACAGAGCTTGGAGACTGGTCCGCTCAAGTCAGTGAGGCCCAGTGGATAACGCCCTGGGCTTTCCATATTTCCAGTGAGAAAAACCATAAAGCAAAAACCTATACAAGTCCAAGGTGGTATCCCAGTAGTTGATATGCATTGAAGAGTTACAAGACAGAAAACAAAAAAATGTGGTCCGCACATTCGAAAAGAAGTAGTCAATGCTACTCAACTCCAAAAGTACGGCTGTGATGTTGAACTGATCAGGAAAGGACATTAAAGGAGTTCTCACCGACGTACTCCCAAATTAAATAAGACACGTTCTTTTTTTTTTTTTTTAATTTTTTTTTTAACGTTTATTTATTTTTGAGACAGAGAGAGACAGAGCATGAACGGGGAAGGGGCAGAGAGAGAGGGAGACACAGAATCGGAAGCAGGCTCCAAGGCTCTGAGCCATCAGCCCAGAGCCCGACGCGGGGCTCGAACTCACGGACCGCGAGATCGTGACCTGAGCTGAAGTCGGACGCTCAACCGACTGAGCCACCCAGGCGCCCCAAGATAAGATACGTTCTTAATGAGGTATCATTTCGGTAAACGTCACCAGAGAACTGGCAACCGTAAAGACATGTAAATTCGGGGACCGGTGTAACTGAAATGAAACTTTCACGTGACGTTTGTAAAAGGGGGTTGAGGACGGCAGAAGAGCCCGTGAACTTGAAAGAAAAATCAGTGGAAAATATCAACCTGAAGAAGAGACAAGCAGAGCTCCCAAGTGATCCAGAAAATACACTGTTAGACTTCCGTTCAAGAGAGACGGACACGGAAGTCCACACAAAGACTTGCCTATGAGTCTTCACTGGCAGCATCACTCAGAATAAACACTGGAAACATCCTAATGGCCACCTCAGGTGAATGAATAAACAAATATGGGTACATCCATACAAATACTACCACTCACGTTCACAACAAAATATATCATCTATGGACACAGCTGACACCTGGGTGAATTTTCAAAAGCACGGTGAGCAAAACAGGCCAAGCCTAAAAGAGTATAGACGGTACGATTCCATTTTACATGAAGTCCCAGAAACTACCAGTGACAGAGACCTGATCTGGGGCGGCCGGGGAGGGCCTGGGTGGGAAGCTTAAGTGCAAAGAGCAAGAGGTAAATTTCTGAGGTGAGGAAACGTTCTCGGTCTTTACCGGGTGATCATTACACAGGGATGAACACTGTTCAAAGTCATCACGCTGTATACTTACAATGTGCATTTCACCACATATTACAGTCGCCATATAATGATTAAAAATGTAATTTTGGTTTAGTCAGATTGGGAAATTTAGGCAAAATATACTAAATTGCATCCAGATACATATTTTTTGGCAAAATAGAATTTAAAAATAAAATGAAGCACATATTTTGATCACGATAAAGTGTTCTATAAAGTATGTACAAATATAATTTCATCTTGTATAGAACCAGGACTAATTAAGTTACGGGATAATATTAGTATATATTACCATAATGTATAGCATAACAGTATAACATAGTATAAATGTCCTCAATGATTATCATGGTAAAATAATCTAATATAGCCTCAATTTTCAAAGGCAGGAATAAAGGCAGATTCTGAAAGAAATTCATTTCTAAAACACAATTACTAAGACTCATCACGATAACATCCACCAAACTGATGCTAAATTAAATGTCATTAAATGTCATGCTTTAAAGTGTTGAATTAATTATTTTGCATTCCGTTTTTGCTAAATGAACGGTCTTGAGTGCCTTCTAAGAACGGGACCTCTGGGTATAACTGACTGACAACCTGATTTTTAATTGGCCTCTTGTCACTTTTTATTTGCTCAGTCGTGTGTTTTCCTTGTTTCAGGGCTACAAGGTTGATTGAATGAGTTTTTAATTTTTTGAAATTGGGGTGAAGGTAATGCAAGAATCGAACACACATGTGGCTTGCGGTGCTGTACCTTTCCACTCCTTTGTACATATAAAATTAGAATACATCGTAGTTAATTGAGGCCACTAAATATTTGATGGAAAAGTAAATTGGTATGGATAAGTGTAAAAACTTGGTTTACACCTAAGAAAACTTTGTCCGGTCAGAGGCTTCAAACTGAGACTAATCTTCAAACCCAGGGCCCTTAGGGAGCTAAAATGAGCCTCGCCAGGCGGCCACACTTCCCCAGTGTCTCCCAAAGTGCTGCACTGCGCTAGGCCATGTGCTCAGCTCTGGGGACTCAGCGATAAATGAGACAATTTCTCTGCAACCAAGAAGGACAGACTCTTGGAACCCCGTCATTGAATTAATACGTTCCCTAGAAAGGCAGAAATGTGACGGAATGAAAATGACCAGGAGAGGAAAGGCTCTAAAAATGGCATTTACGGTCTAGCAACAGGAGTTGGTATAACTGTGTAAGATGGTGTACTTCTAAAAGTATTGTTTAGAGAAAATACGATACTCGGGAATCTTGGGCTGGCTGTGCTCTGAAATCCTGTATGTGACCTTGGGAGCTGAGAGAGAGCCGTCTGCAGTGCACCATATGTATAAAACAGGAGATAAGGGAGCTGAGGGAGAACGAAAAATAAATCCTGAACAGAAAGGAGCAGAGATAAGAGGTGGAGAGAAAATGCCGGTCCTCTGGAGGCCTGGCTATATTTAAACGGTCGAGTATCCTTCTGTAACTGAAAGAACAAAGTCACTCCCTCCAATAGGGACAGGAGACAAGGACAGTTGAGCAAGGACTAAGAACAGAGGGGAGTTTCCAGTCTGGGGCTGCTTTTGGCTCAGGGAGCAACCATTTCAAGAGAGAAGGCGGGCGAGCCCCCACTGCACACGCGTGGTAGGCCCGAGGGGGAAATGGAGGGTGCCGGACGGATATGGGTGCCAAATCAATGGGAGAGGAGCGTCCATGGGAGGCTTTAAGAATCTGAGGCCTCTTGGGGCGCCTGGGTGGCGCAGTCGGTTAAGCGTCCGACTTCAGCCAGGTCACGATCTCGCGGCCCGTGGGTTCGAGCCCCGCGTCGGGCTCTGGGCTGATGGCTCGGAGCCTGGAGCCTGTTTCCGTTTCTGTGTCTCCCTCTCTCTCTGCCCCTCCCCCGTTCATGCTCTGTCTCTCTCTCTCCCAAAAATAAATAAACGTTGAAAAAAAAAAAATTTAAAGAATCTGAGGCCTCTAATAATACATGCAGAATCTGGGTTGTGTAGTTTTGCTGCGTTTCTCTGCAAAAGAAGGTTCAGAGGTTCTGGAAGATTTTCCAAGTGGTCTAGCATGAAGTGGCTAAGAGTCACTGTTTTCACAGCAACTGAACTTGCTAACATACTAACCATTCAATGAAGTCAAAGGGCTGATGTTGACGAAAGGTCCTTTAAGGCAGGTAGGAGTATGGAAGTTTGAAAGACATTTAGAAGCACAAGAGCCAGGAGTCTTGAGGGAACGATGGCCAAGTCCTGAGCAGAGTGGGGGGCAGGGGGGCAGAGACAGAGGTAAGCTATTGAGAAGCCGTCACTGCAGTCTGACCCTGTGGTACCTCAGGGTGGAAAAGAGGAGAAACTAAGTGCTTTTGTTTTTTTAATAGTATCCAGTGAAGCAGCTACAAGATAGGAGTAGGTACTGAATATAAATTACTTACTTGGCAAATTATAAGCTATTCTTTAAAAAAGCTGAGGCAGCTGCACATCCCTGTGAGAATGGGTGACAAAAAACCTCGCACTTATTAAAGAACAGAAGTAACCACATCCACAAAAAATGCACACATTATATTTTCAAAAGAGGATTCAAAAATAGCTTTCAAAATGGCCTCTCTCTGAGAATTTATGTTCGCCACTCAATGGATGATTAATCCTCACGTTCTGCTTATTATATGTTTTTCAAAGAATAGAGAGAAAAATAGAGAGAAATAGAGAATAGAGAGAAAGAGCATGTTTTTTTAAGAGTAAAAATAATCCCATAAAAAAAGAAATAAGGGCACCTTGT